>NC_057811.1:8756362-9068429 GCF_018294505.1 Triticum aestivum | reverse complement strand
ATTTAGGTGTTTCATATATTGTGTTAGCTAGCTAATTAATAGAGAGAAGTGTCCTCTCTTATCTCCGTGCTTGGTCGACGCTACGTACTATATACGTATGGAGAGGACTAGACACGCTAGCTAGTAAGCAAATGAAGAAAACAGAAGATCATCATGAACATATGCATACAGAGAGAAGTGATATCGACCACCTCTCCTTCTCCAAGAGATTGGTTGAACAACAAGTTCTCGTATATCTATCTGACACTACCGGCTACATATATACAATAATTATCTCTTACAATATAATCTCCTAATTAAATTGTAAGAACACAGGGTCCACATAGTATTCTCCATTTCCAGCGATCACGTGGTCAAGGAAGAATGCCGCCAATTCCTCTTGAATTGCTCGCATACGATCTTCTGCTAGGAGTTCATCCCGCATCCGAAACATGTAATTTGAAGAAGGGGGTCAATACATATATATATATGAATAAATGAAACTCGACACAAATGGTGGTAATAAAATAAAATTGTGAATATTATTGCTTACGCACTTCATATTGTTCGTCAGAATAGCCCCGCTCACAGGTCGTGTGGCGGATAGACTCGCAAACGTAGTATCCACAGAAATCATTCCCTTGTTCCTGCCACAACCACTTTACAAGAAATAAAGGTCAATCTAACTGATAAGCAAGCATGCTAAATGGTATTGATGAAACTAGCGCTTGAATCACTAGGAGATGCGCAGAACATGCTACTATAGTACTTACTTTCGGGTGTTTAAATTGCAGCTTCTTCGGCAGCCCCGGAGCTTTTGTGGTGAATTTTCTCCAAACCCTGCCAGACAAAGAAAACAATTACTTGATATCAGGAAATGAACAAAGTTGCTGATATGGTGGATAATGATCGATTTAACTTACTTCTCGAGCATTTGAGTCATGTTCGCATAGTCCTGGGGATCTTTTCGTCTCGAGTCTAAGACGGTTACTACTCCCTGCTGAAGCTTAATCTCTAGGAGAATATAGTGGAAGCTGCGCATGCATGCATAAGTCATCAATTACATTACCATAACCTGGACTAATAAGGGAAACCGAATATGCACAAGACAGTAACACTCACTTGAAGTTGTAAGGAAAGAGTATTATATCTTTGTTTTGATTTAATACCAACGATCGTAGCAAGTTGGCCTCGGCTCCTTTGGCATGTTTTTCAACCATATATGCATCTATGAGATTTGTGTTA
The DNA here is from genome assembly GCF_018294505.1 of Triticum aestivum. Taxonomy (NCBI): domain Eukaryota; kingdom Viridiplantae; phylum Streptophyta; class Magnoliopsida; order Poales; family Poaceae; genus Triticum; species Triticum aestivum. The sequence continues at coordinate 9,067,205 of NC_057811.1, read as the reverse complement.
ATGAACCCAATATCACCGATTTGTCTTTTCTTCAATTCGGCGATCTTCAATCTGCCTAATATAGTGAGGATAATTATAAATACATGCAATGAAAGAGCTGACCTATATAGAGAGACTTAATGACAAAAGTAGTACTACTTACAGATAGTAGCAAGTGATCGTTGATTTATCGAGGGCCTTTTGATTGAAAAACTGGAAGAACTCCTCAAATGGAACATTCAGCAGTTCAATTCCAACGAGGTCATGCTCCAGTTTAACTCTCAGCGTCAAAGTATTCATCCCATCAGACTCTCTGCAGGTTTTCATGTATCAATCATGTAATCTTCGCATCATCGTTGTTAGAGATCTTTCATCTTTGACGAGAGGCTTCCCGTAATGGTATTTGTGTTCGTCCACCTCCATGATTTCATAATGTACATCGTCAGGCAGGTAATCTCCAAGATTGCTATAACCGGCCACCATCCTCGGATCATTAGCGACGATGTCTTTAGACACCTTGAGCGGGGGGCACGATTGGTTCGCTGGTTCGCCGAGCTGGGCAATTTTTTTCCCAGCTCGTCGTTCTTTTAACCTTTGATCACTGACAGTACTTCCCGACCGCTCCGCTTCGACAAATGTCTTTGCAATAATGCGCTCATAGTAGCCTTTCGGCGGAGACTTTGGTGGTTTTGTCAGGGCATCCAGAGTGCGCTTCGCTTTCACCGGATCTACCTTCTCCGCCGGAGGTGGATGTTTCTTTGCTTTCACCCCTTCAAAGAAGTTCTTCACTTCGGCTCGCACGATCTTCGCGTTCTCCTCCTCGGTCCTCTCGTATGGTAACTTCTCTGGAGTCTTCAGAGAAGGACTGAATCTGTATTGCCTCCCGCCTCTGGCAACTGTACTGCTAGACGCCGGCAGAGCAGACGGAGCGGCTGCGGCTGTCTTCTTTCCTTGCTTACGAGGCGGAGGAGAAGGACTACAACGCGCCGGAGCAGCCGGAGCGGCGGCGGGTCTCTTCTGCCCTTGCTGACGAGGCGGAGAAGGAGGAGGCTGGCTGCTCTGGCACGCCGGCGCGGGCGGAGAAGGAGGCGGAGTGCCGCACGCGCCGGAGAAGGAGGCTGAGTGCCCTGATCACTTGCCGGAGGAGGAGGCGGAGTGCCGCCACGCGCCGGAGAAGGAGGCTGAGTGCCCTAATCACTCGCCGGAGGAGGAGGCGGCGGCGGAGTGCCCTTACTCGCCGGAGGCGTCCAGTTCGGAAGGTTAATGAGCTCCTTCCACCATAGGCACGGAGTCTTCAGAGCTAAACCCAGTCGAGTCTCCCCTTCACCGGTAGGGTGGTCAAGCTGGAGGTCCTCAAATCCCTCCGTTATTTCATCCACCATCACCCTAGCATATCCTTCTGGAATCGGCCGGCAGTGGTAGGTTGCGCCGGGTTCAGGAGGTAAAACAGAGCCAACAGCCGCCTTGACTTTGAATTTTTGCCATTCCGCCATAAGGTGGCAATGTTGAGACTCCATGATAGCATCCACGGGGTAGCTAGCAGGAGCCGTCAAGACATGCTCCGGCTGAAGCAGCTCGGTGGAAGCCACGCCGCTTCTCCGCTGAGATGGCGGGGTAGCTTCGGGGGTAGTTTCGGCATGTCGATTGCCGTCTCGTTCCTCTAGCGCTTGAACCCTTTCGTGCAGCTTCTGAATTTGGGTCTGCTCCATTTTTTTCCTCCTCTCCTGGCTTTTGTAACCGCCTGCGTCCGGAAAACCAGCCTTCCACGGAACGGAACCTGGCGTGCCTCGTGTCCGTCCAGGGTGCTCAGGATCCCCGAGGGCCATTGTGAGCTCGTCGTTCTCTCTGTCTGGAACAAACGTCCCTTCCTGCGCTGCATCGATATATTGCTGAATCTTCTTGACTGGTATTCTCAAAAGCTCGTTCGTCCAAACGCACCTCCCTGATACAGGGTCCAAGGTTCCGCCAGCCCCGAAGAACCAAGTCCGGCAACGGTCTGTCCAGTTCATTGTCTGTGGTTCGATCCCTTTTTCAAGCAGATCATTCTCAGCCTTGGCCCACTTAGGCCGGGCTTTGAGGTAGCCACCTGACCCCGTGCGATGGTGAAGCTTCTTCTTCGCAGCATTCTTCTTGTTTGTCGCTGACATCTTCTTACTCTTTTCCGATGTCTTGTGGGCCACAAATGCGGGCCAGTGATCTCTGATCTTCTCATACCGGCCGATGAATTCTGGTGTCTCTTCTTTGTCGACACACGTTTTCAGCTCATTCTTCCACCTCCTGAATAGGTCTGCCATCTTCTTAAGAGCATGAGACTTGATTAATTGCTCTTTAACTGGCTTCTCCGGATCCTCCTCTGGCGGTAGGGTGAAATTTGCCTTCAGCTCAGTCCAAAGATCATCTTTCTGCATATCATTGACATAAGACACCTCAGGGTCTTCCTTCTTAGGCTTATACCATTGCTAGATGCTGATCGGGATCTTGTCCCTAACTAGAACCCCGCACTGAGCAGCAAATGCATCCTTTGTCCGGATGGGTTCAATCGGTTGGCCGTCGCGCGCGATTGCTGTGATCTCAAGCCTTTCATCCGAGCGCAACTTTCTCTTCGGGCCTCGTCTCTTTACCACAGTTGTGCTCGATCCGGAGGGCTAGAAAAAAGAAGAAAGACGAGTGTTAATTAATATGTGTACATACCAAAACAATGAATGCATCAATTAGCTAGTCAGCACAGGCTTAACTAATATATTTACCTGGCCGGACTCTGTTCGGTCACCGGAGCCGTCACCACGGGCTCCTTCTTGCACCAGCATTGGGTCACCGGAGCCATCATAATCATGTCTTTTCTCCTCCACTCTTCGATCACCGTAGCCTGCTTCTTCACCCTGTTCTTCCAGACCATCATTGTCGTTAAGATACGACAAGATATCACCTCCGGCTAAGATTATGTACCCCAACACCTCTTCTGCTTGCTCGTCTCGTCCGTGCTCCATTGTTTCTGCAAATATTACAACATGGCAATTATTACACAAACATGACAGCAGGTGGATATATTAGTGCAAACGTAGACCTAGCTTATTCCGGGTTTGAGGTGGCCTCGGCAACGCTTCAAGGGTAGGGGCGCGGCGGGAGGGGCTAGGAGACCGACATCGTTTTTTCTAGGGTTTGGGTGTCCTCGAGAGTTTTGGTCGAGCGAGAGGGCCGGGGGGTGCTCCCGTGGTATAAGTTGTCACGGTCGAGAGGGGGTATAAATATCGACCGTCCATCATGTCGAAGTTATCTGGGAGGGAGTTATATATATCGACAACGACGACATACATACATGGGAAAATAATGTTATCGGGGAGGGGGTATATCGACCCCCCCCACGTGTTGAAGTTATCGGGAGGGGGTTATATCGACAACGACGACATACGTACATGGGAAAATAATATTATCGGGGAGGGGTATATCGACCCCCCCTCGTGTTGAAGTTATCGGGAGAGGGGTATATCGACGACGACAGACCCGATAAAACATAAGAAAACGAAGAAGAAATAAAAAGAGGAGAAGAAGAAAGGAATAGAGGAGAAGATCGAAGAAAAAAAGAAGAAAAAAAGAGGAGAAGAAGAAAGGAATAGAGGAGAGACGAAGAAAAAATAGAATTTTTTCTATTTTTTCTTCTTCTCTTCTATTCCTTTCTTCTCTCCTCTTCTTTTCCTTCTTTTTTCCTCTTCTTATTTATTTCTCCTCTTCTTCCTCTCCTCTTCTTCTCCTTTCTTCCTCTTCTTATTTTCCTTTTTCCTCTCCTTCTTTTTCTTCTTCTTCCTTTCCTAGCTAGATATATAAAACTTTTCTAAAAATGTAACTTTTGCATATATAAAACTTTTCCATGGATCATCATTTCTCATATATATCCATCTATAGCCACATACATATATGAATGGAAAAAATGCTATGAACAAAAATACATATATACTTGGTAAATATTCTATGAACATCGTTTCTCATATATATCAATGCATACATCCATGGATCATCATTGCTCATATATCCATAGTCATATATAAAAAACTTTCTGTATATGAACAAAAAAACTTTTTTGACATATTTAGCACATTCTAAAAATATCATAAATTCTAAAAATGCCCAAAGCCATCTAGCATTTGATCAAACACCCTCTATATGCACTGTTCATATTTGTAAAAAAAATCAGAAAATTGGACGGCGTCTTGCTGCTGCTCCACTCCTTCTCCTCTCCTCTCCTTCTCCTCTCCTTCTGCTCTTCAATGCGTCGGGGCCGGCGGCGACCATGGAGCAGGGGCGGCAGAGAGCAAGGGGCACTCGGGCGCAAGAGCGGCGCTCGATCGGGACCATGGGAAAGGGGGGGCTCACTTCGAGGGGGGCGGCGATGGCAGGAGTCCGGCGACGAGGACGGCGGGCTCGGGGCGGCACGCGGTGACGGGGACGGCGGTCTCGGGACGGCAGGCGGCGACAGGGACGTGGAGGGGTGGGCTCGGGGAGGCACGCGGCGACGGGGATGACGAGGACGGCGGGCTCAGGGATGCCGGCGACGAGGACGGCGCGGGCTCGGGGAGGCGACGGCGTTGGTGGCGGCGTAGACGGCGAGGTGGAGCAGCCTGATGGCGGGGGGGGGGGGGGGGGGGGGGAGGTAACTGGCGATGAAAACTAAAATTTTTCACAAGTGTTTGATATATAGTCCAAGCATTAGTCTCGGTTCGTGGCACCAACCGGGACTAATGCCCCCTTTAGTCCTAGTTGGTGCCACCAACCGGGACCAAAGGCCGACGCTTCCCGGTTGGTGGCACCAACCGAGACTAAAGGGGGGGCATTGGTTCCGGTTGGTGCCACGAACCGGGACCAAAGGGGGCATTGCTCCCGGTTCGTGCCACCAACCGGGACCAATGGCCTTGCACAGCGGCGTGGTGGTGGGAGTTTAGCCCCACCTCGCTAGCTGAGAGAGAGCCGCACCTGTTTATAAGGTGCGGTGTGCCTGAGCTGTCGAGCTCCTCTCTAAAGCAGGCTTACGGGCCTAACGTCTCTGTACATGCCTGTGGGCCTACTGGGCCTTCTGCAGGCCTGAATCCTGGCCCATGGATTGGTTTCTAGTCGTATTCAGGCCGTGGTGGCCCAGTAGGTGGCATAATTTTTTATTTTTTCCTTGTTTTTTGTTTTATTTATTTTGTTTTGTTTCTACTTACAACAAAAAACTTATTTATTTTATTTTATTTTGTTTCTAATTACTTATTTATTTTACTTTATGATAATTCTTTTTGCTATTAAAGTTTCTAACAAAAAAAGTTCTTTATGAAAATTATTTTTGCTTTCAACGATTTTGAATAGAAAATACTTCGATAATTTTAGTTGCATCAATTTTATATAATTTTAGTTTCAATAATACTAGAGGTTGCTTATAATGTTTTGTACAGAAAATACTTTGATAATTTTAGTTTCATAAATTTTATTTATGTTATTAAAGTTTATTTTATTTTGTTTCTACTTATATATTTTATTAAAGTTTATATTATTTTGTTTCTAATTACTTATTTATTTTATTTGTTATTTTTCATGCATTTACTGATTATTTTGAGCTATAAGACCCTAAAATTGAAAAGCATTTCAAATGAACTCTGAAAAGGTTGAAAGTTGGCATGGTATCATCATTTCATCCACATAGCATGTGCAAGAAAGTTGAGAGGGTTACGGCAAAAACTGGATGCACTTCGTGTACAAAACGGACAATCTCTTTCGAAGTATCAGGATTTCATACGGAAACTCGTCTGTTACAAAGGGATTTCATTTTTTAAAACTTATTTGAACTCCTGACTTTTTGTGTGTTCAAAATGCACCATTCAAAGCCACATCTCATCAATTTTCAACCCTTTCTGACTTCATTTGTTATTTTTCATGCATTTACTAATTATTTGAGCTATAAGACCCTAAATTGAAAAGCATTTCAAATGAACTCTGAAAAGGTTGAAAGTTGGCATGGTATCATCATTTCATCCACATAGCATGTGCAAGAAAGTTGACAGGGTTATGGCAAAAACTAGATGCACTTTGTGTACAAAACGGACAATGGTATCATACTCGTCTATTACAAAGTTGGCATGGTATCATCATAATAGTTGCGGGAGAAAGTCTTCACTTTTTCTTCGCTTGTGTCATTTGCTTATTGCGCCGTAACCATGGATAATCTTCATCGTTTCTCAGGATGCTTGGGTCAGCCTTGACTTTGAAGGGAGGAATTTCATGAAACTTTTCATAATCTTCAGACATGTCTGTCTTGCCCTCCACTCCCACAATGTCCCTTTTTCCTGAAAGAACTATGTGGCGCTTTGGCTCATCGTATGATGTATTCGCTTCGTTATCTTTTCTTTTTCTCGGTCTGGTAGACATGTCCTTCACATAGATAACCTGTGCCACATCATTGGCTGGGGCGAACGGTTCGTCAGTGTACCCAAGATTGTTCAGATCCACTGTTGTCATTCCGTACTGTGGGTCTACCTGTACCCCGCCTCCTGACAGATTGACCCATTTGCACTTAAGCAAAGGGACCTTAAAATCATGTCTGTAGTCAAGTTCCCATATGTCCATTATGTAACCATAATATGTGTCCTTTCCCCTCTCAGTTGCTGCATCAAAGCGGACACCGCTGTTTTGGTTGGTGCTCTTTTGATCTTGGGCGATCGTGTAAAATATATTCCCATTTATCTCGTATCCTTTGTAAGTCAATACAGTCGAAGATGGTCCCCTGGACAACGAGTACAACTCATCACAAACAGTGGTGTCACCTCTGAGACGTGTTTCCAACCAACTGCTGAAAGTCCTGATGTGTTCACATGTAATCCAGTCGTCACACTGCTCCGGGTGTTTGGAGCGCAGACTGTTCTTGTGTTCATCGACATACGGGGTCACCAAGGTAGAGTTCTGTAGAACTGTGTAGTGTGCTTGAGACCAAGAATATCCGTCCCTGCATATTATTGAGTCCCCCTCCAAGCGTGCCTTTTCCAGTCAGTCTCCCCTCATACCGCGATTTAGGGAGACCTATCTTCTTAAGGCCAGGAATGAAGTCAACACAAAACCCAATGACATCCTCTGTTTGATGGCCCATGGAGATGCTTCCTTCTGGCCTAGCGCGGTTACGGACATATTTCTTTAGGACTCCCATGAACCTCTCAAAGGGGAACATATTGTGTAGAAATACGGGCCCCAGAATGACAATCTCGTCGACTAGATGAACTAGGACGTGCGTCATGATATTGAAGAAGGATGGTGGGAACACCAGCTCGAAACTGACAAGACATTGCGCCACATCACTCCTTAGCCTTGGTATGATTTCTGGATCGATCACCTTCTGAGAGATTGCATTGAGGAATGCACATAGCTTCAGAATGGCTAATCGGGCGTTTTCCGGTAGAAGCCCCCTCAATGCAACCGGAAGCAGTTGCGTCATAATCACGTGGCATTCATGAGACTTTAGGTTCTGGAACTTTTTCTCTGGCATATTTATTATTCCCTTTATATTCGACGAGAAGCCAGTCGGGACCTTCATACTGAGCAGGCATTCAAAGAAGATTTCTTTCTCTTCTTTCGTAAGAGCCTAGCTGGCACGACCTTCATACTGCTTCGGAGGCATGCCGTCTTTTTCGTGCAAACGTTGCAGGTCCTCCCGTGCCTCAGGTGTATCTTTTGTCTTCCCATACACGCCCAAGAAGCCTAGCAGGTTCACGCAAAGGTTCTTTGTCACGTGCATCACGTCGATTGAAGAGCGGACCTCTAGCTCTTTCCAGTAGGGTAGGTCCCAAAATATAGATTTCTTCTTCCACATGGGTGCGTGTCCCTCAGCGTCATTCGGAACAGCTAGTCCGCCGGGACCCTTTCCAAAGATTACGTGTAAATCATTGACCATAGCAAGTACGTGATCACCGGTACGCATGGCGGGCTTCTTCCGGTGATCTGCCTCGCCTTTGAAATGCTTGCCTTTCTTTCGACATTGATGATTGGTCGGAAGAAATCGACGATGGCCCAGGTACACATTCTTCCTGCTTTTGTCCAGGTATATACTTTCAGTGTCATCTAAACAGTGCGTGCATGCATGGTATCCCTTGTTTGTCTGTCCTGAAAGGTTACTGAGAGCGGGCCAATCGTTGATGGTTACAAACAGCAGCGCGTGCAGGTTAAATTCCTCCTGTTTGTGCTCATCCCACGTACGTACACCGTTTCCATTCCACAGCTGTAAAAGTTCTTCAACTAATGGCCTTAGGTACACATCAATGTCGTTGCCGGGTTGCTTAGGGCCTTGGATGAGAACTGGCATCATAATGAACTTCCGCTTCATGCACATCCAAGGAGGAAGGTTATACATACATAGAGTCACGGGCCAGGTGCTGTGATTGCTGCTTTGCTCCCCGAAAGGATTAATGCCATCCGCGCTTAAACCAAACCATACGTTCCTTGGGTCAGCTGCAAACTCAGCCCAGTACTTTCTCTCGATTTTTCTCCACTGCGACCCGTCAGCGGGTGCTGTCAACTTCCCGTCTTTCTTACGGTCCTCACTGTGCCATCGCATCAACTTGGCATGCTCTTCGTTTCTGAATAGACGTTTCAACCATGGTATTATAGGAGCATACCACATCACCTTCGCAGGAACCCTCTTCCAGGGGGGCTCACCATCAACATCACCAGGGTCATCTCGTCTGATCTTATACCGCAATGCACCGCATACCGGGCATGCGTTCAGATCCTTGTACGCACCGCGGTAGAGGATGCAGTCATTAGGGCATGCATGTATCTTCTGCACCTCCAATCCTAGAGGGCATACGACCTTCTTTGCTGCGTATGTACTGTCGGGCAATTCGTTATCCTTTGGAAGCTTCTTCTTCAATATTTTCAATAGCTTCTCAAATCCTTTGTCAGGCACAGCATTCTCTGCCTTCCACCGCAGCAATTCCAGTACGGTACCGAGCTTTGTGTTGCCATCTTCGCAATTGGGGTACAACCCTTTTTTGTGATCCTCTAACATGCGATCGAACTTCAGCTTCTCCTTTTGACTTTCGCATTGCATCCTTGCATCGACAATGACCCGGCGGAGATCATCATCATCGGGCACTGGTTCCTCTTGATCTTCAGCAGCTTCCCCCCTTGCAGCATCATTGGGCACATCGTCTGGTTCCTCTTGATCTTCAGCAGCTTCCCCCGTTGCAGCATCACCATATTCAGGGGGCACATAGTTGTCATCGTCCTCTTCTTCTTCGCCGTCTTCCATCATAACCCCTATTTCTCAGTGCCTCGTCCAAACATTATAGTGTGGCATGAAACCCTTGTAAAGCAGGTGGGTGTGAAGGATTTTCCGGTCAGAGTAAGACTTCGTATTCCCACATATAGGGCATGGACAACACATAAAATCATTCTGCTTGTTTGCCTCAGCCACTTCGAGAAAATCATGCACGCCCTTAATGTACTCGGAGGTGTGTCTGTCACCGTACATCCATTGCCGGTTCATCTGCGTGCATTATATATAAGTAAGTGTGTCAAAAACCATTACAGAACATCATGAATAGATAATTAAGTGACCAAATTAATAGAAGTTCATCATCACATTAAAACCAAAGTACATACATAGTTCTCATCTAACAACATATATATAGCTCTCCAGAGAATCTAATTAATTAAACCATACATTGAAACTATGTAAAACATTTCAATGCGAAAACAAATGCGATCATAATGGCAACCAAGGTAACAATTGATCCAACGGCATAATGATACCAAGCCTCGGTATGAATGGCATATTTTCTAATCTTTCTAATCTTCAAGCGCATTGCATCCATCTTGATCTTGTGATCATCGACGACATCCGCAACATGCAACTCCAATATCATCTTCTCCTCCTCAATTTTTTTTATTTTTCCCTTCAAGTAATTGTTTTCTTCTTCAACTAAATTTAACCTCTCGACAATAGGGTCGGTTAGAATTTTCGGTTCAACCACCTCCTAGATAAATAAAATCTATGTCACGTTGGTCGACATATTTGTCATAAACAATAAATGAACCAAATAGTTATAAAAAGATAATATATACCACATCCGAATCATAGACATGACGAGGGCCGACGGGGGCGGATACCAAAACCATCGCACTATGTAATAAGAAGGAATAATAAAAGTAACAAAATTAGACAAGTATCTATCTAAAGTAAGAATTTTTTTTCTTTCAGAAAGAAGATAAGAACAAGAGGCTCACCACGGTGGTGCTGGCGACGAGATCGGCGCGGGCGGTCGACGGCGGTGAAGATGGGGACGGGACGTGACGGACCGCTAAACCTAGACAAATCTCGGGGAAAATGGAGCTCGTAGGTCGAGTTTCGAGAGGAGAAAGATTAACTAGTGTGGCTCAGACATTTCATCGAACACCTCATGTGCATAGGAGGTGAGCTAGAGCACACAAATGCCCTCCCCTCGCCGGCCAGAAAAAACAGAGCACTGTGGAGTGCTCTGCTGTGGCGATGGGGTATATATAGGCAACTCATTGGTCCCGGTTCGTGGCACCAACCGGGACTAAAGGCCTTGTGCTGCCCCGCGTCAAAAGTTTAGTCCCACCTCGCTAGTTGAGAGAGCTCGAAAGTGGTTTATAAGCGCTGCTGCGCCCACCCTCTCGAGCTCCTCTCAACTGCAGGCTTTCGGGCCTAACCGTTCTCTTTGCCTATGGGGCCTACTGGGCCTTCTGCGGGCCTGAATCCTGGCCCATGGATGGGTTTCAAGTCGTTTTCAGGCCATGGTGGCCCAGTAGGTGGCATAATTTTTTTCCCTGTTTTTTGTTTTCTCTTTTGCTTTATTTATTTTGTTTTGTTTCTACTTACAACAAAAAACTTATTTATTTTATTCCATTTTGTTTCTAATTACTTATGTATTTATTTTTATTTATTTTACTGCTGCTATTTTTATTTAATTTATTAAGGTTTATTTATTTTAGTTACTATAGTTTATTTTATTTTATTTTATTAAGGTTTATTTATTTTATTTACTATAAAAGTTGAACATAGATGCGCCTATAGAGAAAATTCAACCTAAATTCATAATAATTCTATGAAATTTACTGTGAATTTAGGTCAAATTCCCTGTATAAGGGCATCTATTTTCACTTTGAGAGGAGCTCAACAAGGCAGAGAGGGACGGGCTTATAAACCGGTGTGAGCGCCCTTCGGTTGGCGAGGTGGGACTAAACTCTGACCGCTACTAGGACCAACCCTTTAGTCCCGGTTTGTGGTATGAACCGGAACTAAAGGGTGAGCCTCTGGTCCCGGTTCAAGCCACCAACCGGGACCAATGGTGGTGGGCCAGGAGCGAGACCCATTTGTCCCGGTTTGTCCCACCAACCGGGACCAAAGGGGCCGGACGAACCGGGACCAATGCCCCCACGAGGCCCGGCAGGCCCCTGGCCGCACGAACCGGGACTAATGTGAATATTGCCCTGTGACCAAAGCCCAGTTTTCTACTAGTGACAGGATAGAAAGGCCATCAGGTGGCTCCACAAACCAAACCAGATGAACAAACTAAAGTGAAGACACAAAACAAGCGAGTATGTGAGCTCCTTCGTTTGAGCTCCTATGTTTGTGTTGGGAGACGACCGATCCTAGCATGGTAACTAACAACATCACTAGGTTCATCCAATTCGCTGCAAAGCGCATCTTTCTCATGAAGGCATCTAGATAGCACCACTTGACTCGACCTGGTCATAGGCTTCTTCATATCAAATTTAAGAGCACAATGCCTATGCTTTTGTTCTATGTTCCTTTTCATGAAGTGTAAACATCCATACACAATAATGATGTTGTCAGTAATTAACCTCCTTGAGGACGAATCAGGACTGCTCCACATACAGTGGAAAAAATAGCGCGCTATAGCGTCACCAATAGCACACTATAGTGTTCTGAGCAATGTCTCACTAAATAAATCAAGTATATAATGTATCATGCTAATAACATATTTTAAGGGCCATGTTATTTTGTCATAGCATGTTATTTTTGTCATGGTCCACCTATAACAAATTGTTACGACCACCATTTCTTCCACTCCAATGGCGCAACCCAGAGTGAAACACGAGAAGGCGAATGCATGTAGCTGTCTTCTAGCTAGAATCGGGGTGAATAGGAAGATGACTTTGGGCATGCCTACCATAGCAAGCTCTCCTTGCTAAATTCCGAAGCATCCAACTTGCAACAATTGTACGGGGTATACACCAATTATTTCTCTCTTTTTGCGATGGGGGAAAACACCAATTCGCCCCTAGAGCAATTTCATGTCCATGCCTGAGAACACGAGGTTGAAGAGATGAGACAGTGAGAGGGCAATTGGGATATGCGTGAGCGTGGAACCGACGCAGTGGGGGCGATGGGAATTTGTTTTTGCATGAAAAAAGAGAGCAGAAAACCCTCCTTAGATTTAAACTTCACAGTTGGCGGCCGGAGAACAGCACGATGCATACCTTTTCCCTTTAAAAAGTACTTTGGCAAGGGGAGACGTCCTCTCGGGCAGGCATGGCAATGTAGTGTTTCCCTACCTCCACAAGCGTACAGAGTGAGCGTGGGAGGACGAATTTTTTGGCGAAACTGCTCTGCACACTACAGTCTACGGACTAAATATGAACGACGCATGTCTTCAACGGTGCTGATTTTTGTGATCTAACCTAATGGATGATTTGATCCATCGTTCACAAATCGTGTGCAGAGATGTCATCCGTATAGCACTGCTCATTTTTTGGAGAGATCGTTGGCTTTATTAATCAAACAACAACATTACACAGAGTTCCCCGGATACAATTCAGAACATAATGGAAAATATTAAGACTAAGGGAGTACATATATGATTTAGCTAACAAATGAGCAACTACATTACAATGCCGACGAACGTGCTTGAACATCACGGAGGCAAAAGCCACTAGTGAGCAGCTTAATGTCAGCCACCACCGAGCCAATTGAAGACCGGTCGAAAGTTGAAGAACTCTGAACAAGGGCGAAGCAATCGAAGGCAAAGATAGCATTTGAAATATGTTCATCATGTACCAACTGGACAGCCCGCCGAAGGGCAAAAGTCTCGGCCATCCCAGGATCCAAAACAACATTAATTGCCTCACTGCATGCTACAACAAAGTGTCCCTCATAATGTATGTCAACCACACCAATACTCGACCTTCCCAAATCAGAAAAAATTATAGTGTCAGAGATAAAAACTACTGTACCTGCCGGCGGCGGCCACTAAGCTATAAAGGACACATTGATAACACATCTGTGAGCAACGGTTGGACGATACATTTTTTTGGAAATGGAGGTGTACCCCCGTCCTCTGCATCATAATGATGCATGCAGCCATCTTATTAAAAGTTCGCAAAATAGTACAAAGTCATCAAACTATTACAGCTCGCAAGTGGAGCGAGAATAAAAAAATCAAAGTTCATGCCGACAATCACAACCGGAATGGCAAAAAGAAGGATAAGCTCCCTAGACTCCTATCCTGTTATGCGACCGCCATCCGAACCGGTTGAATAAAGCCCGTGCTACCATCTCCCACTAGTTGCACCAGTAACCAAAGGCTCCCTGGATTCCATATGAGTGAGTAAGGACCACGTACGGATCCAAGCAGTAGCTCTGAGGATGACCTGCAAGAAAGTTAAATTGTGTTGTCTGTTAAATATCAAATCATTCCTGCAATTCCATATAGCCCACAAAAGCGCACATATTCCAATCCGAATACGAGCCGCCGTAGTATGTTCAACCCCAGTTAACCGCGTTCCAAACAACGATGTAATGTCAACTGGAGGAATAATGTTAAAGGCTATATGAATCGTTCTCCAAAGTAATTTGGCGAGTGGGCATTCAAGAAATAAATGTTGTATTATTTCATCATGATCACAAAAGCAACATCGTGGACTACCTACCCAGATTAAGTTGTCCTTTGTAAGAATTACTTGTTTGTGGACAAACCACATAAAGATTTTAATGTGCAAAGGAACCTTAATCTTCCAAATATGCAACGATCTCAAGATTGGGCCAGAATTAACCAAATCCATATAAAACGATTTTACCGTAAAAACCCCAATCTTAGCTAGTTTCCATTGCGTCGAATCCGGTTGGTCGGAGAGTTGAACATCTATCAATCTCTGAACCAAGTGCATCCATGCAGTCCAACGCTCACCAACTAACGCTCGTCTGAACTGGATATTCAATGGACTCGTATGTAGAACTGTGCCTACGTAATCCTCCTTACGTTGCACAATGTTATACAGGGTGGGATATTGTACGGCCAGGGGCGTCTCTCCTAACCACGTATCCTCCCAAAACCTTGTTGACATCCCATTGCCAACTAGGAATTTGACCCTACGAAAATACAAGTCCTTCAGTCTCATAAGCCCTTTCCAGAATGGCGAGTCGGTTGGTCTCATGGTAACCTGAGCGAGTGTTTTCGACTGTAGATACTTATTACGCAAAATCTGTGCCCACATGCCCCCCGGCTCAGTCTCTAACCAGTGGAGCCATTTGCTCATAAGGCATTTGTTCTTAATTTCTAAGTTCTCAATACCGAGACCGCCCTGGTCTTTTGGTCGACAAAGAATGTCCCATTGGGCAAGACGGTATTTCCTCTTGGCCTCATTTGACTGCCAGAAGAATCGAGATCTGAAGAAATCAAGTTGTTTTCGTACCCATTTTGGAATTTCGAAGAACGATAGTAGGAACATCGACATACTAGTCAGTACTGAGTTAATCAGCACCAGCCGACCTCCATAAGACATAAGCTTACCCTTCCAACAACTCATCTTTTTTTTCTATTCTATCTTCGATAATTTCCATTCTTTATTAGATAACTTACGGTGGTGGATCGGTATGCCCAAATAGCTAAATGGTAAAGAGCCCAATTCACATCTAAACAATTGTCTATATGTGTCTTGTTCGTCTTTGGCCTGCAGAACAACTCACTTTTGTGGAAGTTTATCTTTAACCCAGACAATTGTTCGAACAGGCATAATATAAGTTTCATATTACGCGCCTTAGCAATGTCGTGTTCCATGAATAAGATAGTGTCGTCAGCATACTGTAGAATGGATACTCCTCCATCAACCAGATGAGGAACTAACCCCTCCACTTGCCCATGTTGTTTGGCCCTGCCAATGAGAATGACCAACATATCGGCCACTATATTAAACAAGAGAGGGGACATGGAATCTCCTTGTCTCAAACCCTTGTGTGTCTGAAAATAATGACCGATATCATCGTTAACCTTGATTCCGACACTACCCTTCTGGACTTGGGAACCCACTTGGTTCCGCCAGACCTTGCTAAATCCTTTCATGCGCATTGCCTGCTGTAGGAAGGGCCACTTTACTTTATCATACGCCTTCTCGAAATCCACTTTGAAGATAACCCCATCAAGCTTCTTCGAATGGATTTCATGTAACGTTTCATGCAAAACGACCACCCCTTCAAGTATATGTCGCCCTGGCATGAACGCTGTTTGGCTCGGTTGTACCACTGAATGCGTGATCTGTGTCAATCTATTGATGCCCACCTTTGTGAAGATTTTGAAACTCACGTTAAGAAGACAAATTGGCCTGAACTGTTCAATCCGAACTGCCTCTTCTTTCTTTGGCAATAGAGTAATCATACCAAAGTTAAGATGAAACAACTCTAAATAACCGTTAAAGAAATCATGAAACATAGGCATAAGATCATCTTTAATAATATGCCAACATTTCTTATAGAATTCCGCTGGAAACCCATCTGGTCCCGGTGCTTTACTCGATTTCATTTGTGAGATTGCATCCAAAATCTCCTTCTCAGTAAACGGTGCAGCCAAAATATCGTTCTCTTCTACCTGGAGCTTAGGAATATCTCCAATTACAGTCTCGTCTAGGATCACCGTACTTGCTTCCGGATGGCCAAAAAGTTGTTTATAGTAGTTAGAGATATAAGCTTTCAAATTCTCATGCCCCAAAATTGTCCCCTCATCTTGTTCAAGCTGAATGATTTTCTTCTTCCTATGTTTGCCATTCGCAATCATATGGAAAAATTGTGTATTGTCATCCCCTTGGACAACCTTAAGCACTTTGGCACGCAGTGCCCATTTGAGCTCCTCCTCTCTAAGAAGAGCTCGTAGGCCTTGCTCAGCTTCGGACTTGGAACTTTGCTCATTCACCGTAAGCAGGTTAGTTTCAGCTTTTAAATCTAAAGCTTCGATCAAACGAGTAAGTCGCTCTTTTTCTTGTTTGTAAAGCCCACTTTCATTTCTAGCCCAACCTCGCAAAAACTGTCTCAAATGTCGGATCTTATTTTGCCATCTCTCAAGACTAGTGCTTCCACTAACAGGAATTGCCCATTCGTGTGCGATGATCTCCAAGAAGTTTTCATTCTCGAACCAACTAAGTTCGAAAGAGAAAGCATTCTTGTTCGCAATATGCGTAGCCTCTCCCGAGTCTACAAGAAGTGGTGTATGGTCCGAGATCGCTCTTTGCATCGCATGAACCGACACCAAAGGATATTTTTGTTCCCATTCCACACTAGCAAGTACCCTATCGAACTTCTCATAAGTCGGAGTGGGCAACGAATTGTCCCAAGTAAATTGTCTACCGGTGAGTTCAATTTCTCTCAAATTAAGACTCTCGATAATCATATTGAACATCATAGCCCACCGACCATCAAAATTGTCATTGTTCTTTTCATCTCTCCTCCGAATTATATTGAAGTCCCCACCGACCAGGATTGGTAGAGTCTCATCTCCACAAATCCGCACCAAGTCAGCTAAGAAATCTAGTTTAAGTTCAGGTTGTGCTGCTCCATACACAGCCATGAGAGACCATCAGAAACTATCCACTTTTGATCTCACCCGAAACTTAACAGTAAAATCTCCCCGAACCACGTTAAGGACCTCAAGTGTTTCACACCAAACCCCTAGTAAGATCCCACCAGATCTTCCTCTAGGAGGTAAGACGTGCCAATCGAAATCAACTCCTTCGGATAAAGTTCCAAGAAATTGTGAAGTAAAATTATCCCGTCGTGTTTCCAAAAGCGCAATAAAATCTAATTGTTGCTCTACCGTTGTTTCCGCCAAGAACCTTCGTTTAGCCAAGTCAGCTAGACCTCTGCTATTCCAAAAGATTCCTTTCATAAGTCATCATCGGATTTTTTCTTCAGCTTAACCCTAGCGCTTCTACGAACCGCCGAAGTAGGATCTATTTTCCGTTTCCAGGATCTCTTAGGCTTATCCCCAGCACCCTCCGGAACCGTATGATCAACAGGACACAAGACAATACCCTCCGTCAGTAGAGGCTCTACAGTGTCCAAAATCTCGGACCCCTCCTCATCCTCGGCCTCCTCAGTAGGTAATAGATTATTGCAAATGTTCACAAGGGCTACAATTCCTAAGTTGTTCATGTCATCCTCATTCATAGGTTTAAGTGATGCGAGGTTTCTAATTATTTTAGAGGACCGTTCTGCTTCTAAATCCAAAAGATCATTAACAGATTTCGCTACCTCTTTTTCATTTGAACCCAAAGTTATTCCTAAGTTGTTTGCCTTATCAATAATTTCATGCTCAGAGAAATGCATAATTGAACAACTTCTACCAAAAGACATACCTGTAGTTGCCTCGACATCTCGAAGCATGGCCGCCCTCTTGGCGCGCGTTAACTGTAGGTCGTCAGCATCAGGTTGTTCCTGGATCCGGTTGCTGACACGCCTACCAGACGTGACCGGATCCGGGATCCCACCAAAGGTAATGAGCTCCTCCGTAGTCCTCTCCTGAGGTGAGTGCTCCCCACACATACGCCCTTCCCTAGTTGCCGGTGAAGAAGGGATAGGCGCGGTCGAGCGAGCCACCCTAGCCACAATGGTGGGAGAAACTGACCGTGGAGCCTCCTGCTCCACAGTCTCACTCCCCCCAAAACCGACAGCGGAGCGCGGAGACGACGTCGGTGAGGGAACATCGCGGGCCTCCTGCCCGCGCACCGAGCCAAGCTGCCCAGAGCTGCCCCGCGGTGAGATGGTGGGAGAAACTGATCGTGGAGCCACCTGCTCCACAGTCCCACCCCCCCCCCCCCCACACCGACAGCGGAGCGCGTAGCCGACATCGGCGAGGGAACATTGCGGGCCTCCTGCCCGCGCACCGAGCCAAGTTGCCCAGAGCTGCCTCGCGGTGAGAGAGTAGGGCGGATCTCCATCCCGCGCCCCTCCCCCAGCTGGCCAGGTACAGTCGCCACTGGGCTGGGAATGGGAGCCTCTTGCCCACCACCACCCACCCCACTCGCCAACGGTAGACCGCAGTCCTGAATCTCGGAATCAACTCTGTGGGATACAAGCACATTAGGCGAACCAACAGTAGGAAGCAACACCGGTGGTAACTCGAGCTCCTCTGGATCATCCGTCTCAACTCGGTTACTCCATAACCGACTAGGTGCAGACCGAGCTCCAAAAGAACCAAACCGGAGCGAGTTAATCGGTGTCGTGGAAGATGACGCCTCCTTGCCAGTTGCCGCCTTATCCGACTGCGACTCCGGACCCTTCGCCATGTCCTGCGGATTACTCTCAGGCCCCTTGTCCTGATACCCCGGGGCTCCTCCATCTCCCTTAGTCGTATCCATATCCTGAAGATCATCTCCCTCCTGCGGTACTGGTGTAACCTCAATCTCAATCTCGAGCACATATGTAACCCCGGCATGTGTCCACTTGACCACATCCGGCACGTGCTGCAAACTGACCACGCTGACAAGTAATCTCGCAGCTCCGTGAGCACGAGTGAAAGGCATGTCAACCTGCTCCGTCTTGCCAATGAGCGACCCCAAGCTCCAAGCAACCAAAAAATGATTAATATATTTGCATGGTGCCCCAAAGAAGCGTACCCAAACCTTCTCTAACGGTATACCCTCGGGCTCCTTCTCTTTCCACTCAGGTGCACATACGCCTTGATCTTCTCGGCTGTACCCCGGGGATGTACGGCTTCAGGGTTGTTCCTGGTGTAGTTTCGGGCTCCCAGATGTGCCAAAAGGTAACCGCCAAAACTGTGCAATCATGACCCAAAGAACGAGCCAGGAAATCAAACAACCATAATTTAGGGGACAAAAAGAAATGATAGCGCCTGAGCCTAATACCATAACTATCCTTGATTGCATCCCAAACATCTCTAGCGTATGGGAAAAATAGGAGACCATGTTCAACAGATTCAAGTCGGCCACAAAAGCAACATTTCTCATATGTAGGAACCTGACGACGTAGAAATTGAGCTTCAGTTGCTAAACAGTCCTCGGAAAAACACCACAAGATTTCCATTGCTTCTCTTCGGAAGCTAGGTCCGAACACTGGCCCTGCCCATTCTTACTATGGACCAGAAAAAAATGGGAGGACGCCTGATCCTTCGCCTTTCCACACATGTCAATCTCGTCTGTGTGTCCTTTGCCTACAATACTGGAAGGCCATGGCCACATGTAGTGGCAGGGGCGCAGACGCGAGCAGCAACCTCTGCTCCTCTCGGTGATCATGGCACGACGAGCTCGATGGGGGGAGCAGCAAGCTGCGCCACTCCTAGCGACGAAGGAGGAATGACGGGGCAGTGAGACAGATCCAACGAGGAGGCACTAGAGGAGATGCAGCGGCGTAGCAGGCAAAATAACGGGGTGAGGGGCACACAGCTAGGATTTTCACCGCGTGCAGTGCTTTCTCTTACAAGTTACCCCTATCCCACTCAGCCAACCACGCAAAAATTTAGACATACCCTCACCAAACAACTGTGCAAAATTCGAGAGATATTCCGACAAAAACCTTGTAACAACAACAAAAATAACAAATAATTTTAGTCCCAAACAAGTTTGGGTATATTAGAGTTGAAACCCACAGAATCTCAAAACTTAGTCATGGTTCTAGCATGTGGAAACTTACTTCCACGACCCCTGTCCATGGCTATTTATTTGGTGATATTTCAGTCCTTCAGGTCTCTCATTATGGACTCCTCACATGTCAAGTTTGGTGTTAGAAAGGAGAGAGGGATTTGGTGGAATAGTTGTTGTATTGCTTAAGCTTCGTGGGCATATATATAGGAGTACATGATCATCTTGGAGTACAAGACAAGGTAGAATAATATGCTACGCTATCCTAGCTTTCCTAATAATCACGATACTCAACATCCCCCCGCAGTCACAACGGTAGCGACGCAGACGGTGAGACTGGAGAATAATCCGAAGGTAAGCCAACGGACACCCCCCCACAGTCATAACAGTTGATGCATCGCGGAGTCGTGGCTGGAGTGGAAACCGACGAGGTTGCTCAAGCAAGGCGGTAGCCATTTGTGCCGTTTGTCGAGGTAGCCAAGAGCATAGGTGGTGTAGTTGTATTCGAGGTAGCCGTGCGAAGAACGCCGTGGTCGGTGTCGAGTCGGGGTGGCCGGTGTCGAGGAAGGCGCCGTGGACCGGGAAGAAGAGCGGCGACGGCGGCCTGAGGAGGCGGCGGCGGCGGCTAGGTCAGAAGCGCGGCGGCGGTGCTCGAAGTAGGCGAGGAAGAACCCGGCAGCATGACGAAGACCGGTGCGGACTGTGGCGTTCCCGCACCAGGAGGCGGCGTGGCACATACCACTCGAAGTCGACACGCGTGGACGGCGTTGGACCGCAAGCTGCAGTGCTACGGCCCGAAGGGGCGACGCAACGGCGGCTGGCAGGTCGGGGCGATGGAGGGGAAGGCCTCAGGGTGGTTGCAGGGATCGCGTGCCACGCTCGCTACGGCCCGACGGGGCGACGCAGCGGCAGCACGAGGGTCGGTGCAGCCTCGGGGACAACCTGGAGCGGACGGCCTCAGTGCGGCTATTGACCGTGGGCCGCGGCACTACGGTGTTCGGGATCGTAGCGGAAATTCAAAATTTTCTACGCATCACCAAGATCAATCTATGGAGTAATCTAGCAACGAGGGGAAGGGGAGTGCATCTACATACCCTTGTAGATTGCGATGCGGAAGCGTTGCAAGAACGCGGATGAAGGAGTCGTACTCGTAGCGATTCAGATCGCGGTTGATTCCGATCTAAGCGCCGAACCACGGCGCCTCCGCGTTCAACACACGTGCAGCCCGGTAACGTCTCCCACGCCTTGATCCAGCAAGGAGAGAAGGAGAGGTTGGGGAAGACTCCGTCCAGCAGCAGCACGACGGCGTGGTGGTGATGGAGGAGCGTGGCAATCCTGCAGGGCTTCGCCAAGCACCGCGGGAGAGGAGGAGGACATGGAAGAAGGGGAGGGCTGCGCCAGAACTTGGGTTGCGGGTGCCCTCCTACCCCCCACATATATATAGGGGCAAGGGAGAGGGGGGCCGGCCCTCTCAGATCCAATCTGAGGAGGGGGCGGCGGCCAGGGGGGTTGCCTTGCCCCCCAAGGCAAGGGGGCGCCTCCCCTTAGGGTTCCCCCAAACCCCCAGGCGCATGGGCCCTGGGAGGGAAGGCGCCCAGCCCACTAAGGGGCTGGTCCCTCTCCACATACAGCCCATAGGGCCCTCCGGGGCTGGTGGCCCCTCCCGGTGGACCCCCGGAACCCTCTGGTGGTCCCGGTACATTACCGGTGACGCCCGAAACTCTTCCGGTGGCCAAAACGGGACTTCCCATATATAAATCTTTACCTCCGGACCATTCCGGAACTCCTCGTGACGTCCGGGATCTGATCCGGGACTCCGAACAACATTCGGTAACCACGTATATCTATTCCCTATAACCCTAGCGTCATCGAACCTTAAGTGTGTAGACCCTACCGGTTCGGGAACCATGCAGACATGACCGAGACGTTCTCCGGCCAATAACCAACAGCGGGATCTGGATACCCATGTTGGCTCCCACATGTTCCACGATGATCTCATCGGATGAACCACGATGTCGGGGATTCAATCAATCCCGTATACAATTCCCTTTGTCTATCGGTATGTTACTTGCCCGAGATTCGATCGTCGGTATCCCGATACCTTGTTCAATCTCGTTACCGGCAAGTCTCTTTACTCATTCCGTAACACATCATCCCGTGATCAACTCCTTGGTCACATTGTGCACATTATGATGATGTCCTACCGAGTGGGCCCAGAGATACCTCTCCTGTTTACACGGAGTGACAAATCCCAGTCTCAATTCGTGCCAACCCAACAGACACTTTCGGAGATACCTGTAGTGCACCTTTATAGCCACCCAGTTACGTTGTGACGTTTGGTACACCCAAAGTAATCCTACGGTATCCGGGAGTTGCACAATCTCATGGTCTAAGGAAATGAAACTTGACATTAGAAAAGCTCTTAGCAAACGAACTACACGATCTTGTGCTAGGCTTAGGATTGGGTCTTGTCCATCACATCATTCTCCTAATGATGTGATCCCGTTATCAACGACATCCAATGTCCATGGTCAGGAAACCGTAACCATCTATTGATCAACGAGCTAGTCAACTAGAGGCTTACTAGGGACATGGTGTTGTCTATGTATCCACACATGTATTTGAGTTTCCTATCAATACAATTCTAGCATGGATAATAAACGATTATCATGAACAAGGAAATATAATAATAATCAATTTATTATTGCCTCTAGGGCATATTTCCAACATACGGCCCGAAGGGGCGATGCAGCGGCAACGCGTGATGTGGTGCAACCACGGGAACAGCCTCAGGCGGCGGCTGGGACCACGTGCCGGGGCGCTACGGCCCGAAGGGGCGACGCAGCGGCGGCGCGGATCGGTGCAGCCACTGGGAGAACCACGGGGCGGCGGCACTGCGGCCCGATGGGGCGACGCAGCGGCAGCCGTTGCTCGATCGGTGGAGGGGCGCGCTGAACTCGGGGACAAGGCGGTGACGGCCGGTGTAGGTCGATGAGCGGGCCGGCGCGCGGACGACGGGCGTGAGGGGCCGCCTGTCGCACGAGGCCTCCAAGTCGGGGCGACGGGAGGGCAGACGCACGGACGATGGCCGTTAGGGGCCGCCTGTCGCGCGAGGCCGCCGGGTCGGTGAAGAGGCCCGCCGGTCGCGCCGGTGTCGGAGTAGAGGCACACGGTGGTCGACGACGGCGGCGGGCAAGCCGATCAAGCATAGGTCGGAAAACCAAAAAAAAACGCCGATCAAAATGGCCGGCGAGAGAGCGACAAAAGCCGGTGCCAGGGCGGCGCGCGGGTACGGAAGCGGCGGCGGCTAGGGTTTAGAACCCGGAAACTGATACCATGTTAGAAGGGAGAGAGGGATTTGGTGGAATAGTTGTTGTATTGTTTGAGCCTCGTGGGCATATATATAGGAGTACATGATCATCTTGGAGCATAAGGCAAGGTAGAATAATATGCTACGCTATCCTAACTTTTCTAATAAACACGATACTCAACATTTGATCTGCCTGAAATCTCTTAACATTATTAGCATACTTTATACTTCTGCTATGCATAGATACTTCTGGAGACCTGCGTTATATATGCCCAAGTCTTCGATTGGTGCTATCCCAACTCTATCACGTATATCATAATTATGGACCTGGTTTTTCTTGTGTGGCCACATATCCAACTAGTGTGCGCACCTCTGCTTTCATCTGACCTTTGCCTCTGTAAAAGTATCTGGTGACTGAAAATGCATTGAAAAAATATCCAATGACCGACATGGTCCGAGCCTCGAGATGAATAGTAGGATGGCCCAGAGTGCCGAAGCTCGGTGGGACTTCCATTTCTTGCAAGTCTCCACCTATAAGATGATACACGGTTAGGAATACATTGGGTATCATCAACCCAAGAGAAATAACTGCTACAAATATAGAAAGTATCTATGCTTGGGACCTGTTTTGTATTTCCTCTCCACTAGTGCTTACATTACGTTGTCATGCTACATGCGGAGATGTTTGAACATCGTGTTTTCCCATGAGCACTGCCCCAAACGGTTTTAGTTTTACATTCTCCTCTTGTCGTCTCTCTGGGCTACACCAGTAGCAAAAGCCCCATTTGTCCCGGTTTTAGAGGACCTTTAGTCCCGGTGCTGGAATCGGGACTAAAGCGTCGGTACTAAAGGCTGCCCCTTTAGTCCCGGTTCTGTTACGAACCGGGACTAAAGACCCTCCACGTGGCCGCTGTCTGGAACTCCACCTTTAGTCCCGGTTGGTAACACCAACCGGGACTAAAGGAAATTTTACGAATTTTTTAATTTTTTTCCCGATTTTCAATTTTTTGAATTTTTTTTACAATTTAATCTCTAATCACCCCATCACTGCTTAATTTAACCTCTAATCTCTAATCACCGCTCATCATTTCAAATCATCTAACTTCCCGGCCGGTCACCCATCACTGCTCCAGCCTAAGCACGCTTAACTTCCGGTTTCTATTCCCCCTCGTTTCCAAGTCTGCACTCATTGTTTTCCTGACAATAGTAAGATGTCAATCCTATTAACCCTCAGGAGTTTAGCTTGAGCATTAAGTCACACGTTTCACTGTTTGAGTTCCAAACCATTATTCTAAAAACAATAATTATTTAGTAACACTAATATTTTTTGAATAAGTAGTTTGACCAGATTTGACCAAAACTAAAAAAACTGAAATAATTATTTAGTAACACTAATATTCTTGAATAATTATTTAGTAACACTAATACTTCTTGAATAAATATTTTGACCAGATTTAACCAAAATTCAAAAAAACTAAAATTTGGGCATAACTTTTTTCCTTTTAGAATTTGAGGATTCTAAAAATTTGCAAACAGGCCTGTGGCCGTCAAAATTTGATGCGGATTTTCGTGCTGAACATTTTGATATATTATACGTTTTTTCCGATATCGTATGCAAAAGATATGGTCGTTTTACTTTTTGATCACACTTTTTTGCAAAACATGTCCAAATTTAAGTTTTTTAATTTTCCTAACTAGTAGATGTAGTAATATAACTACATCTTGAAGGATTTTATTTTTTTGAAGTTTTTATCATTTTCTTTTGTTTTTTCAAAACTGAAATGGCGATACACGGGGGGGGGGGGGGGGGGGGGGGGTAGAGTTTCAGACACGGTTCGTGTCTCAAACCGGGACTAAAGGTCTCATTTGAACCAGGACTAATGCCTTTAGCCGCTCGAACCGGGACTAATGTGTAATGCAACCGAGACTAATGTGTATATTGAGCTGTGACCAAAGCCCTGTTATCTACTAGTGCTACTAGCTCATTTGTCTATCTCGTCCGCAATCTATTTGATATTAAAAGATCAATGATCACTTCTACTTGGCTAAAGATGGCCTAGTATATATGCACGACCATCTGGGCAGGGTAAGGTAGGAACTGGTTTTTACCCCCATCATTTCATAAAGTAGTGCATGTACCTATGTGAAAGGGAGCTCACATTACACCAATGGCTCGATGTTGATTTAATCATGGGAGATATTGATCTGATCATGTGATTTATGATCTAATCTTGTAGTACTTACTAGCCATGGAAAGACTTCTCTTCATGTGCTGGCAAACAATAATATATCTGCCAATAAGTATCGACGAGTAATATCATCACAATGCAACCGATTTTTTTTATTCAGCACATTTACAGGTTTGCAAGATTTTTTTTTACCGGACTAATTTTTTATCCATTCATTTGGAACAAATTATCCAGTGAAAGATTCACCAAAAGGACCGCACATGGTACTTCTCAATCTCCTGAGGATAATGAAGAGAGTTTGGTAGTTGAAGATGTGAATAGAGTGCAATGAAATGCAAACTACTGTCACATCTATTGGGAAGGCATGTTTTATGTGAGACAAATGAACCTTTGAACATATACTAGATACTAAGTGCAACACTGAATGTGACAACACAACATTACATGGATATAAACAGGAAATGTAACAAAGGTGAAATACTTGTAGTTCACATTTATTATATTATGAGAAGCCCACTTGTTGCAGGATGACAACAAGCACAGTTATGTCTATCACGGGTTCTCAAAAACATGTCGACTGCAGAAGGTGCCTTCTAAAATTTATTTGGTTGATCCACCGAACAAGCTAACTCTTGGTGTTAATAAGAGATGTGGCCTTGACCGAGAGAATCTTATATTAGTCGCACATTCAAAAGCAAACAATTCTTACTAAATATGGATGGATATGAATAATTCATGACCTTCTGGAAGGAAGTTCTAACGCGGTTAGTTGAGACAACTATTTTAATGTATGAAAACTAGTGCAAATTAAGAAGCACATAAAACTAGATGAGTTCGGGCTCTCCCTATTTTTTATTGAAGGTAAACATCTTCTAGTAAGACTGAAAAAGTGGTGTTTAACTAAGTGACAAAAACTATATAAAGTTCAATTATAACAGTTAATTCATGCGTTTAAAATTAGTTGAAGTTCTAGCTTTGTCCCAAGTCAAACTTCTATATATTTCCCTGAATCTGTAAAAAGTGTGCCATCTGCAACTACAAATATATGCATAAAATATTTTATGAAAAATCCAACGACACTAATTTTGCGTTCCTCATATGGATATACTCCCTCTGTTTCTTTATGTAAGATGTATTATTTTCTGCACGCTGACCAAGGCACAAAGTTATAGACCAGTTAGGACAAAATTACCCTTGGCAAATCGTTGGTTAGTGGCAAGTAAATCAGTTAATCCTGAAAAGAAAGAGATACGCGCAAGCGAGAGAGAGAAATACTTTCCTTCTTTTGTTACAAGGAGAGATACATGCAATCATGATAGAGATACTTTCCTTTTTCTTGGGGGGGCTAAGAACGGAATTAGGAGGAATTAGAACAAATGCACCTTATATTGTGGAATTTTATCAAAAAACAAATACACCTTATATAAAGGAACGGATGGAGTATTTCCTATAGACATGGTCAAATTAAAGAAGTTTCGCTTAGAGAAAATCTAAAACTTCAATTAGTTTGCAGCGAATAGGTTACCATGACAAACTTTTGAAAATTTAGCATGTAATATCATCACATATATTTGGAATTGATACTTGAAAATCATACATATGAGTTTCTCTCAAAACATGAATTTTTTTGTAATGGGAATTAAGGTGCACAAATACAATAGCCATTTCACATTCCACTTGAAATTTGTTTGGATGAGTTCGAATGGAAATGGAACCTGCAATAATTAAAAGAAATGCATGAACCATAAACTATATGTGGTTCAAAGTTTAAACGACGTTGATATTTTTTAATTGTAAGTGGGTATTATTTAACGATGTGGTCAAATTAAAGAACTTTGACTTAGAGAAAAGCGAAAACGACGTGACCATTATCGGACAATGTTTACTTTTTTATTGAACATTAGCCCACTTTCAAATTTAAATGATGTGGATATTATTTAATTTGCAAATAAAAGAAGAAACTGTGAATTGATATGTATATGCTACTATAAATTGTTAACTTACAACACCATGTTGTGTGGAAGAACAAAATAACAATATGGTGGCACAATGCAAGTTAGATATGTAAATGCAACCGATAAATAAACCAAGTTTTTTAAAAACTTGGTATGTAAGTACGCTTTACTCTATCAGCTCATAAATGGTCAAATCAACACTTTAACTTGGTATTTGAGTCCACACCAGTCCAAGTTTCAACTCATTGCATTGCATAAAAATTTCCATTGTGGCATGCTAACTTGGGACGAGCCATGAATGGAGCACGTGAGGGTGACTCTGGCGGTGGCCCATGTACATCCAATCTTTCATGAAAATCCCTTCACATTTTGCAATTCTCTTTGATGAGCCTTTGTGTATTTTGACACACCCGCAACTTTTGTGGTACAGGAGATGGAGATCACACCATAGGCGTTACACAATTATCAAATGATGACCGGCGAAGGAATGGTGCACTCCTTCTAACTATATTACCGCTACTCATTTCATCTTCTTGCGTACAGATTTAGGTAGGCTTTAAACAAATTACGATATGATGAATTTTGGTGTACACGTAATTGTAGATTGTGAACATTGTGGTTGTTTAGCCCTGTTTATCCTGTTTAGCATCAATGCGACTCAAGGCGGCAAATGCAGAAGCTCTCCAAAAAATGAGGTCACCTAAAGAAACTTAACAAGCATCTATCGCGTGGTGGTTGCACCACATGGGTTCCTATTTAAGCACGAGAAGGGACGCGGAGGACGTTCATAATTCACAACGAAGCCATCGTGAGCATCGAAGAGTGAGCAAGGAGTAGAGCTCAACATTCCTAGGTGCACATCAACATACACTGCATACATAATGGATACCAGATTTGCACATAGGCTGGATTGTTTTTGCGGTGTGGTTGAAGCCAAATACGTCCTAGGTACCTTACATATTCCATCACCAAACCGATCTCTGAGAATTGTTCAAGCATACCTTATCCAGGTTACACCACAAATCAAAGGCCGAAGCCAAGAAAGAGAATGCAGGAAAAGAACAGAAGTGAAGAGATGTTATAGTTGAGATGTGAAGACATGGAAAATACGTTTACTGTTGGCGGAAGGCATTGCATGATTGTGACCAGCAGCCATATCATGAACGCCCATGCCTCCCTTCTTCTCTGCGCAACTTGATTTGTTCCCATGCAACAAGACATTCAGCCTTCCGTTGATATCCATTCTCATTTGCCAAAGGAAATCATGTCATAATCAATCAACTTCTCAAGGTTACCGTTGGAACACTTAATGCAGGCCAAATGATTATTTGGATAATGGAATAGACGATAAGAGGGCATCGACAATCATAGTCAGCCAACCTCCCCAGCAAAGATATGCGTAGCCATCCAACCAGCTAATCGCCTAATCGGAGATCAATCTTATGAACACTGGCATTTACAGTATTTGCCAGTATTATTACGTTACACCCCAAAATTTCGGCAGCTTCCGTGGGAGGAGCGGCTCGATCCTATATGAACATGAGCAAAATTATTCTTATGGTGATTAATCTTGAGGACAAAAAAATCTGAGAGGCCATGCAAAAATCCTCCTACTCTCAAGTAACATGAGCACTATCACCCTTGAGCAAAATTAAAGCATCGTCTTCATATTGCAGCACCAGAAAAAAGCCTGAGGTTAACAAGGCATCCTTGATTAGATCCAATGATGCACATTCTTTCGAGAATACCAGCAACAAGAATGAAAAGGTAAGGTGGTAATAGACCCCCTTGAGAAACTCCACTTTCGAAAGGAACCAAACCTCCAAAGCAACCATTAAGAAGAACCTCAGCTGCTCAATTTGCAGGATAGCCTTATTTCTCTGGACCCATTTGTCACTAAAGCCCTATTGTTGTAGCCAAACCTGGCCATATGGACGACATGGTCTAGCCCAGCAAGGCCCAACTACAGAAAGGTCTGGCACGACATGACTCACGTGGGCCCTTTTATAAAAGGGTGTACCGCGTCGGCCTGAAGGCCTCCTCGCGGATTGGCCTCGCGCGCGAGAAAAAAATGTTGACCCAACTCGACTTGGTTTCAGGCCGACCCGGGTTGATTTTCGGCTTTCTGCCCCATTTTGGTATTCTGAGTTTGTTTTGGCCTTTCGAGCCTTTTGTTTTGTAGGCAGAAACGCCAAAAACTCCCCAAAAGGCAAAACAACCCTAAAGCTGCTAAAAGGGCAAACTTGGGCCATGTGCCAGGCGTGGCCGTGTCGGCCTGCGAATAAAATGGCCATGCCTGGCCGGTCTGAACGCTCGGCTTTGGGGGAGCTCCTATTATGCACCCATGCGTCCGAAATCGGCCGCACGTGCCCCCCCCCCCCCCCCCCCCCCCCCGAGTCCCCCACGGGCCCTTCTGGGACAGCCTAGGTGGGATGCGAGGTGACCCCTGTTTTTTCGAGATTTTAAGAAAAAGTTTTGACTTTCCAAAAATGCCCACGATTCAGAAACATGTTCACCGAATTCAAAAAAAGTTCAATTAAAAAAGGTTCACGATTTAAAAAGAATGCTTTTTTTGAATTGTAATGACCATTTTTCATTTTGATGAACAATTATGTATGAGCATTTTTCATAATGGATAACATCTTTTTGTATTTGGTGAACAAATATTCAATTCAATGAATTCTTTTTAACTTGATGAACAAAATTTATATTCAAGAATATTTTTTTGAAGAAATTATTAATAAATTATGAATTTGATCAACATTTTTGAAATCGAGAAACAAATTTCGAATTTGATGACATTTTTTGAAGTCGATGAACAAATTGTGAATTTGATGAATATTTTTTAAATCAGATGAACAAGATGAGCACATTTTTTTGTGAATTCAAAAAAAAAGTTCTCAAAAAAAGGAAAGAAAAAAACATAAAATGAAAAATAAAAAGGAAAGGCATAAAAAACCAAAGAAAAAAACCAGGAAGATGGGGCAGCCCATACGAACAACTGCGCAGGAGGGGGTTACATGCCAGGCCGCGAGATCTCCTATTTCGCGCTTTAGGCGGCAGTGGCTCCCTGGCCCTAACGCGCCAACGCTAGTGGGCCGGACCATGTACTGGATCGCATTTGAGAGAGAAAAATATTCGCGAAAGTGAAAACAATCTAAATTCAACAGTGTTCATCGATTTTATGAAAAATCATGAATTTTAGAAAAACATTGGTCGGTTTGGAAAAAATGTTCATCCAATTTGAAAAATAGACCATCGAATTATAAAAAGGTTCATCAAATTTTACAAAAAATCATCAAATTTAAAAAGTTAATCATTTTTCCAAAAAAGATCACTGAATTTGAAAAATTTCACGCATTGTGAAAATCATTAATTTTGAAAAATTTCATTGATATTTGTAAAATTTCATCGAATTTTATAAAATGTTCATCCATTTGAAAAATAGACCATCGAATTGTAAAAAGGTTCATCAAATTTTACAAAAAATCATCAAGTTTAAAAAGTTAATCATTTTTCCAAAAAAGATCACTGAATTTGAAAAAGTTCACGCATTGTGAAAATCATTAATTTTGAAAAATTTCATTGATATTTGTAAAATTTCATCGAATTTGAAAAAATATTTATCAAATTTTACAAAAAATCATCAAATTTAAAAAGTTAATCATTTTTCCAAAAAAGGCGACTGAATTTGAAAAAGTTCACGCATTGTGAAAATCATTAATTTTGAAAAATTTGATTGATATTTGTAAAATTTCATCAAATTTGAAAAAATGTTTATCAATTCTGAAAAAAGTGCATCGAAATTAGTAAAGCTCATCGATTTTGAATAAAAAGACATAGAATATGAAAAAACAACATTTATTTTGAGAAAAAAGTTCACGCATTGAAGGAAAGAAAAAAAATAGAAGAAGAACAAGAAAAAATGAACAAGGGGAAAAAGAAAATAGAAACGTGACCTCTGGATTGAAAACTAACTTAAAAAAGAATAAAGAGAAAAGAAGTTAGTAATCACTAGCGTGGAGAGGGCGTAGTGGTTACTACCGTTCTTTGTTACTAGATAGGTCTTGAGTTCGATCCTCGTCGGTCCCTAAAGTGCCAAATAGGGAATGCCCCATGTCGCTCACAGGGCGAACCGCGCCCCAATTGGGATTCCCCTTGGCTTTGGGGACCAGCCTTATTCTGTGGCGGGTCGAAGGCCGGCCCAACCTTTTTATTCACGCGTCGTGCCCTGAAAATAACCGATGCATGTGGGCCGGCCTTAAAAGCACGGCCCATGTGGCCAGATTTGGTTTTAGCAAGTAATTCAATGTCAAAAGCATTCTAAAAGTCCAATTCTAGTCCGATCAATCGAGCATCATGGGTAGCGGCCGCTTTTGTGCAGAATGTAGATGCTCCGAGGGCAAGGCGAAGTTCTCGCAATAGCCCTCCTCTAATGAAGCCTAGCTGCATGCTATGAAGTATGAGCAAGATGTGCGGTGAATGTTGCTGTCGGATAGTCAAAAACTTAATCAGCGCTTTAACAAGTCTTTGGATAAAATGATTGGTCGATAAATGCTTGACTTCCATCTGTTTTTTAGGTAAAAATATCTAAAGGGAAGCACTCTTTTACAGACGTCTGATGCATACCATTTGTCAGACTGGTCGACGGCCGTCGATCCATCTTTTCATCTCACAGACGAGAGAAGCATTTGGAATCCTGCTCCACTGCTTTTCTTTTTTCTTCCAAAAAATTGCACGACTTTCACGCAATGCCCCGGTATTCTTTCCTTGTCCCAATTAATTCTCCCGAACCGAATTGACCCCAGTCTTGGAGAAAAATCTACCATGCCTTGTTCCTGCTCAGATTCGTGCTCACCGTTCCTCTCGCCGCCCCGTCTCTCGCTGCCAGCCCCGCCCCTCTATGGTCTCTGTATGGCATCCGCTCAGTAGCTGCGCGGCGGTACGCCGTACCGTTCCTCTTGCCGGTACGCCGTTCGGTAGCTGCGCGGCGGGGCGCACAACCTGCCAGCCGATGACCTTATAAACTCCCCGCCGTCGCCGTGCTCATCTCCACCACGACAAGGCCCTCTGCTCTATACAGCTATGGACTGCGGTCCACCTTCCCGGAGTACCATCCCGGGAATGAAGCCATCACGACTGGACTACCACATGATTCGCTCACCCCATCCCCATCAGGCCTAGGGTTTGAGTCGTCTCTCTGGATACTGTTCAATTCCTACTTCGCTACTTAATTTTTTGCACAATTGTGTTATGATATTTGTGCAATCTCTCTCTATGCCATCACTTTGGTTTTTATACGAGTCTGATAGGGTGAAATTGTGTCATGCATTCTGGATTTGATCGCTAACCCATCCATAATTTTCCGTGAAATTGGTATGTACATCGTACAAATATTCCTCCTCTCTTGGCAACTATACTAAGTTTTGTTTATTTTCATATTTCCTTGGTTCCAAGCAACACTACTTATGTGCTCAGTGCGTTTTTTCATGCTTCTACAATGTAAAGTATTGCTTTGTTCGGCTAGATAATTGCTCCGATGAATCAAAAGCAAATTTGTTAAATTTATGTATCGACGACACAGAAGATATATTTCATATGCATGCTAGTTTGCGAAATCAAAATTTAAGATTCCACTGCCATGCCATGGATGTTGTTACGACATGAAATTGTTGCTTTGTTATGTGTACTTCTATGTCTTCTTTTGTTTCTGCAGCACTAAATTTCTGCTTCGAAACATTGTAACCATGTTTTTTTACAAGCAACTTGCTTCAACCACTACTAGTGTGTGCTTTCAACCATTAAAGGTGTTTCTTCCCTGAATTGGTAATGAGATTGGTCGAAACATGATATGATTACCATGCCTGTCGTATGCATTGCAGTGCCGTTTCCGATCGTCAGGGCGGCAACTGGTGTGGGTGCCTCACCATGAGCCCGGGAGAATCACTAGGGGCGTGTTTGGTTACATTGCCAATCCAGCCTGCCCCGGCGAGCCTGGTTCTAGTGAGCCGATTTGAGGGGATGCAGGCAAAATTAACCCTAGATGCACATAGTTTGGTTGCCTGCATGTACCTAGTTGCATGAGACAACCATTCTTGACCCGGTGTTTGGTTGCTCGCATTGCATTAGGCGCACATATGACATGGTGTTTGGTTGTAACCTACATAAGGTGTTGTCACCACTTCTAACTAGTGGTGAGCTTACCACACATAATCTAAACATGTAGTGCCAGATAGTTAAACATATGAAAGTTCATCCTAACTACTATCAAATGACAGTTCAAATTATTAAGAGCCATTGGCTAAATAGGGGATAGTTCATCGGTGTTGCTGCTACCAGATCTTCCTCTTCCTCTTCCTCTTCCTCTTCCTCTTCCTCTTCTTTCTACTTCTGCTTCTTCTTCTTCTTCTTCTTCAAATCCTGCACTGACCTCTGTTAAGCCATATTGCCTCTGCCCACTCCAACCTTTTGTTCTTCCAAGCGTCATTGTCAAATGCCTCCACACCATGGCCGGAGCTAACAACATCGTCAGGCTCGACCTCTTCCTCCTAGTTTATGCAGAATGCAACAAGCAAGAACAAGCTTAACCTGAGTGGAGTATGGGTGGAATGGCTTCTGATCCAGGATCTTAAACCTATTCTTCAGAGCTCCAAATGCCCTCTCAACAGTTACTCTAAGGCTGAAGTTTCTAAGATTAAACAGCTCCTGTGCAGTCCTAGGATAGTTCCTATCAGAGAACTCGTTGAGATGGTACCATACCCGGCCGACATGCGTAGCCAGCATCTCCAAGGTAGAACTTGTCGTCGGGGATGTTGATCCCATCAGGTCGACTCATGCTGTCACTGAGAATGTTAGCATCATGCGCTGACCCCTCCTAGCCAGCCAACACATATGAACTTCAGATCAAAGTCAACAGCAACAAGCACATTCTGGCTTGTGTAGTGCTTCCTCCCCCTGTATGCTGCAGACTGTGACCTAGGAACTCTGGCAGTGACATGAGTACCATCTATTGCCCCAATGCAATCCTGAAAATGGCATCACAAGCCTGTGTTAGTGCTCAACTTGAACAATATAAGCATATCAAGCCATGAAAAGTTTATATTGTCACTGCTCACCTTGAAGTATGGATACCATCTTGGGCTTCCGCGAATCTTGGGTGGAGTCTGGCCAGATGGTCTCCTTATCATCTCTCCTCTAAGCTCCCAATAGAAAAAAGCACCTGCTTGAAGTACCTAGAGATGGTCTCCATTGATCTCCTGAATGTGTTGTGGATGACCCTGAATCCTGAATCTCTGGTTATGGCTAACAACATGGAGGAACATGGCCACTTGCTCTTCGACACTGGTGTTGATGTTATCTTGTAGCAGCCCCCTGCTCCTGAAGGTCTCGACAAGCCTGGCAAATGGTGCTCTTTTCATTCGAAGCATCCACAGAGCCTCGACGTCATTACAGTTGTAGATGTAGTTCAGATTTTGGATCATCTCCTGTTCCCATATAAACAATGGACCATAGCGGATCAAAGGTCTCCCAGCACGACGAATAGCTCTCTGGTGCATGAACATGACCCATGCCTGAATCACCCTAATCAGTGTTGCTGCCTGAATTATCAGCCTCATCCATGCGTCCATAACCTAGTCAATATCGACGGTTCATTCAGTGGGAAATCGATCCTACACCTAGCCTAACGGCCTAACCACCGAGCTAACAAAGGGGGAGGGGGTGTTGCTTACCGGCATCGGAGACGAGGACGGCGTAGGGGGAGCCATGGCACAGACAAGGTCGATCTGATGGTGGCCAACAGCGAGGGGAGCACCAGATCCGCCGCAAACGCCGCCTCCTCTTCCGCCGTCGCCGTCGCCGCCGCCTCTAGCGCAGATCTGAAATCGCAGCCGCCGCCGGTGGTGAGGTAGTAGGGAAGAAAGGGGGTAGTGGCTATGGGTGAGCGAGTGAAAGGGGGTGAGGCTAGATTTGGCGCCGGGACGGCGCGCCAGATTTCCATCTCCCGCCATCCCCCCTTGCCCTCGCGGTGCACCCGCCCGTGCGACCTCGTGCTGCACTCAGCCTGGCTCGCGAGAAACTGCCGATCCGAGCGTTTCCAGCGAGCCAGGCTCTAGGCTGCTTTGAGAAGCATGCGATGCAGGCCCAATAGTGAATCCAGTCAACCAAACAGGCCTCTTCCTTCCCGCGCGGGCCTGGTTGGGCTCGATGCGGGCAACCAAACACGCCCTAGATGACAGGAGGATCAGAGAAACCATGAGGATCATGGGGGTCCTTCTTGGCTGTTTTTTTTTCCGCGAGTTCATTGTGTCCATGCAGAAATTATTATAAGAGTGTATGAGTATATGCTTTCAAATTTTGTTGCTTCTTACGTACTCCCTCCGTTCCTAAATATTTGTCTTTTTAGATATTTCAAATAGACTATCACATACGGATGTATTTACACATATTTTAGAGTGTAGATTCACTCATTTTGCTCCGTATGTAGTCATTTGTTAAAATCTCTAGAAAGACAAATATTTAGGAACGGAGGGAGTATCATATTGTGCTTCTTCCTTGTATACATTTCGCTTTTTTTTCGAAAATACGCCACGGCATACCATATTTTTATAGAAGGCAGAAGACAATTACAAGACGCTTACAGAAACAATGGAAGCTTGAGTGCTTTTTTGTAACAAAAAAAAAATTATTAACACGTCTTAATGTGCTTGAAAGTTGAAACATTTGTATGCATGATAATTGTTTTTTAAGTGAAGGTCCAATTTTTTAGAAGCAATTATCTAGTCAATGGGAACAATATTTTGATGTTTCGAAACATAATTTTCCATTACATAAGAAGTGAAGCACGTTAATTTTCCGTGGAAGCGAATTCATGGGTACATAGAAGCATGTGTTAATTCACCATGAAATAAATCTGTTGCTCCAAAGAAAACGAAGCATCACCGCAAAAAAGTTAGACATGTCCGCATGGCTGAGCAATCTCAGTTGGGGAGCAATTTTATTTTTTAGGGGATGATACTGGTTGGAAGAAATTTTAAATAATATTTGAATCCAGATTGCTGCGTAAGGCGCCTTGTACAATGCTAGATGCTTAGGGAGATACTTAGAAAAATAAATTAAGTTTTTCTAAAGCATCGGTGCCTATTTCAGTAGTCTGATGCCTAGCAGTGCCCCTAAATGAGCCACTTAATCGAAAATAAATTTTTGTTTTGCGGTACGAGTCAGTCCAGTCCAGCCAGCCCAGCCCATTATCAGAGAGACTGACGCGTGTGGTCACTCTCCCATCATCAAGGTCGAACCAGATCAGACTCTCCCTCCTTCCCCGCTCCCTCGCCGCCGGCGCCACCGCGCCGCCATGCTCCGCCTCCGGTGCTCCATCCTCGCCCAGATCCTCTCGTCTCACTCGGCCTCTCCCTCCCCCGAACTCTGGCGCCTCATCTCTGCTGCCACGCCCGCCATCTCCCCGAGCCCTAGCTTCGCTGTGGAGGAGTATCTCGTGCAGACCTGCGGCCTCACCCGAGCCCAGGCCCTCAAGGCCTCGGCGAAGCTCTCGCACCTCAAGTCCCCCTCCAAGCCTGACGCCGTCCTTGCCTTCCTCGCCGATCTCGGCCTCTCCAGCGCCGATGTCGCCTCCGTCGTCGCCAAGGACCCGCGGTTCCTCTGCACCGGCGTGGACAGAACTCTGGTCCCCGTCGTCTCCGGGCTCACCAATCTGGGCCTGCCGCGTCCCAAGATCGCGCGTCTTGTCTCGCTCGTCGGCAGATTCTTCCGCAATAAATCCGTCGTTCCCAAGCTGGAGTACTACCTGCACCTCTTCGGCTCCTCCGACAACCTCCTCCGGGCGCTCAAGCGCAGCTCCTACTTTTTCAGTTACGACCTCGAGAGGATTATCAAGCCCACTGTCGTGTTACTGCGGGAGTGCGGCCTAGATGATTGCCACATTGCCAAGCTGTGCACGGATAAACCGGGGTTGCTCATCACCAACCATGAGCGTGTCCTAGAGATGGTGGCATGCGCCGACGGTCTCGGTGTGCCCCGTGGATCTGGGATGTTCTGGCGTGCCCTGAAGGCTGCTGCATCTATCCGCCAGGAGAATATGGCCGCCAAAGTGGACTGCTTGAAGAACACCTTCAGGTGGTCGGATGCTGAGGTGGGCATTGCTGTTTCTAACGCTCCACAGCTGCTGCCGAGTTCCAAGGAATCGCTGCAGCGCAAGTCCGAGTTCCTGATCTCTGAGCTGGGGTTGGAACCGTCATACCTGGCTCATCGGTCGATGTTGCTCACTTATAGCGTGGAGGGCCGGATGAGACCTCGGTACTACGTTGTAAAGTTTCTCAGGGAAAATGGGCTGCTCAAGCGCAACCCAGGCTACTATACTGTTTTCAACATTACCGAGAAGATTTTCATGGGGAGGTTCATATGCCCTCACACGGAAGCTGCACCGTACCTTGCTGAAGACTATGCCGCCGCTTGCAGAGAGGAAATGCCCGCTAGATTCATATTTACATGAATGAAGAACAAGCATTGAAAATTGGTAACTTGCGTACGGCACAACGAAATTTTCAGTTAGTTTAGTAAGCTGGTAGTTCTTGTTTCAGCATTATTTTCCTAACTGGATGTTTGTTGTCTGCTATTGATTCCTGAACCCCGCTGAGTTCATGTCAGATTTGGTAGAGAACAAAGCATTGCCGGCAATCTCTGAAGATGAGGAGTCCAGGAATATATTTGTGTTTCCAACTTGTTCTTGCTTAAGATCATGGAAACTGGGTGTGTGGTTGGACTAATTTTGTGTTGAAACAAGGACCCAGAAAATCAGAGAGAAAAAAAAGAACTACCCTGTATTTTTTTCTATTAAAAATATTAGTATGATCTGCTTTCATGTCAGATTTTACCTAGCATGCATGTTCTATTTTCATTTCATCATCTTTTCTGTTCCATTATATGTCAGTACTAAACTTGCATTAATATTTAGATTAATTATGCTTAGAAATATATTTACCTTTTCATTTCTTTTCCTTTAAAGATTCATTATCTTTGTTCCTAAATCGTGTAGTTGACCTTATTTTTGCTGGGAAACTCATGTTTG
The DNA here is from genome assembly GCF_018294505.1 of Triticum aestivum. Lineage (NCBI taxonomy): Eukaryota > Viridiplantae > Streptophyta > Magnoliopsida > Poales > Poaceae > Triticum > Triticum aestivum. The sequence goes on along the minus strand of NC_057811.1, from coordinate 9,028,829 downwards.
TTTTTCGCACGAAATGCATTGGAACTATTACTGGGTAGTATATCTGGACACTTATATCTCCATGTACTCAAATGGTCGTTGTAGTTTTATGTTCAGTCTATCTTTCCATGAAAGAAGCTTCTCTGTTTTGCCATGGATCTGATATGAGACAGTTTCATTTAAAAAAACTCATAAAATTTCCTTGAATGACAGTTGTGGATCCTTATCTCATTTGTTGATGAACGTCACAATATGTTGATCACTGTGAGGATGTGGTTTTGATTTAGTTTGTTGGTTGCTTGGTCTAGTTGTTGTAAGCTGGGAAATTTTGTTTCTTTTTGGAATATATTTGCTTAACATCATGATTAGCTGTTCTGAAAGCAATTCATGCTTTTACTAGCTTGTATCAGTTTTTCTCTTTGTGTTGGCCGCAGCTCTACGGACAGCTGACTCAAATTGAATAATGCAGTAGTATAATTTCTGTAGATGTAGTGATGTACTGCCATATCTTCCAAGTACAATGGCTGGTAAATAACAAGCTTTTCTAGGTTGGCCTCAATCAAGTGCTTACACATGTTTTTTTCTTTTACTTGACTCTCCTCTTTGGTCCTCTCTACCATGTGTAGGAAGCCGGTCTAACTCTGAAGTCTGAAGGTGCCGCTACTTTTTTGGTTTCCTCAGAATCCTTAGTCCCTGGTTGTATCTCGTTGTGGTCGAGGATGGTGTGCTTTGGCTTCTGGTAGTCCAGCGACTCTGCAGCTGGGTGCATTGGGTTATGCCCCGGGGATTTATAACATGAGAAGCAGCAGCAGCCCCCATTCTTTGATCATCTCTACAGGGTTACTAGATTGCAAGACAACAATGGGAGGTGTCCTCCACTTTTTAGTGCCTAAATCAGGAACGAAAGAATTCCTTTTTAAGTTTTTATCTTGGCAATTTGTCTCATTGTTCCATGATGCTACTGTAGAGGTTTGATTGAGCTTACGAGACCGGTGACCCTCACCAGGGATAAATAAGGAACTAGAGGCTGAAAGAATTGAAGATTATCTAATTTTTTTCATCGTTGAAATTGGCTCTTGGTAATGTCAGCAGACTGTCGGTACCTCAACCAATACATTTCAGGTTTTTTCTGGTGACAACACTTCTATAACTTCCTATAATTTGTGTGTTTGTGTTCACATTTCAGATATGCAAAGATTGTGTATACAGTGTTCCAGAAAACCTGTGCGTCTTACTGTGTTAATTTTTATTCTGGATAATTTAGCAAAGAGTTCAGGTTTTGTTAGAGAGGCAAAATAAGTATACTTGTTCGCACCGGGCAATAGCTTATATGCGGCCTCCCATGGGATTATTATGTTTCACCTTTGGTATTGTTGGGAATCCATCAGTACTACTCAGGTGTTTACGATAACTCTATTCAAACAGATAGACCACTCCCTGCATCTACACTTTCTTTTTAACCCCGTGGTTGGTCAACAACTTCCCAGATTGTTTTCAGTGCAAATCGGAGTCGACAGTTTTAGATGGACTAAATAAAATCATGTGATACTATCATGTGGACTTGGTCTGTGATGGAGACCAACGTGTTGATGTTGTTGCTGCTGTAAAATTAAGCAGTACATACATGCTCGTGAGTCCTGATGCCCCACGTTTTCAAGAAGAAATGTACACATTGAATTTCACTAGTGATGTGGGATGTTTCCAGAGCAAGGCTACTACTGATCATATTTCCTAGTAGAAGCAGCAAGGTCACTTTTGAGTAAAAACGGTGGAGATTGATTGCTTCGCTGTGCGAGATTTGTGGAACTGGGTGCTTCCTTCGGCCTCTTATTCCAGGAGAAGCAATTTTCTTGTATGAGTACCGCCATGGGATTATGTTTGGCATTGGTACTTGGTTGAATCCCACATTCAAGTGTATCATATCATATTTGGAACTGTGTTGCTATTGTGGTGAAACATGTTGACAAACAGAGGATAGTGTAACAGCCAATAGCAGTCTACTCTATCCTACTTGCTCTCATGTTGCTTGCAACTATATCGAATCAGAATGGTGTCTGACGAGCAATTGAGTCCTCTTTTGCTTTCATGCTACTTCGAGGTCGGCTGGGTCATTGTGTTCTCCACCAATTGCCGTTGTGCTCTTTCCCAGCGTCTCATATTCCCTAATGCTTTTAGTTTCACATCTTCCTATTCTCGTCCCACCATCTCTCTTGGTTACTACGTACCTCTTCCGTCTTACCCATCCACGTCAAACCTATTTGAAATCCATAGATCTTTGAGCTTTCTGCTATTTGGATGATGATGGCGAGGTATATATATGCATGCCCAGGTTGGTTGGTGTGTTTGTAGTCTTTTTGGCATACATTTAATGTCATTACTTCGTAAAGTAGTACATGTCCCTAGGTCGAAGCGACTTCTGTCACTTTAAAATGGTTGGATTGAGAATTCATCAGTCATTAGGTACAGAAAATATGATCCATGCATTCTTTTTTTACAATATACCGAATGCAATGTTCGCGATAGCTCCATTCTTGCAACATAGAATTGAACAATCGATACTATTTTGTTAGAGACTCTACATGATTGGACGCTTTTAGCGTGATGGCGCACTTTCTAAGATAAATTGGTCATGGACCATTGCCTATGCCCTTTTGCTTCCCCGATCTCTCACCTGGCAATAGCTAATGCACCTTTATCCAGAAAATAGCTTATGCACAATGTCACATTTGATTTAATGCCACATCCAAGTGTGTCATGCATGGAACTGCTGCATTACATATTGTGCTAAAACGAGATGACAAATCTATAAGCAATGCCTCTATATGTTAATTATGTCGTGGGTAGCAACACACATAGCACTTCACTAGTATGTATATTATACATACTAGTAAGGTACATGTGCATTGCATATCAAAGCTTAGATAATCGAATTATGATCAAATATTGGCATATTACATTATAACAGGTAAACATGTAGATGTAGATTTTGTTCTTGTAGTTCATCCCACTAAAAATATATTTTACGATTGTCCTATGAGAGTCTTGAATCTTTTTAAAAATAAAAGTGGACGGAAATTCTTTGAGCAAAAAAAATCTGGGATAACTAGAATATGGAAGAATCTAAATAAATAATAAGTACATGTGTTTTAATAAAGAGAGAAGTGCATATTTCAACCCCGAACTCATGCCCTAGGCTAATTTACAACCCCGGACTTCAAAACCGTATACATTACAACCCCGAACTCTCAAAAACGAACAACTTTCAACCCTGTGTCCCTCAAAGTACCATCCTCACTACAAGTACGGGGCGAATGTATAGGGTGTCTGCGTACTTCTAGGTCAGCAATTTGACTAACCAACTATGTACTGTATGTGATGAAAAAGTTTAAAAACTTGGACCATATATGAATTTGGGTGGATGACCACATGGTTATGTAATTACATAGCTTGGGTTAATTGGTTTCCACTTGCGGTGTAGCTCCTCAAGGTGGAGGCAGTGAGCATGATGCCCACAACCGTGTTGTGTGGCTACTGGAGTTTTCTGACCACGTTGAGCTCTGCGCGTCTTGCATCGATGGAGCGTCTAAGAAATAGGACAGGGAGAGGGCGACATGCGGTGGCTGCCGACAGAGCACCTTAATGCATCCATTTTCGAGGAAGAGTGGTGTGGTGCCAGGGATAAAATCCGTGTGGCATGGTGCATGTAGAGATCACAGTGAGGTGGATTCAGAGCACGAGGCATAGGGGATCGAATCAGGCAGCGTTGGTGGAGAAAAGAGGATTGTCGCAAGTGGACGGCGTGCTGTGGGACTAGGTGGGAGAGAGGAACGAAGGTGACAAATTTAGTTAGGGTAAAACAAATAGGCGAGAGATTAGTGGGATCATGCCAATGTGGCTCAAATAGGGAGGGAAGTTAGAATGGAGCAAGGGATTTCCCTGGTACATCTCAGTTGTGTGATAAAATTTCAATCATGGCGCATGAGTGGTCTAAACGACTGATTCCTAAAGGACTACTGATAGGAAGTATTTCCCTACATCCTATTCCGGTCTGTTTGGGAAAACGCCACGCCCAAGCACGTTGATGCAGTATGTTCGCTGACTAGCACTAGTGTGAGAGTCTCTCTTTTGCTTTCATGCAATCATGCTACCAATGCCTTTCAGTTTTGTACGATTGTATTCCCATCCTCCCGTCCCATCATCTCTGTGAGCTACGACCTCCTTTGTCTTTCGCACCCACAACCAACCTATTTGATATCGGTAGATTGTTGAACTTGAAGCTACTTGGATGCGTATAGCATGGTATATATATGCATACCCAAGTTGGTTGTTGGGTCTGTCCTTTTTCCGCATTGATTTGATACCATTATTTGGTAAAATTGCATAGTCCCTGCGTTGAAGGGACTTCCGATTCTCAAGAATGGTTTGATACATTGTCTTGTGTACCACCGGTTAGAGTGTGAATTCATCGGTCTTTTCCGTCGAAACAACCTTTTGCCCCACTTTATTGATAAAGCAACCACCAAATCCATGCAATGAAGTTCAAGTACATGGAAAGTAAATATTAGTCAATTGATGCCACAATAAAAACAAGCCTTAATAAAAAAATGTCATCAAGTGGCCGGTAGATCAGTGGCCGGCAGGCGGAACAAGGCGGCGCCCTACAGTAGTCATAGTGCCCATCATGCCACCAAGCTGATTCCAGTCTCGCTGTCTAGGAGCAAGTGCCAGAGCACCAAAAAAAGCCAAAAATTTTGAATATAGAATCAATGGCCCATTACATATACACCCACTCGATAACCATCTTCCTATGTGTCATTCAAAGGATCCATGTCATCACGGCGAACACTAACCAAAAGAGGCATCTCCTCCTACCAGTCTGGTTGGTTCGAGTTTCGAGGAACTCAGCCAGGTTCAGGGCTTACAATTCAGGCCCTAGAGCCTGTGGGCCCAAGAGAGCATAACCAATTACTAGGCCCATGCTTCATGACCACCTCCTCCCTTGATGGGACGCGATCTCGTAGAAGTGGACATACGAAGATCTTGACCTTCAACGGGAGGGGCACTTTCCACAGAGGTGTGGTCCATCGAGAGTCGCGCAAGACAAAAAGCATGATATGCACGGTGTTTGGTCAAATGCCACTAAGCTTTTCTATTGAACCTCTTGTTGTTTTCCAGAGTAAGCACAATGGTGGGCTACTAGGTGATGGAAAATGAGTTGGTGTGTGATGCATGCAACGTCGTATCTGTAGACTTTGTAGGCATGAGGTAATGGGGCTCAACATTTTGGCAAAACCTTTGTGCTTCGTTTCTTCAGCAAAAACACTTCGTGCCCTACGACTTGCCCCGCATGTAATCCATGATCGCACTATGAATTCATAGACCATCGGTGGTACACCATCTTCAATGCCATCATGAAGTTTTGTGCTGCGGTTGCATGAGTGGAAACAATGCGGTCACTAGGCTTGTCAACCATGGATATCATAACTTTTCCTTCTTGTTGCTCTACATATTAGTCAATTCGTTGATTCACTCGATGCTGTAACTTGACACTCATCACGTTGTATAGCGCGGACGTGTTGTATTGTACCACAGGACCGAGGGAGGCCATTTACACTCATATATTGTTGGATGAAGCTCAAGGTGGCATAATGTGTCAGAGGACTTGTGCTAAGTCTTATTCGAGTGACGCTGAATTCGAAAAACTTGTTGAACATCTGGTTATCTCGGGTGTAATATTTACATTTGGACGATTATTGTACTAGGGATATTTGCAAGTTATTTATGGATGAATTGTGTTATTTTCTATAATAATTTTGAGTGTTTCGGACTCATAGAAAAAGAAACAGGGGCGGGCGTATAGGGGACATGGTTGGTTGGCAGGTTCCCGTATCTGTGTCCGTGGACAAACAGTGTCCGTTTTAAGAGCCGGCATTGGAGATGCCTAATATTGTTGGAAGATTTACGGAGGTATCAAATGGAAGTTATATAATGTACGGCTGCCACCAGTTTCTGAATACACTTAATAATAGGATTGTTCCGGAATGCAATGATGTCGCGGTCATCCTGTGGTATTTGCTTTGAAAAAGGAAACTAAATTGGCAATTCACAAGTTCCCTCTGCTAAAAAAACATGTTCTCGAAGACAATCATGTTTTACAAAATAGTTATTGTGCTCAACCATCTATAATTTGTTGCTGTGTCAGTTCCCCCATCTAGCTTGCATTTCTCATTTGCAACATGTTTCTGCATCTTTAGCTTCTAAACTTCCTGCTTGTGGGCTGTTATTCACATTTTGTCGTTACTTTCAGGAGCCCCAGGGAGGCAAGACAATGCCTTGCAGCCTGATCAACAGCTTGCGGATGGTGAGCAGTTGCCTCTCCTCCGCAACTAGAACCAGCAACCCTTGTGGTCGACCAGATGTCGATGCTGAGTAGTCGTCGTCTGATCAAATACGGTCACAACGGAATGCAGCAGCTCCAGGGTTTCTTCTACTAGATAAAATACGATTTGAGATATGTATTGTATTGAATAATTATCAAATAGATACTGCCGTTAGTTTCTTTCAAATGCACTTGTATTTGTAGATGTTAGGCCCTGTTTTGCTTGTCGTGTTTTTTTTTCAAATACACTTGTAAAAGTTACAGGTATCGGCTCATCGCTTTTTTTCTGGCTGAAAATTGCTGAGTGGCCGATAAGATACAAATGTAAAATAAACACCTCCGTATTTAATTAAAACGAATCCAAGCACGGCCTTAGATTAGATCTATATGGAATGCTTAGCACACCATAGAATGTTGGACTTGGACCCCAATCATTGAGTTGATGCTGAATGCTTCATTGTATTGCCTTGAAAATAGTGGTAGCGTCACACAGGGTTCAATCGAATGACAAAGATGGCAGGTCGTTCATCCAAAATTAAGTGGTGTTAAGATGTACATGCTCCTGAAACCTGGTGGCTCCATGTCTTCGTGAGGAAACATATGCCTAGAATTTCAGCAGTGATCTGTTTCCCGAGCAAGTAGTGCAGAATTATTGCTTCCTTGTGCATGCAAGATTCATGGAACTCGAGGCTTTCTTCTTCCAGGAGACTGATTTGTTTTTATTTCTCTTTTGAGCAATTGGCAGTTTGGCTACCTATATATTAAAAGGTGAAAACAAACATAAAGTCTTGTATTACAAGAGAGATGGGAAGAAAAATAAAAACTAGTCCAGCTCCGGTTCTAGAGTATTCTCAACATCGGAGAGCCAATGAATAGACAGCGTCGGCTGACAAATGTCTTGCTTGATAAGCTGAAGCAGTGCAGAGTCTTGCAAAGTCTTGGTTGTCGAAAAATCATCTGTTGTGTTCCCTCCATAAATCCCAAGCCGTGTAGATGGCCATGGTGGTAGCCCTTTTGACGAGGTTGACTGTCAGATCGTTCCGCCAGACGTGGATGGAGCCGGCATTTTGGGCATTGGTAGTGAGCACGGGCAGGTCCAGCCATTGGGCCACCAGAAGCCACACAGTGCGAGAGTATGAGCAATGCAGGATAAGGTGAAGTGGGGAGTCTACTATACGCGATTCTGAAGGACCAGCTGGACACATTGCAGTTGCAGGCAGAGGCTGATCCAAGTCCATCTACTGTTTTGCTAGTGTGCGTAGTGTTGGAAATATTAGCACTTTCTCAATTAATCTAATCCACGAGTATACAGTAAGCATGGCATAAATGGTATGCATCTCGTAGCGATACCTAAGCATACTAGCACGTACAGAACATAGAAGCGAACCATCTATGCGCAACACATTTACAGCTAGTACAAGTACGAGTAAATGAGGGATGAACAGATCATACCCTCCGATTGGTCAAGCCAACGCGGCAGCGGCAGCAGCAACCTCGGCGTCATCCGTGGCCTTCTTCTTGGCGGCGGCGTCGTCGGCCATGGTGTAGATGTAGGGTAAGCAGAGGCGGACGGAGTTGGGGACGGATCGGGAGCAGTCGCGTCGAGACGCTCCCCAAAAACCTTATTGCCGTTCTCCCGGGCAGGATCTCGAACGACAGGGTTCCGGAGGCACCTGCTCTCCCGACCAGCTGTGCACGCGGTCATCGGGATAGGATTGCCGGAGGCAGCACAGAGAGAGGAACAGTAGATGACGGCTAGTGTTGTACGAGAGGGAGTGAGTGAACTGAGTTACGGTTCACTCCATTGGCCATGAGCGGCAAAAATAAGCTTCGGCTCGGCTCATTCCCGCAACTCGCGGCGTGCGCGCGTCGTGACGTGGCGAGGCGTGGCGAGGTGAGGCGGGCGGCGGCGGAGGAGGAGCGCGCGTGTACAACTCCTATTCCCAAGCTCCCATTAGCAAGTGATGGAGCAGCCCTTATAAAGAGGTCTCACTCTTCATACTATAGCAGTATGATACTAAACTTCCCACACTTCCCACCACTTGCCGTACACATGCATGGGCCTTAGAGATTAACCAGGGATTATTGTCTTATATGGGCCTAAGCCCATCCATAATCCAACAATCCCCCGCCAGATCTCGAGGCACATAAGTTTGTCAACTGTTGCAAACAATGTTTGATATACCAGAATTTTCAATGGAGACTGTTAAGTTGAACTTCCACCTAGAGCAATGGTATTAGACTTCTTCACAACTGAACAATGGACTATGCCTTGAATAGTCAGTTTGGCGCGTAGAAGTTTCGCCCATTGTCAGCTGATACGTGGCTGCCGAAGGCTAAACCCCACGGGTGGAGCTTATTAGTCATACTCCGTACCTTCTCATGAGCTTCCTAAAGATCACCCAATCTCATAGACTGTGACCAGCAGTCGGGCTCACATAGGTGTGTTCCTCCAAAGAATGCTCTGTAGGTTAGCATCTTGCTTACATAAGCTTTGGAACACATTAAGACAAAAGTCAGCCTGCCTCACAGAATTAAGAGTATTATTGCATCTCCAACGGAGTGGGTTAATTAAGGATACTCTCCTCAGTTGACTGGGAGTGTCATCATCCACGAGGTACATGAGGAAATCAATACCAAAAGACTTTGCAGTCCTTTGTCTCTTGCTCCTAACAGGAGCTTCCTCGTCATCCTCCGTGGAACTTTCATCACTTTTGTGTTCATAGTATTCCATCGGAATGGCAGGTTCAGGAGTCTCATCAGATTCCAGTCTAGAAGTGCTATGCATATCTCTCTGTTGGGGAACGTAGCGGAAATTCAAAATTTTCTACGCATCACCAAGATCAATCTATGTAGTAATCTAGCAACGAGGGGAAGGGGAGTGCATCTACATACCATTGTAGATCGCGATGCGGAAGCGTTGCAAGAACGCGGATGAAGGAGTCGTACTCGTAGCGATTCAGATCGCGGTTGATTCCGATCTAAGCACCGAAGAACGGTGCCTCCGCGTTCAACACACGTGCAGCCCGGTGACGTCTCCCACGCCTTGATCCAGCAAGGAGAGAGGGAGAGGTTGGGGAAGACTCCATCCAGCAATAGCACGACGGCGTGGTGGTGGTGGAGGAGCGTGGCAATCCCGCAGGGCTTCGCCAAGCACCGCGGGGGAGGAGGAGGAGGGAGAGGGGTAGGGCTGCGCCGAAAGGAGACGTTCTCATGTCTCTTGGGCAGCCCAAACCTCAACTATATATAGGGGGGGGGGGCTGCGCCCCCTCTAGGGTTCCCACCCCAAGAGGAGGCGGCCAGCCCTAGATCCCATCCAAGGGGGGCGGTCAAGGGGAGGAGAGGGGGGGGCGCCACTAGGGTGGGCCTCAAGGCCCATCTGGACCTAGGGTTTTCCCCCTCCCACTCTCCCATGCGCTTGGGCCTTGCTGGGGGGGCGCACCAGCCCACCTGGGGCTGGTCCCCTCCCACACTTGGCCCACGCAGCCTTCTGGGGCTGGTGGCCCCACTTGGTGGACCCCCGGGACCCTCCCGGTGGTCCCGGTACATTACCGATATCACCCGAAACTTTTCCGGTGACCAAAACAGGACTTCCCATATATAAATCTTTACCTCCGGACCATTCCGGAACTCCTCGTGACGTCCGGGATCTCATCCGGGACTCCGAACAACATTGGGTAACCACGTACATACTTTCCCTATAACCCTAGCGTCATCGAACCTTAAGCGTGTAGACCCTACGGGTTCGAGAACCATGCAGACATGACCGAGACGTTCTCCGGTCAATAACCAACAGCGGGATCTGGATACCCATGTTGGCTCCCACATGTTCCACGATGATCTCATCGGATGAACCACGATGTCGGGGATTCAATCAATCCCGTATGCAATTCCCTTTGTCCATCGGTATGTTACTTGCCCGAGATTCGATCGTCGGTATCCCGATACCTTGTTCAATCTCGTTACCGGCAAGTCTCTTTACTCGTTCCGTAACTCACATCATCCCGTGATCAACTCCTTGGTCACATTGTGCACATTATGATGATGTCCTACCGAGTGGGCCCAGAGATACCTCTCCGTTTACACGGAGTGACAAATCCCAGTCTCGATTCGTGCCAACCCAACAGACACTTTCGGAGATACCTGTAGTGCACCTTTATAGTCACCCAGTTACGTTGTGACGTTTGGTACACCCAAAGCATTCCTACGGTATCCGGGAGTTGCACAATCTCATGGTCTAAGGAAATGATACTTGACATTAGAAAAGCTCTGAGCAAACGAACTACACGATCTTGTGCTAGGCTTAGGATTGGGTCTTGTCCATCACATCATTCTCCTAATGATGTGATCCCGTTATCAACGACATCCAATGTCCATGGTCAGGAAACCGTAACCATCTATTGATCAACGAGCTAGTCAACTAGAGGCTTACTAGGGACATGGTGTTGTCTATGTATCCACACATGTATCTGAGTTTCCTATCAATACAATTCTAGCATGGATAATAAACGATTATCATGAACAAGGAAATATAATAATAACTTATTTAGTATTGCCTCTAGGGCATATTTCCAACAGTCTCCCACTTGCACTAGAGTCAATAATCTAGTTCACATCACCATGTGATTAACACTGACAGGTCACATCACCATGTGACCAACACCCAAGAGTTCTGGTTTGATCATGTTATGCTTGTGAGAGAGGTTATTAGTCAACGGGTCTGAACCTTTCAGATCCGTGTGTGCTTTACGAATATCTATGTCATCTTGTGGATGCTACCACGCGCTACTTGGAGCCATTTCAAGTAATTGCTCTACTATACAAATCCGGTTTACTACTCAGAGTCATCCGGATTAGTGTCAAAGTTCGCATCGACGTAACCCTTTACGACGAACTCCTTTTCACCTCCATAATCGAGAAAATTCCTTAGTCCACTAGATACTAAGGGTAAGTTTGACCGCTGTCACGTGATCCATTCCCGGATCACTATTGTACCCCTTGACCAACTCATGGCAAGGCACACTTCATGTGCGGTACACAGCATAGCATACTGTAGAGCCTACGTCTGAAGCATAGGGGACGACCTTCGTCCTTTCTCTCTCTTCTGCTGTGGTCAGGTCTTGAGTCTTACTCAATACTCACACCTTGTAACACAGCCAAGAACTCCTTCTTTGCTGATCTATTTTGAACTCTATCAAAATCATGTCAAGGTGTGCGTTCTTTGAAAGTATCATCAGGCGTCTTGATCTATCTCTATAGATCTTAATGCCCAATATGTAAGCAGCTTTATCCAGGTCTTCCTTTGAAAAACTCCTTTCAAACAACCCTTTATGCTTTCCAGAAATTTTACATCATTTCGGATCAACAATATGTCATTCACATATACTTATCAGAAATGTTGTAGCGCTCCCACTCACTTTATTGTAAATACAAGTTTCTAACAAACTTTGTATAAACCCAAAAACTTTGATCGCTCCATCAAAGCTTATATTCTGACTCCGAGATGCTTGCTCTAGTCCATGGAAGGATCCCTGGAGCTAGCATACCTTTTAGCATCCTTAGGATGGACAAAACCTTTCTGATTGTATCACATACAACCTTTCCTTACGAAAACTGGTAAGGAAACTTGTTTTGACATCCATCTGCCAGATTTCATAAATGCAGCTAATGCTAACATGAATCCGTCGGACTTAAGCATCGCTACGGATGAGAAAATCTCATCGTAGTCAACTCCTTGAACTTGTGAAAATACTCTTTGCCACAAGTCAAGCTTCATAGACGGTAACATTACCGTCCACGTCCGTCTTCTTCTCAAAGATCCATTTATTTTGGATTTCATGGCTTCTAACCATTTGTCGGAATATGGGCCCACCATCGCTTCTCCATAGCTCGTAGGTTCAGTATTGTCCAACAACATGATATCTCAGACAGGATCACGTACCACTCTGAAGTAGCACGCATCCTCGTCGTCCTACGAGGTTTGGTAGTGACTTGATCCGAAGTTTCATGATCACTATCATAAGCTTCCACTTCAATTGGTATAGGTGCCACAGGAACAACTTCCTGTGCCCTGCTACACACTAGTTGAAGTGACGGTTCAATAACCTTATCAAGTCTCCACCATCCTCCCACTCAATTCTTTCGAGAGAAACTTTTCCTCGAGAAAGGACTCGTTTCTAGAAGCAATTACTTTTGCTTCCAGATCTGAAATAGGAGGTATACCCAACTGTTTTGGGTATTCTTATGAAGATGTATTTATCCGCTTTGGGTTCGAGCTTATCATCCTGAAACTTTTTCACATAAGCTTCGCAGCCCCAAACTTTTAAGAAATGACAACTTAGGTTTCTCTAAACGGTGTCGTCTCAACGGAATTGCGTGGTGCCCCTTTTAAAGTGAATGCGGTTATCTCTAATGCCTAACCCATAAACGATAGTGGTAATTCGATAAGAGACATCATGGCATGCACCATATCCAATAGGGTGCAGTTATGATGTTCGGACACACCATCACACTATGGTGTTCCAGGCGGTATTAATTGTGAAACACTTTCCACAATGTCTTAATTGTGTGCCAAACTCGTAACTCAGATACTCATCTCTATGATCATATCACAGACATTTTATCCTCTTGTCACGACGATCTTCAACTTCACTCTGAAATTACTTGAACCTTTCAATAATTCAGACTTGTGTTTCATCAAGTAAATACACTCAGCATCTACTCAAATCATCTATGAAGTAAGAACATAACGATATCCACTGCATGCCTCAGCACTCATTGGACTGCATACATCAAAATGTATTACTTCCAATAAGTTGCTCTCTTGTTCCATCTTACTGAAAACGAGGCCTTTCAGTCATCTTGCCCATGTGGTATGATTTGCATGTCTCAAGTGATTCAAAATCAAGTGAGTCCAAATGATCCATCTGCATGGAGTTTCTTCATGCATATATACCAATAGACATGGTTCGCATGCCTCAATCTTTTCAAAATCGACTGAGTCCAAAGGTCCATCTACATGGAGCTTCTTCATGCGTTCTATACCAATATGACTCAAATGGCAGTGCACAAGTGTGTGGAACTATCATTACTATTTTATATCTTTTGGCACGAACATGTGTATCACTACGATCGAGATTCATTTTAAGTGCAAGACCATTGAAGGTATTATTCAAATAAGCAGAGTAACCATTATTCTCCTTAAATGAATAACCGTATTGCGATAAACATAATCCAATCATGCTCAACGCAAACACTAAATCTCGATGGTAGAGGGAGCATGCGATGCTTGATCACATCAACCTTGGAAACACTTCCAACACATATCGTCATCTCACCTTTAGCTAGTCTCTGTTTATTCCGCAGCTTTTATTTCGAGTTACTAACACTTAGCAACCGAACCGGTATCTAATACCCTGGTGCTGCTAGGAGTACTAGTAAAGTACACATTCATATAACGTATATCCAATATACTTCTGTTGACCTTGCCCGCCTTCTCATCTACCAAGTATCTAGGGTAGTACTGCTTCAGTGACCGTTCCCCTCATTACAGAAGCACTTAGTCTCGGGTTTGGGTTCAACCTTGGGATTCTTCACTAGAGCAGCAAATGACTTACTGTTTCATGAAGTATCCCTTTTGCCCTTGCCCTTCTAGAAACTAGTGGTTTTACTAACCATCAACAATTGATGCTCCTTCTTGATTTCTACTTTCGCGGTGTCAAACATCGCGAGTTGCTCAAGGATCATCATCTATCCTTGATATTTATAGTTCATCACGAAGCTCTACTAGCTTGGTGGCAGTGACTATGGAGAACCATCACTATCTCATCTGGGAGATTAACTCCCACTCGATTCAAGTGATTGTAGTATTCAGGCAATCTGAGCACATGCTCAACGATTGAGCTTTTCTCCCTTAGTTTGCAGGCTTAAGAAACTTGTCAGAGGTCTCATACCTCTTGACGTGGGCACTAGTCCGAAATCCCAATTTCAGTCTTCGGAACATCTCATATGCTCTGCGACGTTTCAAAAAAAACGTCTTTGGTGCCACAATTCTAAACCGTTAGCATTACTCACTGAACTATCACGTAGTCATCAAAACGTCTATGTCGGATGTTTCGCAACATCTACAGACGACGCTGAGGTTCAGCACACCGAGCGGTGCATTAAGGACATAAGCCTTCTGTGCAGCAATGAGGACAATCCTCAGTTTACGGACCCAGTCCACATAATTGCTACTACCAACTTTCAACTAAATTTTCTCGAGGAACATATCTTAAACAGTAGAACTAAAGCGTATGACATAATTTGCAAAGACCTTTTGACTATGTTCATGATAATGAAGTTCATCTGATTATTTAATGAACTCCCACTCAGATAGACATCCCTCTAGTCATCTAAGTGATACATGATCCGAGTCAAACTAGGCCGTGTCCGATCATCACGTGAGACGGACTAGTCATCATCGGTGAACATCTCCATGTTGATCGTATCTACTATACGACTCATGTTCGATCTTTCGATCTCTTGTGTTCCGAGGCCATGTCTGTACATACTAGGCTCGTCAAGTCAACCTAAGTGTTTTGCATGTGTTCCGAGGCCATGTCTGTACATGCTAGGCTCGTCAACACCCGTTGTATTCGAACGTTAGAATCTATCACACCCGATCATCACGTGGTGCTTCGAAACAACGAACCTTCGCAACGGTGCACAGTTAGGGGGAACACGTCTCTTGAAATTTTAGTGAGGGATCATCTTACTTACTACCGTCGTTCTAAGCAAATAAGATGCATAACATGATAAACATCACATGCAATCAAATAGTGACATGATATGGCCAATATCATTTTGCTCCTTTGGTCTCCATCTTCGGGGCACCATGATCATCTTCGTCACCGGCATGACACCATGATCTCCATCATCATGATCTCCATCATTGTGTCTTCACGAAGTTGTCACGCCAACGATTACTTCTACTTCTATGGCTAACGCGCTTAGCAATAAAGTAAAGTAATTTACATGGCGTTATTCAATGACACGCATGTCATACAAAAAATAAAGACAACTCCTATGGCTCCTGCCGGTTGTCATACTCATCGACATGCAAGTCGTGATCCCTATTACAAGAATATGATCAATCTCATACATCACATATATCATTCATCATATCTTCTGGCCATATCACATCACATAGCACATGCTGCAAAAACAAGTTAGACGTCCTCTAATTGTTGTTGCAAGTTTTTACGTGGCTGGTATAGGTTTCTAGCAAAAACGTGTCTTACCTACGTAAAACCACAACGTGATATGCCAATTTCTATTTACCCTTCATAAGGACCCTTTTCATCGAATCCGTTCCGACTAAAGTGGGAGAGACAGACACCCGCTAGCCACCTTATGCAACTAGTGCATGTCAGTCGGTGGAACCTGTCTCACGTAAGCGTACGTGTAAGGTCGGTCCGGGCCGCTTCATCCCACAATGCCGCCGAAACAAGATAAGACTAGTAGCGGCAAGAAGAATTGGCAAAATCGACGCCCACAACTACTTTGTGTTCTACTCGTGCATAGAAACTACGCATAGACCAAGCTCATGATGCCACTGTTGGGGAACGTAGCGGAAATTCAAAATTTTCTACGCATCACCAAGATCAATCTACGTAGTAATCTAGCAACGAGGGGAAGGGGAGTGCATCTACATACCATTGTAGATCGCGATGCGGAAGCGTTGCAAGAACGCGGATGAAGGAGTCGTACTCGTAGCGATTCAGATCGCGGTTGATTCCGATCTAAGCACCGAAGAACGGTGCCTCCGCGTTCAACACACGTGCAGCCCGGTGAAGTCTCCCACGCCTTGATCCAGCAAGGAGAGAGGGAGAGGTTGGGGAAGACTCCATCCAGTAGCAGCACGACGGCGTGGTGGTGGTGGAGGAGCGTGGCAATCCTGCAGGGCTTCGCCAAGCACCGCGGGAGAGGAGGAGGAGGGAGAGGGGTAGGGCTGCGCCGAAAGGAGACGTTCTCATGTCTCTTGGGCAGCCCAAACCTCAACTATATATAGGGGGGGGGGCTGCGCCCCCTCTAGGGTTCCCACCCCAAGAGGAGGCGGCCAGCCCTAGATCCCATCCAAGGGGGGCGGTCAAGGGGAGGAGGGGGCGCCACTAGGGTGGGCCTCAAGGCCCATCTGGACCTAGGGTTTGCCCCCTCCCACTCTCCCATGCGCTTGGGCCTTGCTGGGGGGGCGCACCAGCCCACCTGGGGCTGGTCCCCTCCCACACTTGGCCCACGCAGCCTTCTGGGGCTGGTGGCCCCACTTGGTGGACCCCCGGGACCCTCCCGGTGGTCCCGGTACATTACCGATATCACCCGAAACTTTTCCGGTGACCAAAACAGGACTTCCCATATATAAATCTTTACCTCCGGACCATTCCGGAACTCCTCGTGACGTCCGGGATCTCATCCGGGACTCCGAACAACATTGGGTAACCACGTACATACTTTCCCTATAACCCTAGCGTCATCGAACCTTAAGCGTGTAGACCCTACGGGTTCGAGAACCATGCAGACATGACCGAGACGTTCTCCGGTCAATAACCAACAGCGGGATCTGGATACCCATGTTGGCTCCCACATGTTCCACGATGATCTCATCGGATGAACCACGATGTCGGGGATTCAATCAATCCCGTATGCAATTCCCTTTGTCCATCGGTATGTTACTTGCCCGAGATTCGATCGTCGGTATCCCGATACCTTGTTCAATCTCGTTACCGGCAAGTCTCTTTACTCGTTCCGTAACTCACATCATCCCGTGATCAACTCCTTGGTCACATTGTGCACATTATGATGATGTCCTACCGAGTGGGCCCAGAGATACCTCTCCGTTTACACGGAGTGACAAATCCCAGTCTCGATTCGTGCCAACCCAACAGACACTTTCGGAGATACCTGTAGTGCACCTTTATAGTCACCCAGTTACGTTGTGACGTTTGGTACACCCAAAGCATTCCTACGGTATCCGGGAGTTGCACAATCTCATGGTCTAAGGAAATGATACTTGACATTAGAAAAGCTCTGAGCAAACGAACTACACGATCTTGTGCTAGGCTTAGGATTGGGTCTTGTCCATCACATCATTCTCCTAATGATGTGATCCCGTTATCAACGACATCCAATGTCCATGGTCAGGAAACCGTAACCATCTATTGATCAACGAGCTAGAAAACTAGAGGCTTACTAGGGACATTGTGTTGTCTATGTATCCACACATGTATCTGAGTTTCCTATCAATACAATTCTAGCATGGATAATAAACGATTATCATGAACAAGGAAATATAATAATAACTTATTTATTATTCCCTCTAGGGCATATTTCCAACACTCTCATGGGGAAAATATCCTCAAAGAATGTAGCATCCTTAGACTCTATAATTGTACCGACCTTCTGGTCAGGTACCTCAAATTTCACTACTAGAAATCTATAGCCAACGCTATTCTTAGCGTAGTCCAAATTAACGCAGTCCATGGTCTTCGGACCAAGCTTATGCTTTTTGGGGATCGGCACATTGACTTTCGCCAAGCAGCCCCAAGTGCGCAAGTAAGAGAGTGTAGTTCTTTTCTTTTCCCATTGCTCATAGGGAGTAGTCTCATTATCCTTTGCGAAAACTTTATTCAGGACATGACATGATGTCAATATAGCCTTCCCCCACCATGCCTTGGATAAACCCGATGTATCTAACATGGCGTTAGCCAAATCATTTAGAGTATGGCTTTTCCGTTCGGCAACCCCGTTTGACTGGGGTGAATAGGGAGGCGTCCTCTCATGAATAATACCATGTTCCGCACAGAATAAATCAAACTCACTAGAAAAGTACTCTGCACCACAATCAGACCAGACTCGTTTTATTTTCTTCTCAAGTTGGTTCTCAACTTCGGCCTTATAGATTTTAAAGTAGTGTAGAGCATCATCCTTTGTATTTAACAAATACACATAACAGAATCTAGTGGAATCATCAATTAGAGTCATGAAGTATTTCTTTCCACCTTTAGTCAACACACCATTCATCTCACAGAGATCTAAATGGATGAGCTCTAGTGGTGCCAGGTGTCTCTCCTTCGTAGGCTTGTGAGGCTTACGAGGTTGCTTTTCTTGCACACACGCATGGCACTTAGACCCTTTGGCTAAAGTGAAACTCGGGATTAGATTCATCTTAGCTAGCCGCGTCATACAACCAAAATTTATGTGACAAAGACGTGAATGCCAAACCTCACATTCGTTCACATTGGAATGAATTTGGTTCACGACTTTATTACAGAAATCCTCCAGGGAAAGGAGGAACAAACCACCACAATCATATCCTTTTCCAACAAATAGTCCATACCGAGATACGACTACTTTGTTTGACTCAAATACTAACTTAAACCCTTCTTTACATAGAAGGGAGTTCTTTATGGCGGGGACATGCTGCACGTTCTTCAATTGCACGATCTTTCCCGAAGTAAACTTCAGATCTACCGTGCCAACACCATGAACAGAAGCATGCGAGCCATTCCCCATCAGGACGGAACAATCTCGTGCGACCTGGTAAGAAGAAAACAAAGACACATCAACACACACATGAATATTGGCCCCAGTGTCAACCCACCAATGGGTGGACTGACAAACTGAAAGTATGGTAAATAGATTACCATACCCAGATGCCACATCATTGTTGCTCAGAGTGACATTCACAGACTTGGAGTCCTGTGCTGGCTTCTTGTACTTGTTTGGGCACTTGTTTGCCCAATGTTTCTCTGAACCACAAGTAAAGAAACCATCTCTCTTTTTGTCTTTCTTCTTACCCTTCTTCTTAAAGGTAGTATTCTGCTGGACAGAGTTCTTTCCCTTGAACTTGTGGAAGTTCTTCTGCACCACATTGGCGCTAGAAGAACCCTCTCCCCCTTTTATGTGTGAGTCATTTACTCTCGAGTTCTGCTCAACACTTAGATGACCGATGACATCCTCAACAGAGAATTCACGTCTCAAGTGCTTGAGAGAAGTAGCAATGTTCCTCCGTCCAGGAGGGAGTTTTGCAATAATGCAACCCGCGACAAACTTGTCCGGTAACTCACACTTCAGGAGCTCCAGCTCCTTAGCGATGCATTGTATCTCATGGGCCTGGTCCAATACAAAACGGTTATCAACCATTTTGTAATCATGGAACTGCTCCATAGCATACAAGTCGCTTCCAGCATCGGTTGCGCCGAACTTAGCCTCGAGCGCATCCCACAAATTCTTGGTGACACGCATATGGAGATATGTGTCCACAAGCTTGTCTCCGATCACAGTAAGAATGGCTCCCGGAAAGATGGTGGTTGCCTCCCTAAACGCCTTCTCCTGTTCAGGAGCAATCGTTTCTGTGTGGGGCACAACACCAACCTAGAACACGTTCATCGCTGTGGGCCACAAGGTGGTCCTAGTCCGCCAACGCTTAAAATGCGTCCCGGTAAACTTTTCCGGTTTCAGAGTAGCAGCAAAGCCTTGAATCGAAAGGTGCCTAAAATAAGGTTTTTGGATTGTTGGAAATATTAGCACTTTCTCGATTAATCTAATCCACGAGTATACAGTAAGCAAGGCATAAATGGTATGCATCTCGTAGCGATACCTAAGCATACTAGCACATACAGAACATAGAAGCGAACCATCTATGAGCAACACATATATGGCTAGTACAAGTACGAGTAAATGAGGGACGAACAGATCATACCCTTCGGTTTGCCAAGCCAACGCGGCGGCGGTGGCAGCAGCCTCGGCGTCATCCATGGCCTTCTTCTTGGCGGCGGCGGCGGCGGCCATGGTGTCGATGCAGGGGAAGTAGTGGAAGCAGAGGCGGACGGAGTTGGGGACGGATCGGGAGCAGTCGCGTCGAGACGCTCCGCAAAAACCTTATTGCCGTTCTCCCAGGCAGGAGCTCGAACGACAGGGTTCCGGAGGCACCTGCTCTCCCGACCAGCCGTGCACGCGGTCGTCGGGATGGGCTTGCCGGAGGCAGCACAGAGAGAGGAACAGTAGATGACGGCTAGGGTTGTACGAGAGGGAGTGAGTGAACTGAGTTAGGGTTCACTCCACTGGCCATGGGCGGCAAAAATAAGCTTCGGCTCGGCTCATTCCCGCAACCCGCGGTGCGCGTGCGTCGTGACGTGGCGAGGTGAGGCGGGCGGCGGAGGAGGAGGAGCGCGCGTGTACAGCTCCTATTCCCAAGCTGCCATTAGCAAGTGATGAAGCAGCCCTTATAAAGAGGTCTGACTCTTCATACTATAGCAGTATGATACTAAACTTCCCACACTTCCCACCACTTGCCGTACACATGCATGGGCCTTAGAGATTAACCAGGGATTATTGTCTTATATGGGCCTAAGCCCATCCATAATGCAACAATCCCCCGCCAGATCTCGAGGCACATAAGTTTGTCAACTGTTGCAAACAATGTTTGATATACCAGAATTTTCAATGGAGACTGTTAAGTTGAACTTCCACCTAGAGCAATGGTATTAGACTTCTTCACAACTGAACAATGGACTATGCCTTG
This sequence comes from Triticum aestivum, assembly GCF_018294505.1. Lineage (NCBI taxonomy): Eukaryota > Viridiplantae > Streptophyta > Magnoliopsida > Poales > Poaceae > Triticum > Triticum aestivum. The sequence continues at coordinate 9,007,911 of NC_057811.1, read as the reverse complement.
AATAGTCAGTTTTGCACGTAGAAGTTTCGCCCATTGTCAGCTGATACGTGGCTGCCGAAGGCTAAACCCCACGGGTAGAGCTTATTAGTCATACTTCGGACCTTCTCATGAGCTTCCTAGAGATCACCCAATCTCATAGACTGTGACCAGTAGTCGGGCTCACATAGGTGTGTTCCTCCAAAGAATGCTCTGTAGGTTAGCATCTTGCTTACATAAGCTTTGGAACACATTAAGACAAAAGTCAGCCTGCCTCACAGAATTAAGAGTATTATTGCATCTCCAACGGAGTGGGTTAATTAAGGATACTCTCCTCAGTTGACCACTGGATTGTTTTCCCAGGTCCTAATTCGCGGGATCTCCGATCACATACGTTGGGTTACCCCCATGGCAACTTACGTGGGTCTCATACCCATCTCCCTCGATGCATTTTCTATCACATCCGTGATAGCCCTTTCGTAAAAGGGTCTGCCAGATTCTTAGCCGTCTAGATATAATCCAACGCTATTACTCCGGAGTTTCTTGATTTTCTGACAGATTTTAATCTTCTTCTTTTGTGCTTTGTGGATTTCAAGTTGTCCTTTGAACTCTTAGCCTTGGCAATCATTGCTTGATCATCACAGTTCATAAGGACAGCCGGGACTGGTTTATCAACCACCGGCAAATCCATGAAAAGCTCTCGAAGCCATTCTGCTTCGACGCATGATGTGTCTAATGCTGTGAGTTCTACTTCCATAGTCGATCTGGTTAAGATCATCTGCTTGCAAGACTTCCAGGAAACAGCACCACCATCAAGTGTGAAGACATATGGACTTGTGGCTTTCATCTCATCAGCATCAGATATCCAGTTAGAATCCCTATACCCCTCAAGTACCATCGGATACTGTCGTGGAATTGTCACGGCAGATGTCCTCGAGCTAGGACTTAGTCGTGGAGCCATCGCTACTAGGAAGCTTGAAGGGGTTAAGCGGGACAAGGAACACGAGGGTTTATACTGGTTCGGCCCCTTACGGTGAAGGTAAAAGCCTACGTCCAGTTGAGGTGGTATTGAATAGGGTTTTGATGACCAGGGAGCTAAACTGCTATGCCTGGCTCTCGATGAGATCTTTATTCTCCCTAAACCGCTGCCGGGTCGTCCCCTTATATAGGGAGGCTGACGCCCAGCAGCTCTCAAAGTCCCGGCCGGCTCATAAGAGTGTCCGGCTCGGACTCTCGACTATTCTTGCCTTACACTACAAGTTTTACTACAATGATGATTGTAACTATGGGCCTTAAGCCATATCCGGGTCTTAAGCCCATCTTTGGCCCACCGTCTTCAAGCTTGTCGTCGGGCTTCTGGCGATGACCATCAGAGTAACCCGGCCCCTTCTGGCGGGTGACTCTAAGGTCTATATCCTCAACATTAGGCCCCAGATTGATTTGAGCCGGCTCATGTCAATCTTCAATTCCTTCGACAGAAAACCTCCGGCTTACAATTGTGTGAAGGCCATAACCCGGCGTGACGTCATCCTCTGGACTCCGGGTGATCCGCCGTGACGTCATCTTCCATTAAGTCCGTTTTTTACTCCGCCAGATCCGCAACGGATCTTACCTTTACTGTCATCCCGAAAATCGAGGCGCCTCGTGGGGAGATAACCACGCCGTGGTCTCCTCGTTTCTCGCGCCCACTTACGAGCTCGCCCTTATAAATAGGCCGGCCCGACGGGCCTTCAGCCATGCTTCTTCCTCCTCGCGCCACTGTCCCTCTGCTCGAGCTCGAACTCCGCCGCCGCCGCCGCGCCCCCGGTCTTCATCAACCTTGGCCGCTGCATCACCCTGACTCGGTCCAGAAAAACGGCGGCCATCTCTGCATCTCTTCAGCACCAGTAAGTCCTCGATACTCCATTGGGCAGATCCACATTAGGGTTCCGTAGTTCATCCTCTGTTCTTCGTAGTTCATTGCGGCCCTTGGTAGATTTGGTTTTTACTGCCCTTTTTTGATCTTAGCTCTGTTTAGAATCACTGCGGTAGATGTTTAAGACCCATTTCACATGCAAGTAGCCCTCTTTTTACTGCATAAGAGCCTTGTTCAAGCCCAAGAACTTCTCCTGCCTCTGTTTTAGGTCTAGGAATGTTTTTCTTTTAGTCGACCATTTTGATCCGAAATATTTACTGCAATGTGTGGAACTTGTTGTACCACACTTAGTAAAAAACTGCAATCATTGAATCATGGAGGTTTACATTTCCGGTTTAAAGAAACCACACCCCGTAGAACCTTCCGACTCAAAGGAAACCATGCACCATAGAATTTGCCGGCTCATCTGGGATAAGGCCGTAGACAATTGAATTACTCTCAATACCTTGGGCGGCTTAAATAACCTGGTGCACTTAGATATATGCCATTAGGCCCCTTTCATAAGCCGCCACCTTAACATTGAACTGCAGATCTCCTCCGGCTTATAATTAAACCGGACGTTTTCCTTTTATCATAGGCTGCCGATTTTCACCATGCCTCCCAAAGCTCCTAAAGCTCCCATCACTTGCACTTGGATGAGGTCCAATGTCACCGACGAGACACTAGCGGACTTTGTAAAGTCAGGCCACCTGCCGAAGAAAGATGTCATGTCCTACCGTGCCCCTGACCCGTCAGAAGAGAGACCACAGCCAAGGGACGGGGAGGTGGTCATTTTTGCGGATCACATGAGCCGGGGCTTCGCACCGCCCGGCTCAAAGTTTTTCAGAGACGTTCTGAATTTCTTCGATCTGCGGCCTCAGGACATAGGACCCAACTCAGTGTCCAATATCTGCAACTTCCAAGTGTTCTGCGAGGTTTACCTTGGAGAAGAACCCAGTCTGCTGCTCTTCAGAGAGCTTTTCTATTTAAACCGCCAGAACGAGTGTGCCAACGGGCCAAGTTTGGAGCTAGGCGGCATCTCCATCCAGCGGCGGAGGGACTGCCTTTTCCCTTACGCAAAGCCGCCCAGCCACCCCAAGGACTGGAATCTGACGTGGTTTTACTGCCAAGACACGTTGCCGGCTGATGAGAGTCCGTTGCCCGGCTTTCGCCCCTCGCGTCTGGAGCCGACTCACCCATTGTCAGACAAGCCGACTCAAGCGGAGCGCCAACCTCTGCTCCCCACCATCAACAAGATCAAGGCTCTCCTGGGCAATGGTCTGAACGGAATCGATCTGGTCCGGGTCTGGATATCGTGGCGGGTGATCCCATTGAGCCGCCGCCCCGGCTTAATGTGCGAGTACACGGGCCGAAAGGATGACCCTCAGAGACACAGCCGCAACGATCTTCCTGAAGACGTTGCAGAGGATATGACCAAGGCTCTTCTGAACGAGAGCCTGGCAGACTGCGGGAGGACCGGGTTAGCCCCCTTCTGCAAGATCAACCCAGCCCCAGCGGTAAGCCGCTGATCTGAACATTTTATCTTCTTCTGTACATAACTTTCATCTGAATCGTTTTAATAATTCATCATTGTATTTTTCAGGCTGATGACAAGTTCTGGCGGGTCAAATATGACCATGAAGCGGCCAAGAAGGCTAGAAAGGCGAAGAAAGCCGCCAAGAAAGCCGCTCCCCGTAAGAAGGGAAGTAGGCCTACTGCTTCGGAGTTGATGCAACTAAGCGACAGCTCCGAGTCAGAGGTAACCCCTGAACCTGTAAACTCTTTGTTATGTTTTATTGTCTATTTCTGTCCTCCTTACCAACACTTGTTCATCAACAGGATGACACCGGAGCCAGTAACCCGGTGGTTGAAGAGGTAATGATACTTTCCTCCGACCCGGAGCCCTTGCCAAGGCTGAAAATCCGAAGGGTAACCCGGAAAGTAAGCTTTTCACATCCTTTAGCTTATCAAGATCCTCAATTTATTTTGAAGCGACAGACTCATGAGAGCCGGCGGCACACCCGGACCAACAAGGACGCCGACCTCTCTTCCGGCTTACCAGACGCATTGAGGAAGCGCCGGACCGAGGTGATCTCAAATTTGTACCCTTTTCATCCTTTGGCGGGTGTTGTACGTCAACCGCTCAACTCTTCTGACTCAAATTATCAGGAAACTTCCCCCTCTTCTGGCGACTCTATGCAGTCAAGCCTGCCGGCTTTCAAGACCGTGCCCGGGTAATGATGACCATCTCATATTGTACTTGTCTGTACTTACACTATTGTGCCTAACCTTTCTGTCTTTTCAGTGCCCAGGCCAAGCTCACCAAGAGGGAGAAGAAGACTAAGCTGGTCGAAGAGCCGGATTTACCTGAGCCGGAGGCAGCCACTCAAGAACCGCCAGCTGCCTCCACTCATGAGGCCGCTGCTCCAACCAACAAGCCCGTAACAGAAGCTGCAGCTAACCCGGAGGCCTCCAGCTCGGCTCAATCAGCAGACGACCCGGACATGGTAATCACCCGGACGGAGTTTGTTGAGCCGGGTAGACCTACTGCGCTGGCCAAGTGCTCCGCCAAAGGGGAGCTGCTAGAGTCCCGCCGGGTGAACCTGGACCTCACCGACTATGCCAATTTGAACATTGGAGAGATCGTCTCCGGCTTCGTCAGCCAAGTACACAAGAGCCGGGACACAGAGATTGCTATGGTGAACCAGATCCAGCAGAAATCTGAGGTATTATTCTTCTGTCCTCTTACTTACTGCATAGTTACCTTTACCATGCTAGCCCCCAAGTCGACGACTTATGATTGAGTATGTTGTAGACTTAGGTTCCGGCTTATTGCCATGAGCCGGTAGTTTGTAGATAGGAATGTTCGATATGCATTAGCCCCCAAGTGCCAAGCGTCTTTGCTTGGAAAACGCTTGGGACTTTAAATTTGTATAGTAACTGTTCATGCCATAACCCGGAAATTTATGCAGGCTGCTGGCAAGAAGTTTGAGGCTGACCTTGCTGATCTCAAGAACCGGCTGAAGACGCAAGAGATGGAGACCCGGAAGGCAAATGCCAAATTTGTGTCCAGCATCGCCGCGCAAGAAAAGCTGAAGACGGAGTTTGACGCTGAATGGAAGGCTTGGGCCGAAGAAAAGGTCGCGCTGGTGAACCGGGCGGAACAGACGGAGAAGGCTCTCTCCGAGAAGACCGCCGAACTCTCCGGTTTAAAGCGCCAAGCGTCCCAGATGGTCGCCGCAATCTTCGGTAAGTCATTTCACCGGCTTTCATTCAAGTGTAGAATTTTCATATCTCATAACTCATCCTTGTCGGCGGCTTATCTTACTCTGTTAAACAGGTCCCAGAAGTGCCAACCTGAACCAGAGCGTGGTGACCAAGCTGAAGGCCGTATACACCCTGGTGGAGCAACTCTACACCGGGTCACAGCGTGCCTTGGCTGTGGTAGCCCTATCCAACGAGGTGCTGACTCACCTGGCGGAAGTCCTTCGCCGGCTCGCCGTTCTGCCTCAACGGATCCAAGAGCTGCGACGGGCCTCTGCAAGAGCCGGAGCGATCGCCGCACTGAGCCGGGCCAAGGCGTTCCTGCCAGAGTTAGACCCGGCGGACATCGCCCTCGGCTATCCAAGTCTGAAGGAAGATGGCACCGCCTTCGATCCGAAGGACTTCGCAGCTTGCGTGAAGGCCGTAAGCCCGGTGGCCACTCTGATTGGCAATGATACAGATCTGACTAAGTATCAGCCGGGGTATGATGCAGAGAATCAGAGGATCCCCACTCCGCGCTATGAAGCTCTTAGTTTAATCCCGCCGGCTCTTCAGCACACCTTCGCCCCGGAGATTGACCCGGCTGGGTTAATTGACGAGGAAGCTCAGTTCGAAGCTCTGAGCGGCATCGACTAGAAGTCGTCGACTTTTCAGACCTTGGGAACAGCCGGAGGAGAAGAGAGGGACGAGCCGGGGACTTCAACCCAGCAGGCATCTTAATCCTGTAGGCGGCTTACCAAACAATGCTTCACCCCTTTTGGACTCAATGAGTCTTGTAATAGAATAGGGTCAACACTTTAACTGTGCCGTGCCATCGCACACGTATTGAATGCTGAATCCTTATGAAAGTTGCTTCCTTATATGTCTCCGGGTCATCCATTTTCCTTAGTCTCAAATAATTGCCCTTACTATCCTGCATAGAGAGACAAATCACAAGTCTAGGCGGCTTACCGCACTGAGAATCGTAGGTTTAGACGTATAACCCGGAAGATGAATCAAAAAAAGACTGGTCCTCAATCATGTATTTGACATAGCCGTAATAACACACTTACCGGCTTATATAACCCGGATAATAAGGTTGGTACCTCAACTCCGGTTTACCAGTCTTAAGAACGCCAATTGTATTCAGCTAATTCTGTAGACCAAAGCCTTAAGCCGGCAGGGTGAGACCCGCCGTGCATACTTGAAATAATCAGAAGAACTTGCTATCACTCAGCAAAACTTAGAGGCTTCCGGTTCGAATACGACCAGAGACCCGTCCCAAAGGGGTTATGCTAAGATTCGAATACGATCATATAGCCCCCAGTGGGTGTGGCGATGCCAATCAAGAGGGTACCGACAGCTATGTTCTCTTTGGTTCGAATACGACCCATGTTTGAACAGGAAGCCCCCAAATGACTTTTAGAATTGTTTAACGACGCTGATTCGAATACGATCCACGTCGGTTCCCAAAAGGGGTTAAACTATGATTCAAATATGATCAAAGAAAACTCCCTAATGAGCTCGGCACTTTGCCAATCAAGTGGGTATCGACAGCTATGTTCTCTTTGGTTCGAATACGACCTATGTTTGAACAGGAAGCCCCCAAGTGACCTTATTGCCTGCGGCTAGATTCGAATACGATCATAAGCCGGATCCTCCTTTAAGTTATCATGTAATCTTGCAATGAAAACAACACGTGCACATGTGGAGGAGAAAAAAGGACAGAGGTCCTGCTTTATTGCTTATCATAATATATACATGGCTTAGAGAAATATGTACATCATGAGAGCCGGTGGCTCAAGTGTAGTAAGGCCGAAGTTGAGCTATGTTCCACGGCCGACGGGTCTCCTCCTCCGACTTACGTGAATCTTTATGCTCCCAAACGTCGATAAGGTAGTATGACCCGTTGTGCAAGTTCTTGCTGACCACAAAGGGTCCTTCCCAAGGCGGGGATAGTTTGTGTGTATCCGTCTGATCCTGGATGAGCCGGAGCACCAGGTCACCTTCCTGGAAGACCCGGGATTTAACCCGGCGGCTATGATAACGGCGCAAGTCTTGTTGGTAAATCGCTGAGCGAGCTGCTGCCACATCACGCTGTTCGTCCAACAAATCAAGAGCATCCTGGCGCGCCTGTTCATTATCCGTCTCAACATAAGCCGCCACTCGGGGTGAGTCATGACGGATGTCACTGGGGAGGACTGCTTCTGCCCCATAAACCATGAAGAAGGGCGTAAAACCCGTAGACCTGTTAGGAGTAGTATTGATGCTCCATAACACGGATGGCAACTCCTCCACCCAACAACCCGGCGTCCGTTGCAAAGGGACCAAAAGCCGGGGCTTGATGCCCTTCAGAATCTCCTGATTAGCTCTCTCAGCTTGACCATTGGATTGAGGATGAGCCACTGAGGAAACATCAAGTCGGATATGCTCCCGTTGACAAAACTCTTCCATGGCGCCTTTGGATAGATTGGTGCCATTGTCAGTTATAATGTTGTGCGGAAAGCCAAAGCAAAAAATCACCTTTTTCATAAATTGAACCGCTGTGGCTGCATCACACTTGCTAACTGGCTCCGCTTCCACCCACTTGGTAAATTTGTCAACTGCCACCAAGAGGTGAGTCTTCTTATCCTTGGACCTTTTAAAGGGCCCAACCATATCAAGCCCCCAGACTGCAAAGGGCCAAGTAATTGGGATCATCCTCAGCTCCTGAGCCGGCACATGAGCTCGTCGTGATAACCTTTGGCAACCATCACATTTACTAACCAAGTCCTCCGCATCAGCATGAGCCGTCGGCCAATAAAAACCATGACGAAAAGCCTTGGCCACAAGAGATTTTGAGCCGGCGTGATGACCACAATCCCTTCATGAATCTCACGCAAGATCTCTTGACCTTCCTCAGGGGAGACACAACGCTGGAATGCTCCCGTAACACTGCGGTGATGCAACTCGCCATTGATAACTATCATTGACTTGGCCCGCCGGGTTATTTGTCTGGCCAAAGTTTCATCCTCAGGCAACTCTCCCCGGGTCATGTAAGCCAGATAGGGCATTGTCCAGTCCAGTATGATGTGAAGAGCCGCCACCAGCCGTGCCTCCGGGTCAGGGACAGCCAAGTCTTCCTCTGTAGGCAACTTAACAGAAGGGTTATACAGGACATCCAGAAAAGTATTAGGCGGCACCGGCTTTCGCTGAGACCCCAGCCGGCTTAGGGCATCAGCCGCCTCGTTCTTCCTGCGATCAATGTGCTCCACTTGGTAACCCTGAAAGTGTCCAGCAATGGCATCAACCTCTCGGCGATAAGCCGCCATGAGAGGGTCCTTGGAGTCCCACCTTCCTGATACTTGTTGAGCCACCAAATCTGAGTCGCCAAAGCACCTTACTCGGCTCAAATTCATCTCCTTAGCCATCCGAAGACCATGGAGCAAGGCCTGATACTCAGCCGCATTGTTAGTGCAAGGAAACATCAATTGTATCACATAATGGAACTTGTCACCTTTAGGGGAAGCCAATACCACTCCAGCCCCCGAGCCCTCCAACTGCCTGGACCCATCAAAGTGAATAGTCCAGTATGTGTTATCCGGCTTTTGCTCGGGCACTTGTGACTCTGTCCAATCATTGATGAAATCCACCAAGGCCTGAGATTTAACAGCAGTGCGGGGCACATATTTCAGACCATGAGGTCCGAGCTCTATAGCCCACTTAGCCACTCTCCCTGTGGCCTCTCTGTTTTGAATGATATCACCAAGAGGGGCAGAACTGACCACAGTAATGGGGTGACCCTGAAAATAATGCTTAAGCTTCCGGCTTGCCATGAACACCCCATAAACAAGCTTCTCCCAATGCGGGTACCGCTGCTTGGACTCAATGAGCACTTCACTGACATAATAAACCGGCCGCTGAACCGGATGCTCCTTACCCTCTTCCTTGCGCTCCACCACCACGGCCACACTGACGGCTCGTGCATTAGCAGCCACATACAGCAATAAGGGCTCCTTGTCAATTGGAGCAGCAAGGACCGGGGGCTCTGCCAGCTGTTTCTTCAAATCCTCAAAGGCGGTATTGGCTGCATCATTCCAGACAAAGTTATCAGTTTTCTTCATCAACTGATATAATGGCATGGCCTTCTCACCCAAACGGCTTATAAACCGGCTCAAAGCAGCGATGCGACCCGCCAAGCGCTGAACGTCATTTATACACGCCGCCTTAGCCAGGGAGGTGATGGCCTTGATCTTTTCCGGGTTAGCTTCGATGCCTCTGTCAGAAACCAAGAAACCCAAGAGCTTGCCTGCAGGAACACCAAAAACACACTTGGCCGGGTTAAGCATCATCTTGTAAACCCGGAGATTATCGAAGGTCTCCCTTAATCATCTATCAGGGTTTCCTCCTTTATGGACTTAACCACAATATCGTCCACATAAGCATGAACATTGCGCCCAATCTGGTTATGAAGACAGTTCTGCACACAACGCTGATAAGTCGCCTGTGCACACTTGAGTCCAAAGGGCATAGACACATAGCAGAAGGCTCCAAAGGGAGTGATGAATGTTGTCTTCTCCTGGTCCTTAACTGCCATTTTAATCTGATGATATCCGGAATAAGCGTCCAAGAAACTTAAGCGCGCACAACCTGCCGTAGCATCAATAATTTGATCAATACGGGGAAGGGCAAAAGGATCAGCCGGACACGCCTTGTTTAAGTCCGTGTAGTCCACACACATCCGCCAAGTGCCGTTCTTCTTGAGTACGAGCACCGGGTTAGCTAACCACTCTGGGTGAAAGACTTCAACGATAAACCCGGCCGCCAAGAGCCGGGCCACCTCTTCACCAATAGCTTTCCGCCTCTCTTCATTAAACCGCCGAAGGAATTGCCTGACCGGCTTAAACTTCGGATCGACATTGAGAGTGTGCTCAGCGAGTTCTCTAGGTACACCTGGCATGTCAGAAGGTTTCCATGCGAAGATGTCCCTATTCTCACGGATGAACTCGATGAGCACGCTTTCCTATTTCGGATCCAGATTAGCACTGATGCTGAACTGCTGAGATGAATCTCCTGGAACGAAATCAACAAGTTTAGTCTCATCAGCCGACTTAAATTTCATTGTCGGCTCATGCTCCATAGTCGGCTTTTTCAGAGAGGTCATATCTGTTGGGTCAACATTGTCCTTGTAAAACTTCAACTCTTCCGTTGCGCAAACAGACTCTGCATAAGCTGCATCGCCTTCCTCACATTCCAAGGCGACCTTCCGGCTGCCGTGAACCGTAATGGTCCCATTATGACCCGGCATCTTGAGCTGTAAATATACGTAACACGGCCGTGCTATGAACTTGGCGTAAGCCGGCCGCCCAAATATGGCATGGTATGGACTTCTTATCCTGACCACCTCAAAGGTCAATTTTTCCACCCTATAGTTGTGCTCATCTCCAAAGGCCACTTCCAACTCGATCTTGCCGACTGGATAAGCTGACTTACCAGGTACCACACCGTGGAAAACAGTGTTTGACTGGCGGAGGTCCTTATCAACTAACCCCATACGGCGGAAAGTCTCATAATAGAGGATGTTAATACTGCTGCCTCCATCCATAAGCACCTTAGTGAACTTATATCCTCCCACCTGAAGAGCCACCACCAATGCCAAGTGACCCGGATTATCCACCCGGGGAGGGTGATCCTCCCTACTCCACACTACAGGATGATCAGACCACCGCAAGTAACGTGGAACTGCCGGCTCAACAGCATTCACCGTCCTCTTATGAAGCTTCTGATCTCGCTTACAGAGACTGGTGGTAAACACATGATACTGTCCACCGCTAAGCTGCTTTGGATTGGTCTGATAACCCCCTTGCTGCTGTTGATGGCCCTGGTTAGACTGCTGATTAAAGCCCCCTTGACCGTTCTGAGTATTAGAACTTGAGCCGCCGCCGGCGCCTGAGCCGCCGCCCGGGCCATTGTTGCCGTCGAAAGTGTTGGAATTCTTAAAGGCTTTCATGATTGCACAGTCCTTCCATAAATGAGTTGCTGGCTTCTCCCTAGAGCCATGCCTTGGACAAGGCTCATTCAACAGCTGCTCCAGCGTCGGGCCTGACCCGCCGCCTCGGGGAGGGGGCCTCCCCTTGCGTCGCTGGTTATTACCTTGTGAGCTGGCGTTGGCTACAAACTCTAGGCTGCCATTGGCCTTGCGCTTGCCACCACCTTGGTTCCCCGGGTTAGGCTGATGACCCTTGCCATTGCCGTTCTTCTTTCCCTTCCCAGTCCTTTCATCGTCTGAAGCGGGGTCCTTGGTACCATCAGAATCGGCGTACTTGACAAGAGCCGCCATCAGTGTACCCATATCATTGCAGTCGCGCTTAAGCCGCCCGAGTTTCATCTTCAGGGGTACGAAGCGACAATTCTGTTCCAACATTAAGACTGCAGAGCCGGCATCCATCTTATCAGATGAATGTATTATTTCCTTAACCCGGCGAACCCAGTGTGTCGTAGACTCACCCTCCTGCTGCTTACAGTTAGTCAAATCCACAATTGACATAGACTGCCTACAGGTATCCTTGAAGTTTTGGATGAACCGGGCTTTCAGCTCAGCCCAAGACCCGATGGAATTCGGTGGCAGCCCCTTCAACCAAGTGCGGGCAGTCCCGTCTAACATCATGGTGAAGTACTTGGCCATTGCTGCTTCACTGACTTCCAGTAGTTCCATGGCCATCTCGTAACTCTCGATCCAGGCTGCGGGTTGTAAGTCAGCTGTGTAATTAGGCACCTTCCTAGGGCCTTTGAAGTCCTTGGGTAGACGTTCATTGCGGATAGCTGGTACTAAACAAGGGACACCTCCAGCCCTGGTAGGAATACCCACGTCGACGGAAGCCGTCGGATAAGCCGGGGGAGTCTGGTAAGCCGTCAACTGAGGCACCTGCTCCGCCTCTTGCCGTGCTCTGTCTTGATCTGCTGCGTGAAAGGCTCCATTATAAGTCGGGCCATGGCCAGGGGGCGGGTCATGGCGTCGGACATTACTTGAGCCGGTCGCTGAGACCATGTGTCTGCTGTAACTCGGGCTCCGGCCTAGACGAGGGGTCAAGTGGATCCTATCCCGGCTGTAAGAGTATGCCTCTTGCTGCGCCAGCGCTGTCTGAAGGAGTTCTCTGACCCGGCGGGTTTCAATAGCCGTTGGAGAGTCGCCATCAATTGGGAGAGCCGCCAGCCGTGCTGCCGCGGCGACCATGTTTTCCAGCGGGTTAGCATAATGACCCGGTGGTATTGGCACATGCTGAGGCGGGGCAGGGTTCACCCGGGGAGGCCCCATAACAGGGGTCCCAGACCCGGGCACTACGGCTCCCGGCGGGTTACTAGTCCCTGCACCCGGCGTGTTAAAAAGGTTCCGAGGATCGTAGACCGGAGGGAGTTGAGATTGGGCCTTTTGATGCCTCCTTCTCATGACCTCATTGGACGCGTTCTGATCCATCGTGAGCTGGAAGGACTGCGCCTGAATCAACCGAGTCTGGGCGTCGAGAGCCGCCCTCTCCGCCGCCATCCTGATCCCTTCCGCTGCCAGCTCCTCCTTCGCTTTCACCAGATCTAACTTCAACTGTGCCACCTCCGCGTCATGTTGAGCTTGATCCGCCGGGTCAACCGTGGCGGTTAATAGGGCCGTCATCTTGTCCGTGAGGTCCATCAGCACTTGAGCTGGCGAGGGCACCGGGTTTCCTGCCCCAGCAGCAGGGTTCTGGACAGGCTGCGCACCGGCCATGAAGATTCCAACCCGGCTCGGCGGCTCAAACGGGTCCGGAATACTGTCACCATCGGAACAACCCATGAGCCTACCATCTTGAAGTTGATACAACGAGTTTGACTCATCTATGGACGACTCGCCGTCAGAGCCGGCGGCCGCCGCATCATCAGATCCAGATCCATGAGGAAGCCCTCCATGGATATATCCCACAAAAGCATGCCTTAAGGCAGGCAGGGTTCGGGCGGGTCGTGCACGCTGAGCCGTCTCGATGAGGTCGGCGCAGAGATCCGGCTCAGGGCCCGGCTCACCAATCTTGCCAATGAAAACATGAATTCCGCCTAAGGGGACCCGGTACCCGTACTCAATTGAGCCGGCGTCGGGGCCCTAGTCTGCATCGTCGATGTAGAGCTTGCCGCGACGACTCTTGGTCATCCGGCCCACAGCGTATCCCTTGAGCCCTTCGAAGCTGCCCTTCAAGAACTCAAATCCACCGTGCGCTGGCCCCACGGTGGGCGCCAACTGTCGTGGAATTGTCACGGCAGATGTCCTCGAGCTAGGACTTAGTCATGGAGCCATCGCTACTAGGAAGCTTGAAGGGGTTAAGCGGGACAAGGAACACGAGGGTTTATACTGGTTCGGCCCCTTACGGTGAAGGTAAAAGCCTACGTCCAGTTGAGGTGGTATTGAATAGGGTTTTGATGACCAGGGAGCTAAACTGCTATGCCTGGCTCTCGATGAGATCTTTCTTCTCCCTAAACCGCTGCCGGGTCGTCCCCTTATATAGGGAGGCTGACGCCCAGCAGCTCTCAGAGTCCCGGCCGGCTCATAAGAGTGTCCGGCTCGGACTCTCGACTATTCTTGCCTTACACTACAAGTTTTACTACAATGATGATTGTAACTATGGGCCTTAAGCCATATCCGGGTCTTAAGCCCATCTTTGGCCCGCCGTCTTCAAGCTTGTCGTCGGGCTTCTGGCGATGACCATCAGAGTAACCCGGCCCCTTCTGGCGGGTGACTCTAAGGTCTATATCCTCAACAGATACCCAGAATAGTGAATCCATTGTTCACAGTACCTTGCAAATAGCGCTTCACTCGCTCAACAGCATGCCAATGCATATCTCCCGGATTGGAAACAAACTGGCTCAGTTTGCACACAGCAAATGAGATGTCAGGGCGAGTAGCACAAGCTAGGTACATGAGTGAACCAACCACTTGAGAATATCTCAATTGATCTATAGCCGTGCCTTCGAACTTTCGAATCCGCATGCTAGGATCATATGGTGTTGCAGAAGGTTTGCAGTCCGAATATCCAAAACGGCTCAAAATCTTCTCAACATAGTGGGATTGCAAATGTGTAATTCCACCCTCAGTATTTCTCAGTAACTTGATGTTCAATGACTTTGAGGTGGGTCCCAAATATCAGTATGTCATCAACATACAGACACAGTATAACTCCTTCGCCCCCACCATAGAGATAGTATACACATTTGTCAGCTTCGTTTACAACAAAGCCAGCAGATGTCAAAGTTGTATTAAACTTCTCATGCCATTGCTTAGGCACTTGTTTCAGGCCATACAAAGATTTCACTAGCTTACACACCTTTCTTTCCTGATCATTTACTACAAAGACATCCGGCTGTTGCATGTAAATTTCCTCGTCTAGCTCTCCGTTAAGGAAAGTCGTCTTAACGTCCATCTGATGAACGAGAAGACCATGCGAGGCAGCCAAAGCGAGTAGCACTCAGAATGTTTGCCAGTCTAGCCACAGGTGAGTAAGTATCGAAGAAATCCTCTTCTTCTTTCTCGGTATAACCCTTGGCCACAAGCCTAGCCTTGTACTTAACAGTACCATCGGGCCTAAGCTTCCTCTTGAACACCCACTTACATCCCAATGGTTGGCAACCATAGGGACGATCAGTGATCTCCCATGTCCCATTTGCCAAGATGGAATCCATCTCGCTACGGACCACATCCTTCCAGTAGTCAGCATCCGGAGATGCATAAGCTTCTGAAATGGAACTGGGAGTGTCATCATCCACGAGGTACATGAGGGAATCATCACCAAAAGACTTTGCAGTCCTTTGTCTCTTGCTCCTAACAGGAGCTTCCTCGTCATCCTCCGTGGAACTTTCATCACTTTTGTGTTCATAGTATTCCATCGGAATGGCAGGTTCAGGAGTCTCATCAGATTCCAGTCTAGAAGTGCTATGCATATCTCTCATGGGGAAAATATCCTCAAAGAATGTAGCATCCTTAGACTCTATAATTGTACCGACCTTCTGGTCAGGTACCTCAAATTTCACTACTAGAAATCTATAGCCAACGCTATTCTTAGCGTAGCCCAAATTAACGCAATCCACGGTCTTCGGACCAAGCTTATGCTTTTTGGGGATCGGCACATTGACTTTCGCCAAGCAGCCCCAAGTGCGCAAGTAAGAGAGTGTAGTTCTTTTCTTTTCCCATTGCTCATAGGGAGTAGTCTCATTATCCTTTGCGAAAACTTTATTCAGGACATGACATGATGTCAATATAGCCTCCCCCCACCATGCCTTGGATAAACCCGATGTATCTAACATGGTGTTAGCCAAATCAGTTAGAGTATGGCTTTTCTGTTCGGCAACCCCGTTTGACTGGGGTGAATAGGGAGGCGTCCTCTCATGAATAATACCATGTTCCACACAGAATAAATCAAACTCACTAGAAAAGTGCTTTGCACCACAATCAGACCAGACTCGTTTTATTTTCTTCTCAAGTTGGTTCTCAACTTTGGCCTTATAGATTTTAAAGTAGTGTAGAGCATCATTCTTTGTATTTAACAAATACACATAACAGAATCTAGTGGAATCATCAATTAGAGTCATGAAGTATTTCTTTCCACCTTTAGTCAACACACCATTCATCTCACAGAGATCTAAATGTATGAGCTCTAGTGGTGCCAGGTGTCTCTCCTTCGTAGGCTTGTGAGGCTTACGAGGTTGCTTTTCTTGCACACACGCATGGCACTTAGACCCTTTGGCTAAAGTGAAACTCGGGACTAGATTCATCTTAGCTAGCCGTGTCATACAACCAAAATTTATGTGACAAAGACGTGAATGCCAAACCTCACATTCGTTCACATTGGAATGAATTTGGTTCACGACTTTATTACAGAAATCCTCCAGGGAAAGGCGGAACAAACCGCCACAATCATATCCTTTTCCAACAAATAGTCCATACCGAGATACGACTACTTTGTTAGACTCAAATACTAACTTAAACCCTTCTTTACATAGAAGGGAGTTCTTTATGGCGGGGACATGCTGCACGTTCTTCAGTTGCACGATCTTTCCCGAAGTAAACTTCAGATCTACCGTGCCAACACCATGAACAGAAGCATGCGAGCCATTCCCCATCAGGACGGAACAATCTCGTGCGACCTGGTAAGAAGAAAACAAAGACACATCAACACAAACATGAATATTGGCCCCAGTGTCAACCCACCAATCGGTGTACTGACAAACTGAAAGTATGGTAAATAGATTACCATACCCAGATGCCACATCATTGTTGCTCAGAGTGACATTCACGGACTTGGAGTCATGTGCTGGCTTCTTGTACTTGTTTGGGCACTTGTTTGCCCAATGTTTCTCTGAACCACAAGTAAAGCAACCATCTCTCTTTTTGTCTTTCTTCTTACCCTTCTTCTTAAAGGTAGTATTCTGCTGGACAGAGTTCTTTCCCTTGAACTTGTGGAAGTTCTTCTCCACCACATTGGCGCTAGAAGAACCCTCTGCCCCTTTTACGTGCGAGTCCTTTACTCTCGAGTTCTGCTCAACACTTAGATGACCGATGACATCCTCAACAGAGAATTCACGTCTCAAGTGCTTGAGAGAAGTAGCAATGTTCCTCCATCCAGGAGGGAGTTCTGCAATAATGCAACCTGCGACAAACTTGTCCGGTAACTCACACTTCAGGAGCTCCAGCTCCTTAGGGATGCATTGTATCTCATGGGCCTGGTCCAATACAAAACGGTTATCAACCATTTTGTAATCATGGAACTGCTCCATAGCATACAACTCGCTTCCAGCATCGGTTGCGCCGAACTTAGCCTCGAGCGCATCCCACAAATTCTTGGCGACACGCATATGGAGATATGTGTCCACAAGCTTGTCTCCGATCACAGTAAGAATGGCTCCCAGAAAGATGGCGGTTGCCTCCCTAAACGCCTTCTCCTGTTCAGGAGCAATCGTTTCTGTGTGGGGCACAGCACCAACCCAGAACACGTTCATCGCTGTGGGCCACAAGGTGGTCCTAGTCCGCCAATGCTTAAAATGCGTCCCGGTAAACTTTTCCGGTTTCAGAGTAGCAGCAAAGCCTTGAATCGAAAAGTGCCTAAAATAAGGTTTTTGGATTGTTGGAAATATTAGCACTTTCTCGATTAATCTAATCCACGAGTATACAGTAAGCAAGGCATAAATGGTATGCATCTCGTAGCGATACCTAAGCATAGTAGCACGTACAGAACATAGAAGCGAACCATCTATGAGCAACACATATACAGCTTGTACAAGTACGAGTAAACGAGGGACGAACAGATCATACCCTCCGGTTGGCCAAGCCAACGCGGCGGCGGCGGCAGTTGGCGGCGGCGGCGGCGGCCATGGTGTCGATGCAGGGGAAGTAGTGGAAGCAGAGGCGGACGGAGTTGGGGACGGATCGGGAGCAGTCGCGTCGAGACGCTCCGCAAAAACCTTATTGCCGTTCTCCCGGGCAGGATCTCGAACGACAGGGTTCCGGAGGCACCTGCTCTCCCGACCAACCGTGCACGCGGTCGTCGGGATGGGCTCGCCGGAGGCAGCACAGAGAGAGGAACAGTAGATGACTGCTAGGGTTGTACGAGAGGGAGTGAGTGAACTGAGTTACGGTTCACTCCACTGGCCATGAGCGGCAAAAATAAGCTTCGGCTCGGCTCATTCCCGCAACCCGCGGCGCGCGCGCGTCGTGATGTGGCGAGGCGTGGCGAGGTGAGGCAGGCGGCGGAGGAGGAGGAGCGCGCGTGTACAGCTCCTATTCCCAAGCTCCCATTAGCAAGTGATGAAGCAGCCCTTATAAAGAGGTCTGACTCTTCATACTATAGCAGTATGATACTAAACTTCCCACACTTCCCACCGCTTGCCGTACACATGCATGGGCCTTAGAGATTAACCAGGGATTATTGTCTTATATGGGCCTAAGCCCATCCATAATCCAACAATCCCCCGCCAGATCTCGAGGCACATAAGTTTGTCAACTGTTGCAAACAATGTTTGATATACCAGAATTTTCAATGGAGACTGTTAAGTTGAACTTCCACCTAGAGCAATGGTATTAGACTTCTTCACAACTGAACAATGGACTATGCCTTGAATAGTCAGTTTGGCGCGTAGAAGTTTCACCCATTGTCAGCTGATACGTGGCTGCCGAAGGCTAAACCCCACGGGTGGAGCTTATTAGTCATACTCCGTACCTTCTCATGAGCTTCCTAGAGATCACCCAATCTCATAGACTGTGACCAGCAGTCGGGCTCACATAGGTGTGTTCCTCCAAAGAATGCTCTGTAGGTTAGCATCTTGCTTACATAAGCTTTGGAACACATTAAGACAAAAGTCAGCCTGCCTCACAGAATTAAGAGTATTATTGCATCTCCAACGGAGTGGGTTAATTAAGGATACTCTCCTCAGTTGACTGCTGGATTGTTTTCCCAGGTCCTAATTCGCGGGATCTCCGATCACATAGGTTGGGTTACCCCCATGGCAACTTACGTGGGTCTCATACCCATCTCCCTTGATGCATTTTCTATCACAATCCGTGATAGCCCTTTCGTAAAAGGGTCTGCCAGATTCTTAGCCGTCTAGATATAATCCAACGCTATTACTCCGGAGTTTCTTGATTTTCTGACAGATTTTAATCTTCTTCTTATGTGCTTTGTGGATTTCAAGTTGTCCTTTGAACTCTTAGCCTTGGCAATCATTGTTTGATCATCACAGTTCATAAGGACAGCCAGGACTGGTTTATCAACCACAGGCAAATCCATCAAAAGCTCTTGAAGCCATTCTGCTTCGACGCATGATGTGTCTAATGTTGTGAGTTCTACTTCCATAGTTGATCTGGTTAAGATCATCTGCTTGCAAGACTTTCAAGAAACAGCACCACCACCAAGTGTGAAGACATATCGACTTGTGGCTTTCATCTCATCAGCATCAGATATCCAGTTAGAATCCCTATACCCCTGAAGTACCATCGGATACCCAGAATAGTGAATCCGTAGTTCACAGTACCTTGCGAATAGCGCATCACTCGCTCAACAGCATGCCAATGCATATCTCCCGGATTGGAAACAAACTGGCTCAGTTTGCACACAACAAATGAGATGTCAGGGCGAGTAGCACAAGCTAGGTACATGAGTGAACCAACCACTTGAGAATATCTCAATTGATCTATAGCCGTGCCTTCGAACTTTCGAATCCGCACGCTAGGATCATATGGTGTTGCAGAAGGTTTGCAGTCCGAATATCCAAAACGGCTCAAAATCTTCTCAACATAGTGGGATTGCAAATGTGTAATTCCACCCTCGGTATTTCTCAGTAACTTGATGTTCAATGACTTTGAGGTGGGTCCCAAATATCAGTATGTCATCGACATACAGACACAGTATAACTCCTTCGCCCCCACCATAGCAATATTATACACATTTGTCAGCTTCGTTTACAACAAAGCCAGCAGATGTCAAAGTTGTATTAAACTTCTCATGCCATTCCTTAGGCGCTTGTTTCAGGCCATACAAAGATTTCACTAGCTTACACACCTTTCTTGTTGGGGAACGTAGCAGAAATTCAAAATTTTCTACGCATCACCAAGATCAATCTATGGAGTTTACTAGTAACGAGAGGGAAGGAGTGCATCTACATACCCTTGTAGATCGCGAGCGGAAGCGTTCAAGAGAACGGGGTTGATGGAGTCGTACTCGTCGTGATCCAAATCACCGATGATCCTAGCGCCGAACGGACGGCACCTCCGCGTTCAACACACGTACGGAGCAGCGACGTCTCCTCCTTCTTGATCCAGCAAGGGGGGAGGAGAGGTTGATGGAGATCCAGCAGCACAACGGCGTGGTGGTGGAAGTAGCGGGATTCCAACAGGGCTTCGCCAAGCGCTGCGGGAGGAGGGAGATGTGTCACGGGAGGGAGAGGGAGGCGCCAGGGCTTGGGGTTTGCTGCCCTACCTTCCCCCCACTATATATAGGGCCAAGGGAGAGGGGGGGCGCAGCCTTGGCCCTTCCTCCAAGGAAGGGTGTGGCCAGGGAGGAGTCCATCCTCCCCAAGGCACCTAGGAGGTGCCTTCCCCCTTTAGGACTCTCCCTTTATCTTATCTCTTTGCGCATGGGCCTCTTGGGGCTGGTTCCCTTGGCCCATATAGGCCAAGGCGCACACCCCACAGCCCATGTGGCCCCCCGGGGCATGTGCCCCCCCGGGGCATGTGGACCCCTTGGTGGACCCCCGGACCCCTTTCGGCACTCCCGGTACAATACCGATAATGCGCGAAACCTTTCCGGCGACCAAAACAAGACTTCCCATATATAAATCTTTTCCTCCGGACCATTCCGGAACTCCTCGTGACGTCCGGGATCTCATCTGGGACTCCGAACAACTTTCGGGTTACCGCATACTAATATCTCTACAACCCTAGCGTCACCGAACCTTAAGTGTGTAGACCCTACGGGTTCGGGAACCATGCAGACATGACCGAGACGTTCTCCGGTCAATAACCAACAGCGGGATCTGGATACCCATGTTGGCTCCCACATGTTCCACGATGATCTCATCGGATGAACCACGATGTCGGGGATTCAATCAATCCCGTATACAATTCCCTTTGTCAATCGGTATGTTACTTGCCCGAGATTCGATCGTCGGTATCCCGATACCTTGTTCAATCTCGTTACCGGCAAGTCTCTTTACTCGTTCCATAACACATCATCCCGTGATCAACTCCTTGGTCACATTGTGCACATTATGATGATGTCCTACCGAGTGGGCCCAGAGATACCTCTCCGTTTACACGGAGTGACAAATCCCAGTCTCGATTCGTGCCAACCCAACAGACACTTTCGGAGATACCTGTAGTGCACCTTTATAGCCACCCAGTTACGTTGTGACGTTTGGTACACCCAAAGCATTCCTACGGTATCTGGGAGTTGCACAACCTCATGGTCTAAGGGAATGATACTTGACATTAGAAAAGCTCTTAGCAAACGAACTACACAATCTTGTGCCAGGCTTAGGATTGGGTCTTGTCCATCACATCATTCTCCTAATGATGTGATCCCGTTATCAACGACATCCAATGTCCATGGTCAGGAAACCGTAACCATCTATTGATCAACGACCTAGTCAACTAGAGGCTTACTAGGGACATGGTGTTGTCTATGTATCCACACATGTATCTGAGTTTCCTATCAATACAATTCTAGCATGGACAATAAACGATTATCATGAACAAGGAAATATAATAATAACCAATTTATTATTGCCTCTAGGGCATATTTCCAACAGTCTCCCACTTGCACTAGAGTCAATAATCTAGTTCACATCACCATGTGATTAACACTCACAGGTCACATCACCATGTGACCAACATCCAAAGAGTTTACTAGAGTCAACAATCTAGTTCACATCACTATGTGATTAACACTCAATGAGTTCTGGTTTGATCATGTTATGCTTGTGAGAGAGGTTATTAGTCAACGGGTCTGAACCTTTCAGATCCGTGTGTGCTTTACGAATATCTATGTCATCTTGTGGATGCTACCACGCGCTACTTGGAGCCATTTCAAATAACTGCTCTACTATACGAATCCGGTTTACTACTCAGAGTCATCCGGATTAGTGTCAAAGTTCGCATCGACGTAACCCTTTACGACGAACTCCTTTTCACCTCCATAATCGAGAAAATTCCTTAGTCCACTAGATACTAAGGATAAGTTCGACCGCTGTCATGTGATCCATTCCCGGATCACTATTGTACCCCTTGACCAACTCATGGCAAGGCACACTTCATGTGCGGTACACAGCATAGCATACTGTAGAGCCTACGTCTAAAGCATAGGGGACGACCTTCGTCCTTTCTCTCTCTTCTGCTGTGGTCAGGTCTTGAGTCTTACTCAATACTCACACCTTGTAACACAGCCAAGAACTCCTTCTTTGCTGATCTATTTTGAACTCTTTCAAAATCATGTCAAGGTGTGCGTTCTTTGAAAGTATCATCAGGCGTCTTGATCTATCTCTATAGATCTTGATGCCCAATATGTAAGCAGCTTTATCCAGGTCTTCCTTTGAAAAACTCCTTTCAAACAACCCTTTATGCTTTCCAGAAATTTTACATCATTTCGGATCAACAATATGTCACTCACATATAATTATCAGAAATGTTGTAGCGCTCCCACTCACTTTATTGTAAATACAAGTTTCTAACAAACTTTGTATAAACCAAAAAACTTTGATCACTTCATCAAAGCGTATATTCTGACTCCGAGATGCTTGCTCTAATCCATGGAAGGATCGCTGGAGCTAGCATACCTTTCAGGATCCTCAGGATCGACAAAACCTTTCTAATTGTATCACATACAACCTTTCCTTACGAAAACTGGTAAGGAAACTTGTTTTGACATCCATCTGCCAGATTTCATAAATGCAGCTAATGCTAACATGATTCCGACGGACTTAAGCATCGCTACGGATGAGAAAATCTCATCGTAGTCAACTCCTTGAACTTGTGAAAATTCTCTTTGCCACAAGTCGAGCTTCATAGATGGTAACATTACCGTCCATGTCCGTCTTCTTCTTAAATATCCATTTATCTCAATGGCTTGCCGATCATCGGGCAAGTTCACCAAAGTCCATGCTTTGTTCTGATACATGGATCCTATCTCGGATTTCATGGCTTCTAATCATTTGTCGGAATATGGGCCCACCATCGCTTCTCCATAGCTCATAGGTTCATCCTTGTCCAACAATATGACTTCCAAGACAGGATTACGCATTACTCTGAAGTAGTACGCATCCTCGTCGTCCTACGAGGTTTGGTAGTGACTTGATCCGAAGTTTCATGATCACTATCATAAGCTTCCACTTCAATTGGTGTAGGTGCCACAGGAACAACTTCCTGTGCCCTGCTACACACTAATTGAAGTTATGGTTCAATAATCTCATCAAGTCTCCACCATCCTCCCACTCAATTCTTTCGAGAGAAACTTTTCCTCGAGAAAGGACTCGTTTCTAGAAGCAACTACTTTTGCTTCCAGATCGGAAATAGGAGGTATACCCAACTGTTTTGGGTTTTCTATGAAGATGCATTTATCCGCTTTGGGTTCGAGCTTATCAGCTTGAAACTTTTTCACATAAGCATCGCAGCCCCAAGCTTTTAAGAAACGACAACTTAGGTTTCTCTAAACGGTGTCGTCTCAATGGAATTGCGTGGTGCCCCTTTTAAAGTGAATGCGGTTATCTCTAATGCCTAACCCATAAACGATAGTGGTAATTCGATAAGAGACATCATGGTATGCACCATATCCAATAGGGTGCAGTTATGATGTTCGGACACACCATCACACTGTGGTGTTCCAGGCGGTATTAATTGTGAAACACTTTCCACAATGTCTTAATTGTGTGCCAAACTCGTAACTCAGATACTCATCTCTATGATCATATCACAGACATTTTATCCTCTTGTCACGACGATCTTCAACTTCACTCTGAAATTACTTGAACCTTTCAATAATTCAGACTTGTGTTTCATCAAGTAAATACACTCAGCATCTACTCAAATCATCTGTGAAGTAAGAACATAACGATATCCATTGCATGCCTCAGCACTCATTGGACTGCATACATCAAAATGTATTACTTCCAATAAGTTGCTCTCTTGTTCCATCTTACTGAAAACGAGGCCTTTCAGTCATCTTGCCCATGTGGTATGATTTGCATGTCTCAAGTGATTCAAAATCAAGTGAGTCCAAACGATCCATCTGCATGGAGTTTCTTCATGCATATATACCAATAGACATGGTTCGCATGTCTCAATCTTTTCAAAAATGAGTGAGTCCAAAGATCCATCTACATGGAGCTTCTTCATGCGTTTTATACCAATATGACTCAAGTGGCAGTGCCACAAGTATGTGGTACTATCATTACTATCTTATATCTTCTGGCATGAACATGTGTATCATTACGATCGAGATTCATTTTAGGTGCAAGACCATTGAAGGTATTATTCAAATAAACAGAGTAACCATTATTCTCCTTAAATGAATAACCGTATTGCGATAAACATAATCCAATCATGTTTATGCTCAACGCAAACACCAATCTCGATGGTAGAGGGAGCATGCGATGCTTGATCACATCAACCTTGGAAACACTTCCAACACACATCGTCATCTCACCTTTAGCTAGTCTCCATTTATTCCGCAGCTTTTATTTCGAGTTACTAACACTTAGCAACCGAACCGGTATCTAATACCCTGGTGCTGCTAGGAGTACTAGCAAAGTACACATTCATATAATGTATATCCAATATACTTCTGTCGACCTTGCCTGCCTTCTCATCTACCAAGTATCTAGGGTAGTTCTGCTTCAGTGACCGTTCCCCTCATTACAGAAGCACTTAGTCTCGGGTTTGGGTTCAACCTTGGGATTCTTCACTAGAGCAGCAAATGATTTGCTGTTTCATGAAGTATCCCTTTTGCCCTTGCCCTTCTAGAAACTAGTGGTTTTACTAACCATCAACAATTGATGCTCCTTCTTGATTTCTACTTTCGCGGTGTCAAACATCGCGAGTTGCTCAAGGATCATCATATCTATCCCTGATATGTTATAGTTCATCACGAAGCTCTAATAGCTTGGTGGCAGTGACTATGGAGAACCATCACTATCTCATCTGGAAGATTAACTCCCACTCGATTCAAGCGATTGTAGTACTCAGACAATCTGAGCACATGCTCAACGATTGAGCTTTTCTCCCTTAGTTTGCAGGCTTAAGAAACTTGTCAGAGGTCTCATACCTCTTGACGTGGGCATTAGTCTGAAATCCCAATTTCAGTCTTCGGAACATCTCATATGTTCTGCGACGTTTCAAAACGTCTTTGGTGCCACAATTCTAAACCGTTAGCATTACGCACTGAACTATCACGTAGTCATCAAAACGTGTATGTCAGATGTTTCGCAACATCTACAGACGACGCTGAGGTTCAGCACACCGAGCGGTGCATTAAGGACATAAGCCTTCTGTGCAGCAATGAGGACAATCCTCAGTTTACGGACCCAGTCCGCATAATTGCTACTATCAACTTTCAACTAAATTTTCTCTAGGAACATATCTTAAACAGTAGAACTAAAGCGTAAGCTATGACATAATTTGCAAAGACCTTTTGACTATGTTCATGATAATGAAGTTCATCTGATTATTATGAACTCCCACTCAGATAGACATCCCTCTAGTCATCTAAGTGATACATGATCCGAGTCAAACTAGGCCGTGTCCGATCATCACGTGAGACGGACTAGTCATCATCGGTGAACATCTCCATGTTGATCGCATCTACTATACGACTCATGTTCGACCTTTCGATCTCTTGTGTTCCGAGGCCATGTCTGTACATGCTAGGCTCGTCAAGTCAACCTAAGTGTTTTGCATGTGTTCCGAGGCCATGTCTGTACATGCTAGGCTCGTCAACACCCGTTGTATTCGAACGTTAGAATCTATCACACCCGATCATCACGTGGTGCTTCGAAACAACGAACCTTCGCAACGGTGCACAGTTAGGGGGAACACGTCTCTTGAAATTTTAGTGAGGGATCATCTTATTTATGCTACCGTCGTTCTAAGCAAATAAGATGTAAACATGATAAACATCACATGCAAATCATAAAGTGACGTGATATGGCCAATATCATCTTGCGCCTTTGATCTCCATCTTCGAGGCGCGGCATGATCACCTTCGTCACCGGCATGACACCATGATCTCCATCATCATGATCTCCATCATCGTGTCTTCATGAAGTTGTCTCGCCAACTATTACTTCTACTACTATGGCTAACGGTTAGCAATAAAGTAAAGTAATTACATGGCGTTTTCATTGACACGCAGGTCATACAATAAATTAAGACAACTCCTATGGCTCCTGTCGGTTGTCATACTCATCGACATGCAAGTCGTGATTCCTATTACAAGAACATGATCAATCTCATACATCACATATATCATTCATCACATCCTTTTGGCCATATCACATCACATAGCATACCCTGCAAAAACAAGTTAGACGTCCTCTAATTGTTGTTGCATGTTTTACGTGGCTGCTATGGGATTCTAGCAAGAACGTTTCTTACCTACGCAAAAGCCACAACGTGATATGCCAATTTCTATTTACCCTTCATAAGGACCCTTCTCATCGAATCCGATCCGACTAAAGTGGGAGAGACAGACACCCGCTAGCCACCTTATGCAACTAGTGAATGTCAGTCGGTGGAACCTGTCTCACGTAAGTGTACGTGTAAGGTCGGTCCGGGCCGCTTCATCCCACGATGCCGCCGAATCAAGATAAGACTAGTAACGGCAAGTAAATTGACAAAATCGACGCCCACAACTACTTTGTGTTCTACTCGTGCATAGAAACTACGCATAGATCTAGCTCATGATGCCACTGTTGGGGAACGTAGCAGAAATTCAAAATTTTCTACGCATCACCAAGATCAATCTATGGAGTTTACTAGCAACGAGAGGGAAGGAGTGCATCTACATACCCTTGTAGATCGCGAGCGGAAGCGTTCAAGAGAACGGGGTTGATGGAGTCGTACTCGTCGTGATCCAAATCACCGATGATCCTAGCGCCGAACGGACGGCACCTCCGCGTTCAACACACGTACGGAGCAGCGATGTCTCCTCCTTCTTGATCCAGCAAGGGGGAGGGGAGGTTGATGGAGATCCAGCAGCACAACGGCGTGGTGGTGGAAGTAGCGGGATTCCAACAGGGCTTCGCCAAGCGCTGCGGGAGGAGGGAGATGTGTCACGGGAGGGAGAGGGAGGCGCCAGGGCTTGGGGTTTGCTGCCCTCCCTTCCCCCCACTATATATAGGGCCAAGGGAGAGGGGGCCGCAGCCTTGGCCCTTCCTCCAAGGAAGGGTGCGGCCAGGGAGGAGTCCATCCTCCCCAAGGCACCTAGGAGGTGCCTTCCCCCTTTAGGACTCTCCCTTTATCTTATCTCTTGGCGCAAGGGCCTCTTGGGGCTGGTTCCCTTGGCCCATATAGGCCAAGGTGCACACCCCACAGCCCATGTGGCCCCCCGGGGCATGTGGACCCCTTGGTGGACCCCCGGACCCCTTTCGGCACTCCCGGTACAATACCGATAATGCGCGAAACCTTTCCGGCGACCAAAACAAGACTTCCCATATATAATTCTTGTTGGAAATATGCCCTAGAGGCAATAATAAATGGTTATTATTATATTTCTTTGTTCATGGTAATTGTCTATTGTTCATGCTATAATTGTATTTTCCGGAAATCGTAATACATGTGTGAATACATAGACCACAACGTGTCCCTAGTAAGCCTCTAGTTGACTAGCTCGTTGATCAACAGATAGTCACGGTTTCCTGACTATGGACATTGGATATCATTGATAACGGGATCACATCATTAGGAGAATGATGTGATGGACAAGACCCAATCCTAAGCATAGCATAAAAGATCGTGTAGTTTCGTTTGCTAGAGCTTTTCCAATGTCAAGTATCTTTTCCTTAGACCATGAGATCGTGCAACTCCCGGATACCGTAGGAGTGCTTTGGGTGTGCCAAACGTCACAACGTAACTGGGTGACTATAAAGGTGCACTACGGGTATCTCCGAAAGTGTCTGTTGGGTTGGCACGGATCGAGACTGGGATTTGTCACTCCGTGTGACGGAGAGGTATCTCTGGGCCCACTCGGTAATGCATCATCATAATGAGCTCAATGTGACTAAGGCGTTAGTCACGGGATCATGCATTGCGGTACGAGTAAAGAGACTTGCCGGTAACGAGATTGAACAAGGTATTGGGATACCGACGATCGAATCTCGGGCAAGTAACATACCGATTGACAAAGGGAATTGTATACGGGATTGATTGAATCCTCGACATCGTGGTTCATCCGATGAGATCATCGTGGAACATGTGGGAGCCAACATGGGTATCCAGATCCCGCTGTTGGTTATTGACCGGAGAGGCGTCTCGGTCATGTCTGCATGTCTCCCGAACCCGTAGGGTCTACACACTTAAGGTTCGGTGACGCTAGGGTTGTAGAGATATGAGTATGCGGAAACCCGAAAGTTGTTCGGAGTCCCGGATGAGATCCCGGACGTCACGAGGAGTTCCGGAATGGTCCGGAGGTGAAGAATTATATATAGGAAGTCAAGTTTCGGCCACCGGGAAAGTTTCGGGGGTTATCGGTATTGTACCGGGACCACCGGAAGGGTCCCGGGGGTCCACCGGGTGGGGCCACCTATCCCGGAGGGCCCCATGGGCTGAAGTGGGAAGGGAACCAGCCCTTAGTGGGCTGGGGCGCCCCCCATGGGCCTTCCCCCTGCGCCTAGGGTTGGAAACCCTAGGGTGGGGGGGCGCCCCACTTGCCTTGGGGGGCAAGTATCCCCCCTGGCCGCCGCCCCCCCATCCAGATGGGTTCTGGCCGCGCCCCCCCCCTCCCAGGGGCCTATATAAAGGGGGGAGGGAGGGCAGTAGAATTACAGCCTTGGGCGCCTCCCTCCTCCCCTGCTACACCTCTCCCTCTCGCAGAAGCTCGGCGAAGCCCTGCCGAGACCCGCTACATCCACCACCACGCCGTCGTGCTGCTGGATCTCCATCAACCTCTCCTTCCCCCTTGCTGGATCAAGAAGGAGGAGACGTCGCTGCACCGTACGTGTGTTGAACGCGGAGGTGCCGTCCGTTCGGCACTCGGTCATCGGTGATTTGGATCACGACGAGTACGACTCCGTCATCCACGTTCATTGGAACGCTTCCGCTCGCGATCTACAAGGGTATGTAGATGCACTCCTTTCCCCTCGTTGCTAGTATACTCCATAGATGGATCTTGGTGAGCGTAGGAAAATTTTAAAATTCTGCTACGATCCCCAACAGTGGCATCATGAGCCAGGCCTATGCGTAGTTACTATGCACGAGTAGAACACAAAGCAGTTGTGGGCGTTGATGTTGCCAATTCTTCTTGCCGCTACTAGTCTTTCTTGTTTCGGCGGTATTGTGGGATGAAGCGGCCCGGACCGACCTTACACGTACGCTTACGTGAGACAGGTTCCACCGACTGACATGCACTAGTTGCATAAGGTGGCTAGCGGGTGTCTGTCTCTCCTACTTTAGTCGGAACGGATTCGATGAAAAGGGTCCTTATGAAGGGTAAATAGAAATTGGCAAATCACGTTGTGGTTTTACGTAGGTAAGAAACGTTCTTGCTAGAAACCTATACAAGCCACGTAAAAACTTGCAACAACAATTAGAGGACGTCTAACTTGTTTTTGCAGCAAGTGCTATGTGATGTGATATGGCCAGAAGATGTGATGAATGATATATGTGATGTATGAGATTGATCATATTCTTGTAATAGGAATCACGACTTGCATGTCGATGAGTATGACAACCGGCAGGAGCCATAGGAGTTGTCTTTATTATTTTGTATGACCTGCGTGTCATTGAATAACGCCATGTAAATTACTTTACTTTGTTGCTAAACGCGTTAGCCATAGAAGTAGAAGTAATCGTTGGCGTGACGACTTCATGAAGACACAATGATGGAGATCATGATGATGGAGATCATGGTGTCATGCCGGTGACGAAGATGATCATGGTGCCCCGAAGATGGAGATCAAAGGAGCATAATGATATTGGCCATATCATGTCACTATTTGATTGCATGTGATGTTTATCATGTTTTGCATCTTATTTGCTTAGAACGACGGTAGTAAGTAAGATGATCCCTTATGATAATTTCAAGAAAAGTGTTCCCCCTAACTGTGCACCGTTGCGAAGGTTCGTTGTTTCGAAGCACCACGTGATGATCGGGTGTGATAGATTCTAACGTTCGAATACAACGGGTGTTGACGAGCCTAGCATGTACAGACATGGCCTCGGAACACACGCAATACACTTAGGTTGACTTGACGAGCCTAGCATGTACAGACATGGCCTCGGAACACGGAGGACCGAAAGGTCGAGCATGAGTCGTATAGAAGATACGATCAACATGGAGATGTTCACCGATCTTGACTAGTCCGTCTCACGTGATGATCGGACACGGCCTAGTTAACTCGGATCATGTTTCACTTAGATGACTAGAGGGATGTCTATCTGAGTGGGAGTTCATTGAGTAATTTGATTAGATGAACTTAATTATCATGAACTTAGTCTAAAATCTTTACACTATGTCTTGTAGATCAAATGGCCCACGTTGTCCTCAATTTCAACGCGTTCCTAGAGAAAACCAAGCTGAAAGATGATGGCAGCAACTATACGGACTGGGTCCGGAACCTGAGGATGATCCTCATAGCAGCCAAGAAAGATTATGTCTTAGAAGCACCGCTAGGTGAAGCACCAATCCCAGAGAACCAAGACGTTATGAACGCTTGGCAACAGCGTGCTGATGATTACTCCCTCGTTCAGTGCGGCATGCTTTACAGCTTAGAACCGGGTCTCCAAAAGCGTTTTGAGAAACATGGAGCATATGAGATGTTCGAGGAGCTGAAAATGGTTTTCCAAGCTCATGCCCGGGTCGAGAGATATGAAGTCTCCGACAAGTTCTTCAGCTGTAAAATGGAGGAGAATAGTTCTGTTAGTGAGCACATACTCAGAATGTCTGGGTTGCACAACCGCTTGTCTCAGCTGGGAGTTAATCTCCCGGATGACGCGGTCATTGACAGAATCCTCCAGTCGCTTCCACCAAGCTACAAGAGCTTTGTGATGAACTTCAATATGCAGGGGATGGAAAAGACCATTCCTGAGGTATATTCAATGCTGAAATCAGCGGAGGTGGAGATCAGAAAAGAACATCAAGTGTTGATGGTGAATAAAACCACTAAGTTCAAGAAGGGCAAGGGTAAGAAGAACTTCAAGAAGGACGGCAAGGGAGTTGCCGCGCCCGGTAAGCCAGTTACTGGGAAGAAGTCAAAGAATGGACCCAAGCCTGAGACTGAGTGCTTTTATTGCAAGGGAAGTGGTCACTGGAAGCGGAACTGCCCCAAATACTTAGCGGACAAGAAGGCCGGCAACACCAAAGGTATATGTGATATACATGTAATTGATGTGTACCTTACCAGTACTCGTAGTAGCTCCTGGGTATTTGATACCGGTGCGGTTGCTCATATTTGTAACTCAAAACAGGAACTACGGAATAAACGGAGACTGGCGAAGGACGAGGTGACGATGCGCGTCGGGAATGGTTCCAAGGTCGATGTGATCGCCGTCGGCACGCTACCTCTGCATCTACCTACGGGATTAGTTTTAAACCTCAATAATTGTTATTTAGTGCCAGCTTTGAGCATGAACATTGTATCTGGATCTCGTTTAATTCGAGATGGCTACTCATTTAAATCCGAGAATAATGGTTGTTCTATTTATATGAGAGATATGTTTTATGGTCATGCCCCGCTGGTCAATGGTTTATTCTTGATGAATCTCGAACGTGATGTTACACATATTCATAGTGTGAATACCAAAAGATGTAAAGTTGATAACGATAGTCCCACATACTTGTGGCACTGCCGCCTTGGTCACATTGGTGTCAAGCGCATGAAGAAGCTCCATGCAGATGGACTTTTGGAGTCTCTTGATTACGAATCATTTGACACGTGCGAACCATGCCTCATGGGTAAGATGACCAAGACTCCGTTCTCCGGAACAATGGAGCGAGCAACCAACTTATTGGAAATCATACATACCGATGTGTGCGGTCCAATGAGTGTTGAGGCTCGCGGAGGATATCGTTATGTTCTCACTCTCACTGATGACTTAAGTAGATATGGGTATGTCTACCTAATGAAACACAAGTCTGAAACCTTTGAAAAGTTCAAGGAATTTCAGAGTGAGGTTGAGAATCAACGTGACAGGAAAATAAAATTCTTACGATCAGATCGTGGTGGAGAATATTTAAGTCACGAATTTGGTGCACACTTAAGGAAATGTGGAATAGTTTCACAACTCACGCCGCCTGGAACACCTCAGCGAAACGGTGTGTCCGAACGTCGTAATCGCACTCTATTGGATATGGTGCGATCTATGATGTCTCTTACCGATTTACCGCTCTCATTTTGGGGCTATGCTTTAGAGACTGCCGCATTCACTTTAAATAGGGCTCCGTCGAAATCCGTTGAGACGACACCGTATGAATTATGGTTTGGGAAGAAACCTAAGCTGTCGTTTCTAAAAGTTT
This sequence comes from Triticum aestivum, assembly GCF_018294505.1. Taxonomy (NCBI): domain Eukaryota; kingdom Viridiplantae; phylum Streptophyta; class Magnoliopsida; order Poales; family Poaceae; genus Triticum; species Triticum aestivum. The sequence goes on along the minus strand of NC_057811.1, from coordinate 8,975,598 downwards.
GGGGATGCGATGCTTATGTCAAGAAACTTCAACCTGAAAAGCTCGAACCCAAGTCGGAGAAATGCGTCTTCATAGGATACCCTAAGGAAACTATTGGGTATACCTTCTACCTCAGATCCGAAGGCAAGATCTTCGTTGCCAAGAACGGGTCCTTTCTGGAGAAGGAGTTTCTCTCGAAAGAATTGAGTGGGAGGAAAGTGGAACTTGATGAGGTGATAGTCACCCCTTCCGTACCGGAAAGTAGCGCAGCGCGGGAAAATGTTCCTGTGGTGCCTACACCGACTGGGGAGGAAGTTAATGATGATGATCATGAAGCTTCGGATCAAGTTACTACTGAACTTCGTAGGTCCACAAGGACACGTTCCGCACCAGAGTGGTACGGCAACCCTGTCCTGGAAATCATGTTGTTAGACAACGGTGAACCTTCGAACTATGAAGAAGCGATGGCGGGCCCGGATTCCGACAAATGGCTAGAAGCCATGAAATCCGAGATAGGATCCATGTATGAAAACGAAGTATGGACTTTGACTGACTTGCCCGATGATCGGCGAGCCATAGAAAACAAATGGATCTTTAAGAAGAAGACGGACGCGGATGGTAATGTGACCATCTACAAAGCTCGACTTGTCGCTAAGGGTTATCGACAAGTTCAAGGGGTTGACTACGATGAGACTTTCTCACCCGTAGCGAAGCTGAAGTCCGTCCGAATCATGTTAGCAATTGCCGCATACTATGATTATGAGATATGGCAGATGGACGTCAAAACGGCATTCCTTAACGGCTTCCTTAAGGAAGAGTTGTATATGATGCAGCCGGAAGGTTTTGTCGATCCTAAGAATGCTAACAAAGTATGCAAGCTCCAGCGCTCAATCTATGGGCTGGTGCAAGCATCTCGGAGTTGGAACATTCGCTTTGATGAGATGATCAAAGCGTTTGGGTTTACACAGACTTATGGAGAAGCCTGTGTTTACAAGAAAGTGAGTGGGAGCTCTGTAGCATTTCTCATATTATATGTGGATGACATACTATTGATGGGAAATGATATAGAATTCTTGGAAAGTATAAAGGCCTATTTGAATAAGTGTTTTTCAATGAAGGACCTTGGAGAAGCTGCTTATATATTAGGCATCAAGATCTATAGAGATAGATCAAGACGCCTCATTGGTCTTTCACAGAGTACATACCTTGACAAGATATTGAAGAAGTTCAATATGGATCAGTCCAAGAAGGGGTTCTTGCCTGTATTGCAAGGTGTGCAATTGAGCACGGCTCAATGCCCGACCACGGCAGAAGATAGAGAAAAGATGAGTGTCATCCCCTATGCCTCGGCCATAGGGTCTATTATGTATGCCATGCTGTGTACCAGACCTGATGTAAACCTTGCCGTAAGTTTGGTAGGAAGGTACCAAAGTAATCCCGGCATGGAACACTGGACAGCGGTCAAGAATATCCTGAAGTACCTGAAGAGGACTAAGGATATGTTTCTCGTTTATGGAGGTGACGAAGAGCTCGTCGTAAAGGGTTACGTCGACGCTAGCTTCGACACAGATCTGGATGACTCGAAGTCACAAACCGGATACGTGTATATTTTGAATGGAGGAGCAGTAAGCTGGTGCAGTTGCAAGCAAAGCGTCGTGGCGGGATCTACATGTGAAGCGGAGTACATGGCAGCCTCGGAGGCAGCACAGGAAGCAGTCTGGATGAAGGAGTTCATTACCGACCTAGGGGTGATTCCCAATGCGTCGGGCCCGATGACTCTCTTCTGTGACAACACTGGAGCTATTGCCCTTGCGAAGGAGCCCAGGTTTCACAGGAAGACCAGGCATATCAAGCGTCGCTTCAACTCCATTCGTGAAAGTGTTCAAAATGGAGACATAGATATTTGTAAAGTACATACGGACCTGAATGTAGCAGATCCGTTGACTAAACCTCTCCCTAGGGCAAAACATGATCAACACCAGGACGCAATGGGTGTTCGATTCATCACAATGTAACTAGATTATTGACTCTAGTGCAAGTGGGAGACTGTTGGAAATATGCCCTAGAGGCAATAATAAATGGTTATTATTATATTTCTTTGTTCATGGTAATTGTCTATTGTTCATGCTATAATTGTATTATCCGGAAATCGTAATACATGTGTGAATACATAGACCACAACGTGTCCCTAGTAAGCCTCTAGTTGACTAGCTCGTTGATCAACAGATAGTCATGGTTTCCTGACTATGGACATTGGATGTCATTGATAACGGGATCACATCATTAGGAGAATGATGTGATGGACAAGACCCAATCCTAAGCATAGCATAAAAGATCGTGTAGTTTCGTTTGCTAGAGCTTTTCCAATGTCAAGTATCTTTTCCTTAGACCATGAGATCGTGCAACTCCCGGATACCGTAGGAGTGCTTTGGGTGTGCCAAACGTCACAACGTAACTGGGTGACTATAAAGGTGCACTACGGGTATCTCCGAAAGTGTCTGTTGGGTTGGCACGGATCGAGACTGGGATTTGTCACTCCGTGTGACGGAGAGGTATCTCTGGGCCCACTCGGTAATGCATCATCATAATGAGCTCAATGTGACTAAGGCGTTAGTCACGGGATCATGCATTGCGGTACGAGTAAAGAGACTTGCCGGTAACGAGATTGAACAAGGTATTGGGATACCGACGATCGAATCTCGGGCAAGTAACATACCGATTGACAAAGGGAATTGTATACGGGATTGATTGAATCCTCGACATCGTGGTTCATCCGATGAGATCATCGTGGAACATGTGGGAGCCAACATGGGTATCCAGATCCCGCTGTTGGTTATTGACCGGAGAGGCGTCTCGGTCATGTCTGCATGTCTCCCGAACCCGTAGGGTCTACACACTTAAGGTTCGGTGACGCTAGGGTTGTAGAGATATGAGTATGCGGAAACCCGAAAGTTGTCCGGAGTCCCGGATGAGATCCCGGACGTCACGAGGAGTTCCGGAATGGTCCGGAGGTGAAGAATTATATATAGGAAGTCAAGTTTCGGCCACCGGGAAAGTTTCGGGGGTTATCGGTATTGTACCGGAACCACCGGAAGGGTCCCGGGGGTCCACCGGGTGGGGCCACCTATCCCGGAGGGCCGCATGGGCTGAAGTGGGAGGGCAACCAGCCCTTAGTGGGCTGGGGCGCCCCCCATGGGCCTTCCCCCTGCACCTAGGGTTAGAAACCCTAGGGTGGGGGCGCCCCACTTGCCTTGGGGGGCAAGTACGCCCCCCCATCTAGATGGGTTCTGGCCGGCGCCCCCCCCCTCCCAGGGGGCCTATATAAAGGGGGGAGGGAGGGCAGTAGAATTACAGCCTTGGGCGCCTCCCTCCTCCCCTGCTACACCTCTCCCTCTCGCAGAAGCTCGGCGAAGCCCTGCCGAGACCCGCTACATCCACCACCACGCCGTCGTGCTGCTGGATCTCCATCAACCTCTCCTTCCCCCTTGCTGGATCAAGAAGGAGGAGACGTCGCTGCACCGTACGTGTGTTGAACGCGGAGGTGCCGTCCGTTCGGCACTCGGTCATCGGTGATTTGGATCACGGCGAGTACGACTCCGTCATCCACGTTCATTGGAACGCTTCCGCTCGTGATCTACAAGGGTATGTAGATGCACTCCTTTCCCCTCATTGCTAGTATACTCCATAGATGGATCTTGGTGAGCGTAGGAAAAATTTAAAATTCTGCTACGATCCCCAACAAATCTTTACCTCCGGACCATTCCGGAACTCCTCGTGACGTCCGGGATCTCATCCGGGACTCCGAACAACTTTCGGGTTACCGCATACTAATATCTCTACAACCCTAGCGTCACCGAACCTTAAGTGTGTAGACTCTACGGGTTCGGGAACCATGCAGACGTGACCGAGACGTTCTCCGGTCAATAACCAACAGCGGGATCTGGATTCCCATGTTGGCTCCCACATGTTCCACGATGATCTCATCGGATGAACCACGATGTCGGGGATTCAATCAATCCCGTATACAATTCCCTTTGTCAATCGGTATGTTACTTGCCCGAGATTCGATCGTCGGTATCCCGATACCTTGTTCAATCTCGTTACCGGCAAGTCTCTTTACTCGTTCCATAACACATCATCCCGTGATCAACTCCTTGGTCACATTGTGCACATTATGATGATGTCCTACCGAGTGGCCCAGAGATACCTCTCCGTTTACACGGAGTGACAAATCCCAGTCTCGATTCGTGCCAACCCAACAGACACTTTCGGAAATACCTGTAGTGCACCTTTATAGCCACCCAGTTACGTTGTGACGTTTGGTACGCCCAAAGCATTCCTACGGTATCCGGGAGTTGCACAACCTCATGGTCTAAGGAAATGATACTTGACATTAGAAAAGCTCTTAGCAAACGAACTACACGATCTTGTGCCAGGCTTAGGATTGGGTCTTGTCCATCACATCATTCTCCTAATGATGTGATCCCGTTATCAACGACATCCAATGTCCATGGTCAGGAAACCGTAACCATCTATTGATCAACGAGCTAGTCAACTAGAGGCTTACTAGGGACATGGTGTTGTCTATGTATCCACACATGTATCTGGGTTTCCTATCAATACAATTCTAGCATGGACAATAAACGATTATCATGAACAAGGAAATATAATAATAACCAATTTATTATTGCCTCTAGGGCATATTTCCAACATTTCTTTCCTGACCATTTACTACAAAGACATCCGACTGTTGCATGTAAATTTCCTCGTCTAGCTCTCCGTTAAGGAAAGTCGTCTTAACGTCCATCTGATGAACGAGAAGACCATGCGAGGCAGCCAAAGCGAGTAGCACTCAGAATGTTTGCCAGTCTAGCCACAGGTGAGTAAGTATCGAAGAAATCCTCTTCTTCTTTCTCGGTATAACCCTTGGCCACAAGCCTAGCCTTGTACTTCTCAACAGTACCATCGGGCCTAAGCTTCCTCTTGAACACCCACTTACATCCCAATGGTTGGCAACCATAGGGACGATCAGTGATCTCCCATGTCCCGTTTGCCAAGATGGAATCCATCTCGCTACGGACCGCATCCTTCCAGTAGTCAGCATCCGGAGATGCATAAGCTTCTGAAATGGAACTGGAGTGTCATCATCCACGAGGTACATGAGGAAATCATTGTTGGGGAACGTAGTAATTTCAAAAAAATTCCTACGCACACGCAAGATCATGGTGATGCATAGCAACGAGAGGGGAGAGTGTTGTCCACGTACCCTCGTAGACCGACAGCGGAAGCGTTATCACAACGCGGTTGATGTAGTCGTACGTCTTCACGATCCGACCGGTCAAGTATCGAACGCACGGCACCTCCGAGTTCAGCACACGTTCAGCTCGATGACGTCCCTCGAACTCCGATCCAGCCGAGTGTTGAGGGAGAGTTTCGTCAGCACGACGGCGTGGTGACGATGATGATGTTCCACCGACGCAGGGCTTCGCCTAAGCTCCGCAACGGTATTCTCGAGGTGTAATATGGTGGAGGGGGGCACCGCACACGGCTAAGAGATCTCAAGGATCAATTGTTGTGTCTATGGGGTGCCCCCCTGCCCCCGTATATAAAGGAGCAAGGGAGGAGGAGGCCGGCCCTAGGAGGGGGCGCACCAAGTGTGGAGTCCTACTAGGACTCCCTAGTCCTAGTAGGATTCCACCTCCCATATGGAATAGGAAAAGAGGAAGGGAAAAAGAGAAGGAAGGAAGGGGGTGCCCCCCTTCCCTAGTCCAATTCGGACCAGACCAAGGGAGGGGTGCGGCCACCCTTGAGGCCCTTTTCCTTCTTTCCCGTATGGCCCAATAAGGCCCAATACGTATTCCCGTAACTCTCCGGTACTCCGAAAAATACCCGAATCACTCAGAACCTTTCCGAAGTCCGAATATAGTCGTCCAATATATCGATCTTTACGTCTCGACCATTTCTAGACTCCTCGTCATGTCCCCGGTCTCATCCGGGACTCCGAACTCCTTCGGTACATCAAAACTCAATAAAACTGTCATCGTAACGTTAAGCGTGCGGACCCTACGGGTTCGAGAACTATGTAGACATGACCGAGACACGTCTCCGGTCAATAACCAATAGCGGGACCTAGATGCCCATATTGGCTCCCACATATTCTACGAAGATCTTTATCGGTCAGACCGCATAACAACATACGTTGTTCCCTTTGTCATCGGTATGTTACTTGCCCGAGATTCGATCGTCGGTATCTCGATACCTAGTTCAATCTCGTTACCGGCAAGTCTCTTTACTCGTTCCGTAACACATCATCCCGCAACTAACTCATTAGTCACAATGCTTGCAAGGCTTATAGTGATGTGCATTACCGAGTGGGCCCAGAGATACCTCTCCGACAATCGGAGTGACAAATCCTAATCTCGAAATACGCCAACCCAACAAGTACCTTTGGAGACACCTGTAGAGCACCTTTATAATCACCCATTTACGTTGTGACGTTTGGTAGCACACAAAGTGTTCCTCCGGTAAACGGGAGTTGCATAATCTCATAGTCATAGGAACATGTATAAGTCATGAAGAAAGCAATAGCAACATACTAAACGATCGAGTGCTAAGCTAACGGAATGGGTCAAGTCAATCACGTCATTCTCCTAATGAGGTGATCTCGTTAATCAAATGACAACTTATGTCTATGGCTAGGAAACATAACCATCTTTGGTTAACGAGCTAGTCAAGTAGAGGCATACTAGTGACACTCTGTTTGTCTATGTATTCACACATGTATTATGTTTCCGGTTAATACAATTCTAGCATGAATAATAAACATTTATCATGATATAAGGAAATAAATAATAACTTTATTATTGCCTCTAGGGCATATTTCCTTCAATCATCACCAAAAGACTTTGCAGTCCTTTGTCTCTTGCTCCTAACAGGAGCTTCCTCGTCATCCTCCGTGGAACTTTCATCACTTTTGTGTTCATAGTATTCCATCGGAATGGCAGGTTCAGGAGTCTCATCAGATTCCAGTCTAGAAGTGCTATGCATATCTCTCATGGGGAAAATATCCTCAAAGAATGTAGCATCCTTAGACTCTATAATTGTACCGACCTTCTGGTCAGGTACCTCAAATTTCACTACTAGAAATCTATAGCCAACGCTATTCTTAGCGTAGCCCAAATTAACGCAGTCCACGGTCTTCGGACCAAGCTTATGCTTTTGGGGGATCGGCACATTGACTTTCGCCAAGCAGCCCCAAGTGCGCAAGTAAGAGAGTGTAGTTCTTTTCTTTTCCCATTGCTCATAGGGAGTAGTCTCATTATCCTTTGCGAAAACTTTATTCAGGACATGACATGATGTCAATATAGCCTCCCCCCACCATGCCTTGGATAAACCCGATGTATCTAACATGGCGTTAGCCAAATCAGTTAGAGTATGGCTTTTCCGTTCGGCAACCCCGTTTGACTGGGGTGAATAGGGAGGCGTCCTCTCATGAATAATACCATGTTCTGCACAGAATAAATCAAACTCACTAGAAAAGTACTCTGCACCACAATCAGACCAGACTCGTTTTATTTTCTTCTCAAGTTGGTTCTCAACTTCGGCCTTATAGATTTTAAAGTAGTGTAGAGCATCATCCTTTGTATTTAACAAATACACATAACAGAATCTAGTGGAATCATCAATTAGAGTCATGAAGTATTTCTTTCCACCTTTAGTCAACACACCATTCATCTCACAGAGATCTAAATGCATGAGCTCTAGTGGTGCCAGGTGTCTCTCCTTCGTAGGCTTGTGAGGCTTACGAGGTTGCTTTTCTTGCACACACGCATGGCACTTAGACCCTTTGGCTAAAGTGAAACTCGGGATTAGATTCATCTTAGCTAGCCGTGTCATACAACCAAAATTTATGTGACAAAGACGTGAATGCCAAACCTCACATTCGTTCACATTGGAATGAATTTGGTTCACGACTTTATTACAGAAATCCTCCAGGGAAAGGCGGAACAAACCACCACAATCATATCCTTTTGCAACAAATAGTCCATACCGAGATACGACTACTTTGTTAGACTCAAATACTAACTTAAACCCTTCTTTACATAGAAGGGAGTTCTTTATGGCGGGGACATGCTGCACGTTCTTCAGTTGCACGATATTTCCCGAAGTAAACTTCAGATCTACCGTGCCAACACCATGAACAGAAGCATGCGAGCCATTCCCCATCAGGACGGAACAATCTCGTGCGACCTGGTAAGAAGAAAACAAAGACACATCAACACACACATGAATATTGGCCCCAGTGTCAACCCACCAATCGATGGACTGACAAACTGAAAGTATGGTAAATAGATTACCATACCCAGATGCCACATCATTGTTGCTCAGAGTGACATTCACAGACTTGGAGTCCTGTGCTGACTTCTTGTACTTGTTTGGGCACTTGTTTGCCCAATGTTTCTCTGAACCACAAGAAAAGCAACCATCTCTCTTTTTGTCTTTCTTCTTACCCTTGTTCTTAAAGGTAGTATTCTGCTGGACAGAGTTCTTTCCCTTGAACTTGTGGAAGTTCTTCTGCACCACATTGGCGCTAGAAGAACCCTCTGCCCCTTTTACGTGTGAGTCCTTTACTCTCGAGTTCTGCTCAACACTTAGATGACCGATGACATCCTCAACAAAGAATTCACGTCTCAAGTGCTTGAGAGAAGTAGCAATGTTCCTCCATCCAGGAGGGAGTTTTGCAATAATGCAACCCGCGACAAACTTGTCCGGTAACTCACACTTCAGGAGCTCCAGCTCCTTAGCGATGCATTATTGTATCTCATGGGCCTGGTCCAATACAAAACGGTTATCAACCATTTTGTAATCATGGAACTGCTCCATAGCATACAACTCGCTTCCAGCATCCGTTGCGCCGAACTTTGCCTCGAGCGCATCCCACAAATTCTTGGCGACACGCATATGGAGATATGTGTCCACAAGCTTGTCTCCGATCACAGTAAGAATGGCTCCCAGAAAGATGGTGGTTGCCTCCCTAAACGCCTTCTCCTGTTTAGGAGCAATCGTTTCTGTGTGGGGCACAGCACCAACCCAGAACACGTTCATCGCTGTGGGCCACAAGGTGGTCCTAGTCCGCCAACGCTTAAAATGTGTCCCGGTAAAGTTTTCCGGTTTCAGAGTAGCAGCAAAGCCTTGAATCGAAAAGTGCCTAAAATAAGGTTTTTGGATTGTTGGAAATATTAGCACTTTCTCGATTAATCTAATCCATGAGTATACAGTAAGCAAGGCATAAATGGTATGCATCTCGTAGCGATACCTAAGCATACTAGCACGTACAGAACATAGAAGCAAACCATCTATGAGCAACACATATACGGCTAGTACAAGTACGAGTAAACGAGGGACGAACAGATCATACCCTCCGGTTGGCCAAGCCAACGCGGCGGCGGCAGCAGCAGCCTCGGCGTCATCCGTGGCCTTCTTCTTGGCGGCGGCGGCGCCGGCCATGGTGTCGATGCAAGGGAAGTAGTGGAAGCAGAGGCGGACGGAGTTGGGGACGGATCGGGAGCAGTCGCGTCGAGACGCTCCGCAAAAACCTTATTGTTGTTCTCCCAGGCAGGATCTCGAACGACAGGGTTCCGGAGGCACCTGCTCTCCCGACCAACCGTGCACGCGGTCGTCGGGATGGGCTCGCCGGAGGCAGCACAGAGAGAGGAACAGTAGATGACGGCTAGGGTTGTACGAGAGGGAGTGAGTGAACTGAGTTAGGGTTCACTCCACTGGCCAGCGCCTTCTTATATAGGCCGTCAGGTAGATGGGCATGGGCCAGGCCGTCAGGTAGATGGGCATGGGCCAGGCCCACGACCGAGTCCGTGAACAGCCTACGGTTCAATGTCTCGGACAGTGGCGCTTCCGTAAGCGACTCGCATGCGCGCCGCGTCGTGACGTGACGAGGCGAGGCTGGCGGCGGAGGAGGAAGAGCGCGCGTGTACATCTCCTATTCCCAAGCTCCCAATAACAAGTGATGGAGCCGCCCTTATAAAGAGGTCTCACTCTTCATACTGTAGTAGTATGGTACTAAATTTCCCACACTTCCCACCACTTGTCGTACACATGCATGGGCCTTAGAGATTAATCAGGGATTATTGTCTTATATGGGCCTAAGCCCATCCATAATCCAACACGTAGCTCCACATATGCTAGTGTCTCTTGTGCTTTCATGCTTTTTTTTTAGAAAAGGAGGATGATCCCCGGCCTCTGCATCTGGGAGATGCATGCGGCCACTTTATTGATTATTCTCGAGGACCTTACAAAGTATTACAACAATATGCCTGAATCCGCCATCTTGGCAACATATGCCCCTACTCCTATCCAAATGATGAAGGCGTGCTAGCTGGGCCACATACCCAGACCACTCATCTAAGCCTAACATCAAAATGATGAAGGGGTGCTAGCTGGGCCACTACCCAGACCACTCACCTAAGCCTAACATCAAAAGCCGGAAGCCCCAGCCGAGCCACATACCGGGTCTGGGGCACAAACCGGTCCGACGCACTCGTGTGTCGTCGCCGCCATCTTCCACAGTCCGTCTTCAGAGCAAATATTGAGGCTACTACCTTGTCTGGCCACTCAGCCATCGACGTCACCACGACACCAGACAGCTTCGTCCTCCTGCGCGAGTCCATCGTCACACATCGAACGCCGAATCTCCACTGCGCCACGCCGCCGAGATACGCCGCCATCAATGAGTAGGACGAAGCACCGCTCCGCCGAGTCCGGCAAGACTGCTGAATACCAAGCACCGTGGAAGAAGGACTCCGAGGCTGAGCACATAGGCGGCAGAGCGCCAACGCACCGCCACCAGACGAACTCCGACCACGCCACCAACCGCCGCCAAGCAACCAAAGCATCACATCCACCCCAAGCTCACCACGAACGACACCCCCAAGAGGGTGACGACGCCCGGAGCGCCGCTGTCGCTCGATCCGGCAAGGATTTGGGCTTTCGCCCGTCATACGAGCTGGGTGGAAGGAAGAGGGGAAGGAGACCACCTGGACGGCGCCTACAAGAAGGGTACGGCGCCCTCGGGCGTCGCCGCCGTCGTGGCCAGCACTGCTGGCCTCGGATTTCTCCGGAGCCGCCAAACAGGTACAACTCCGGCGACAAAGGCCGCCCAAAGCAGGACCATCGGAGGCAGCCCTGGTTGAAGTAGACGGAGGCCTTCAGATCTGGATCGGGCGCCGCCGAGACGCCCGCACCACAGCCGCCACGCACGCATCTGGAACCAAGCGCCGCCACGCGCACGCACGCCGTCGCCGGATCCCAGACCGAGGCCGCCGCCCCGGCGTCCCATCCGCCGCCCGCAGCCGACGCAGCCAGATGGTGACGGAGATCCAGGAGGCAGGAGGGGGGACCGCAACCCCGCCCAAACTCGTCGGGCAGAAACCACCAGGCCGCAGCCCTGGGGCCTGCCGACGACGCTCCCGCGGCCGCCACCCGCCGGAGGCGCAACCTCAGATCCGTCACACGCTGCCTGCACCGTCTACGCCGCCGGAAACCGAACGCGCCCGTGCGAGCGCCGCGTCGAGTCCCCGCCCGAACGAACGGCCCGCGCCGCCCCTGCTCGAGCTGGAGGAGGGAAGGGCCCCGCCGCCGCCGAGCCGCGCGGGCTTCGCCCACCGACGTCCGCCGGCGGCGGCGAGGGGAGGAGGGGCCGGAGGGGCCTGCGCTGGCGGCGGCTAGGGTTCACTCCCGGGCCGCCCGCGGGAGCGACCTGGGGAGCGACCTCTTGTGCTTTCATGCTACACCCGATTCATCTCAGACTGGTGCCCTATTTTCTGGTGTCTCCTATTCCCTAACGCTTTTTGTTTCGCATGCTCAACTTCCCGTCCCACCGTCTCTGTGAGCTACAACCTCTTTGTTCTCTCTCAGCCTACCTATTTGATATCGGTAGACTGTCAAACTTGCAGCTACGTGGGTGAAGATGGCGTGGTATACATGCATGACCAGGTTGGTTGGTGGGTGTGTTCTCTTTTTTTTTCTCTTGCATGCATTTATTTGAAGTCATTACATGGTAAACTAGTATATGTCCCTATGTTGAAGTGACTTTGATGTTTCAGAATCTTTAGGTATACTGTCTTGAGTATACCACCGGTTAGAATGCGAATTCATTAGCCATTCGGTACAGAAAACGCGATGCATCTTTTTTACAATCCACCGCATGCAGCAATTTCCAATAGCTCCATTCTTGTAACATACTCTCTCCATCCAGAAATAACTGTCGCTCAAACAGTTATATTTAGCACTGAAATACGTCTAGATACATCCGTTTGAGCGGCAATTATTTCAAGACGGAGGGATAGTTTATACCATTTAGTTAGAGGCTCTACATAATTGGATGCTTTTAGAGAGTGATGATGCATTTATAAGATAATAAGCTGGTCTTGGACAATTTCCTATGTACATGTTGCAAGTAAATCGCATTGGTAAATTTCATATGCACAATGTACACGGAGTATTATTATAGATGATATATGTTTTGTTTGAAAAAGGATCACAAAACCACATGCTCTATGTACTAATGATTGGAGATTTTATCTGATTTTGTTGTATTGACAATTCAAGGACTGGTCGACTTGTTCATGCCCAGGTTGAAACTTCAGTTAATTTGGAACTTAGCACAGAGTTAGAACTTCAGCTAATTTCAAACGAGTGGAGTACCATGTCGAACTTTCAAAACTTTGACCCATAGTTTCCTTACACATATTTGGAATGGACACTTGCAAATTATCCATACGAGTTTGTCGCTAAACATATTTTCATAATATTTTTGAAATGCTATAAGTATGTTAAATAGAAACAAATAGTCTAAGTTGCATTTGTTGGGTTTGCCCAGGTCACACACACACACACGTTCATGAAGGTAGAAGAAGAGACACACACTTTGAGGCACCACACGACGTGTGCCTTTTCTTGAATTTCTTCTTACACAAACAGAACTTGATTACATGGGTTAAATAACAGGATCACCGCAGCTAACACGCACCCACACTAGTAGAAAAAGAGGCTTCCATACGCCCCCATTAGTCCCCAAAATAATCGAACCGCGACAAAAGGGGTCTTTAGTCGCGGTTCGGGAGGAGACCCGCGACCAATTATCTGGGCCCAGCACGCTCGGTCGACAGCTGGCGGACGGGAGGGGCTTTAGTCCCGGTTGGCCTGGCCAACCGGGACTAGAGGTCCCCGAAGGCCTTTAGTCGCGGTTGGCCAGGCCAACCGGGACTAAAGGCGACCTTTAGTCGCGGTTGGCCAGGCCAACCGGGACTAAAGGCCCATCCCGACCTTTAGTCGTGGTTGGCCAGGCCAACCGGGACTAAAGGCCCATCCCTATATATAGGACTCAGCTCACTTCACTTCACTCAGCTCACTTCACAATATTCAGAAGGGGGTGGTGGGTTTGCTTTTGGTTCCTCCTATGCACACAAGGTGTTCGATGAAATGCCCGAGAGCCTGAAACAAACATGATATGAAGTGTCCGAGCCACACTTGAGCTTTCTCATTTATTTTTCCTCCGCGATCGCGGTTAGCAACTTGAACCTTTCATGTGTCATTGATAAAATATGCATGTGTGTAGTTCATTGTTTAATTTGTATTATTTCTAGCTAGTTAGTTTAACAAATGCATGATGGTTAATTATATACTTTATATAATAATAATGCAGATGAATCGGCAATGGATGTACGGTCCCCGACTCTCCGGCGAGTTCACTACGGGTTTGAAAGATTTCCTCGTAGTGGCAAATGCGAACAAGCAGCAAGGTTTTATTATCTGTCCATGTGCTGTCTGTAAGAATCAGAAGGGTTACTCCTCCTCAAGAGACGTTCACATGCACCTGCTTCGGCACGGTTTCATGCGAAGCTATAATTGTTGGACCAAGCATGGAGAAAGAGGGGTTAGAATGGAAGAAGATGAAGAAGGGGATGATATCGATGACAACTATCATGATCATTTCGGTGATACTTTCATGGAGGATGATGCTGAAGGTGGGGAAGGGTTAGGTGAAGGTGAAGAAGAGGCACATGATGAGCCCGCTGATGATCTTGGTCGGACCATTGCTGATGCACGGAGACGCTGCGAAACTGACAAGGATAGGGAGAATTTGGATCGCATGTTAGAGGATCACAAAAAGTCGTTGTATCCAGGATGCGATAATAGTCTGAAAAAGCTGGGCTGCACACTGGATTTGCTAAAATGGAAGGCACAGGAAGGTGTAGGTGACTCATCATTTGAAAATTTGCTGAAAATGTTGAAGAATATGTTTCCGAAGAATAACGAGTTGCCCGCCAGTACGTACGAAGCAAAGAAGGTTGTCTGCCCTCTAGGTTTAGAGGTTCTGAAGATACATGCATGCATTAACGACTGCATCCTCTACCGCGGTGAATACGAGAATTTGAATGAATGCCCTGTATGCACTGCATTGCGTTATAAGATCAGAGGCGATGACCCTGGTGACGATGTTGAGGGCGAGAAACCCAGGAAGAGGGTTCCCGCCAAGGTGATGTGGTATGCTCCTATAATACCACGGTTGAAACGTCTGTTCAGGAACAAAAAGCATGCCAAGTCGTTGCGATGGCACAAAGAGGACCGTAAGTCCGACGGGGAGTTGAGACACACCGCTGATGGAACGCAATGGAGAAAGATCGACAGAGTGTTCAAAGATTTTGCAGCTGACGCAAGGAACATAAGATTTGGTCTAAGTACTGATGGCATGAATCCTTTTGGCGAGCAGAGCTCCAGCCATAGCACCTGGCCCGTGACTCTATGCATCTACAACCTTCCTCCTTGGTTGTGCATGAAGCGGAAGTTCATTATGATGCCAGTGCTCATCCAAGGTCCAAAGCAACCCGGGAACGACATCGATGTGTACCTAAGGCCATTAGTTGATGAACTTTTACAGTTGTGGGCCAGACCTGGTGTACGTGTCTGGGATGAGCACAAAGGAGAGGAATTTGACCTACGAGCGTTGCTTTTTGTAACCATCAACGATTGGCCTGCTCTCAGTAACCTTTCGGGACAGACAAATAAGGGATACAATGCATGCATGCACGCACTGCTTACATGAGACTGAAAGTGTACGTTTGGTTAATTGTAAGAAGAATGTGTACCTGGGTCATCGTCGATTTCTTCCCCGAAATCATAACGTAAGAAAGAAAGGCAAGCATTTCAACGGCAAGGCAGATCACCGGCCGAAGCCTGCGGAACGTACTGGTGCTGAGATATTTGATATGGTTAAGGATTTGAAAGTCATCTTTGGAAAGGGTCCTGGCGGACAATCAGTTCCGCGGGGAGTTGACGGGCACGCACCCATGTGAAAGAAGAAATCTATATTTTGGGAGCTAGAATATTGGAAAGTCCTAGATGTCCGCTCTGCAATCGACGTGATGCATGTTACGAAGAATATTTGCGTGAACCTGCTAAGCTTCTTGGGCGTGTATGGGAAGACAAATGATACAAAGGAAGCACGGCAGGACCAGCAACTTTTGAAAGACCCAGATGACCGGCATCCGGAATGGTTTCAAGGTCGTGCCAGCTACGCTCTTACCAAAGAAGAGAAGGTCATTTTTTTTGAATGCCTGAGCAGTATGAAGGTCCCGTCTGGCTTCTCGTCGAATATAAAGGGAATAATAAACATGGCGGAGAAAAAGTTCCAAAACCTGAAGTCTCACGACTGCCACGTGATTATGACGCAATTGCTTCCGATTGCTTTGAGGGGGCTCCTACCGGAAAATGTTCGAGTAGCCATTGTGAAGCTATGTGCATTCCTCAATGCAATCTCTCAGAAGGTAATCAATCCAGAAGATCTACCACGGTTACAGAACGATGTGGTCCAATGCCTTGTCAGTTTCGAGTTGGTGTTCCCACCATCCTTCTTCGATATTATGACGCACCTCCTGCTCCACCTAGTCGAAGAGATTTCCATTCTCGGTCCTGTATTTCTACACAATATGTTCCCCTTTGAGAGGTTCATGGGAGTATTAAAGAAATATGTTCGTAACCGTGCTAGGCCAGAAGGAAGCATCGTCAAGGGCTATGGAAATGAGGAGGTAATTGAGTTCTGTATTGACTATGTTCCTGACCTTAAGCCGATTGGTATTCCTCAATCGCGGCACGAGGGGAGACTAAGTGGAAAAGGCACGATCGGAAGGAAATCAACGATATGTATGGACGGTCATTCTATGACTGAAGCACACCACACAGTTCTGCAAAATTCCAGCTTGGTGGCTCCGTTCTTCGAGCAACACAAGAATATTTTACGCTCGGACAACCCGGGGAAGCCTGAATCCTGGATTAGAAAGGCCCACATGGAGACTTTCGGCAGTTGGTTGCGAAAACATTTAATGAATGACAATGATGTTGGAGATCAGCTGTACATGTTGGCCAAGAAACCATCTTCGACTATAACGATTTTCCAAGGGTACGAGATAAATGGGAATACATTTTACACCATCGCCCAAGATAAAAAGAGCACCAACCAAAACAGTGGTGTCCGCTTTGATGCAGCAACCGAGAATGGGCAAAAGGTCACATATTATGGTTACATAGAGGAGATATGGGAACTTGACTATGGACCCTCCTTTAAGGTCCCTTTGTTCCGGTGCAAATGGTTCAAGCTAACAGGAGGTGGGGTAAAGGTGGACGAGCAATACGGAATGACAATGGTGGATTTCAACAATCTTGGTTACCTTGACGAACCATTCGTCCTTGCCAAAGATGTCGCTCAGGTTTTTTATTTGAAGGACATGAGTAGCAAACCGAGGAAACGGAAAGATAAGAAAACGATCAGTACATCATGCGATGATCCAAAGCGCCACATTGTTCTTTCAGGGAAAAGAAACATCGTGGGAGTGGAGGACAAGACAGACATGTCAGAAGATTATAATATGTTTGGTGAAATTCCGCCCTTCAAAGTGAACACTGACCCAAGCATTAAGTTAAATGATGAGGATGCTCCATGGATACGGCACAATCGTAACCAAGCAGGGACACAAGGGAAGAATTGATGTGTAATAATTTATTGTACCAAACTTTGTTGAATGGATCATGTGAATTAAAACGTACGATGGCGAATCCGGATGATTTGTATTTGGTCAATGAACTGAATGATGTATCAAACCTTTTGTCAAACCTTCAAGGGATCGATGAACTGAATTTTTTGATATATTATTTGTATTTTTAAGATTTTAAAATGAGTTAGTTATATTTTTCTGATTTTTTTGATATATTATTTGTATTTTTAAGATTTTAAAATGAATTAGTTTTATTTTTCTGATTTTTTATATATAATTGTATTTTTAAGATTTTAAAATGAATTAGTTCTATTTTTCTGATTTTTTTGATATATAATTGTATTTTTAAGATTTTAAAATGAATTAGTTCTATTTTTCTGATTTTTTTGATATATAATTGTATTTTTAAGATTTTAAAATGAATTAGTTTTATTTTTCTGATTTTTTTGATATATTATTTGTATTTTTAAGATTTTAAAATGAATTAGTTTTATTTTTCCGATTTTTTTGATATATAATTGTATTTTTAAGATTTTAAAATGAATTAGTTTTATTTTTCTGATTTTTTTGATATATTATTTGTATTTTCAAGATTTTGAAATGAATTAGTTTTATTTTTCTGATTTTTTTGATATATTATTTGTATTTTCAAGATTTTAAAATGAATTAGTTTTATTTTTCTGATTTTTTTGATATATTATTTGTATTTTTAAGATTTTAAAATGAATTAGTTTTATTTTATATGAAAAAGGAACTTTAGTCGCGGTTCGTGACACGAACCGCGACTAAAGGCTCTTTCCGCGCGGGAACGAAAGCGGCGCGAAAGAACCTTTAGTCCCGGTTGGGGACACCAACCGCGACTAAAGGGTGTCCCCAACCGGGACTAAAGGGTACCTTTAGTCGCGGTTGGTGTCCCCAACCGGGACGAATGCTTTTCCTATATAAGTGTGGCACTTAGGATTTTTCCACATTCTCCCCCGACGCCAACGCCCCTGCGCTTCGACGCCGCCAGGCTGCTCCTCGTCGCTGTCGCCGTTGCCGCGCCCTGCCCCGTCGCCGCCCGCTCCTCCTCGCCGTCGCCAACGCCTCCCCGACCTCGCCGTCGTCAACGCCTCCCCGACCTCGCCCTGCCCCCAGTGAGCTCCGACGCCCTGCCCCGTCGCCGCCCGCTCCTCCTCACCGTCGCCAACGCCCGCCGCTGCCCCTGCCCCTGCCGCCGCCGCCTGCCTCCCGCCGCTGCCGCTGCCCCTGCCCCTGCCGCCGCCTGCCTCCCGCCGCCCGCCCACTGCCGTCCTCCTGAAACAAAGAAAAGGAAGAACAGGAAAAACAGAATAAGAAAAGGAAAAGGAAAAATAAGAAAAGGAAAAACAGAATAAGAAAAGGAAAAACAGAATAAGAAAAGGAAAAAGAAAATAAGAAAAGGAAAAACAGAATAAGAAAAGGAAAAACAAAATAAGGAAAGGAAAAAGAAAATAAGAAAAGGAAAAGGAAAAATAAGAAAAGGAAAAACAGAATAAGAAAAGGAAAAACAGAATAAGAAAAGGAAAAACAGAATAAGAAAAGGAAAAACAGAATAAAAAAAGGAAAAAGAAAATAAGAAAAGGAAAAAAGAAAATAAGAAAAGGAAAAACAGAATAAGAAAAGGAAGAAGAAAAGGAAAAAGAAAATAAGAAAAGGAAGAAGAAAAGGAAGAAGAAAAGGAAAAACAAAATAAGAAAAGGAAAAAAGAAAAGGAAGAAGAAAAGGAAGAAGAAAAGGAAAAAGAAAAGGAAGAAGAAAAGGAAAAAGAAAAGGAAGAAGAAAAGGAAGAAGAAAAGGACAAAGAAAATAAGAAAAGGAAAAAGAAAATAAGAAAAGGAAAAACAGAATAAGAAAAGGAAAAACAGAATAAGAAAAGGAAAAAGAAAAGGAAGAAGAAAAGGAAAAAGAAAAGGAAGAAGAAAAGGAAAAAGAAAAGGAAGAAGAAAAGGAAAAAGAAAAGGAAGAAGAAAAGGAAGAAGAAAAGGAAGAAGAAAAGGAAAAAGAAAAGGAAGAAGAAAAGGAAGAAGAAAAGGAAGAAGAAAAGGAAAAAGAAAAGGAAGAAGAAAAGGGCAAAACAAAAACTTCTATGCAAATTAGTGCTCAATAATCTTATTTTTTAATTCCTGCTCCTCTATGTCCCCTTAATCTTATTTTTTAATTTCTTTATACTTAAAGAATTTTTACTACATGCAGGAGTGACATATGGCGGACGATAGAGCCGAGCCGCTTAGGGATCCGGAGGCTGAACGTTATTTAATGGGCATCATCAACAACGAGATTCCTTATGTGCCGGGCTCAGAATATGAGCAAGAAGAGGATGTAGTCTCTTCTTTTCTGAACCTTGACGGTGGAACAGACATTGTCGATGATCAAGAAGGTGAAGGAACGGACATTGTCGACGGAGGTCAACCGTCAACAAACGACGATCTCGAATTGCAAGTAGCAACCACCTCCGGCGAGGTATATATATACATTGAGCCTCTCGTGATACAAACTTACTGAAATGTGAATACATATGTATTAACGCGCGCGACTCTCTTTCTTTTTTTAGCCCTCGGCCGGATCGAGTACGACAAAGCGTGGCAAATCCAAGGCGATGAAAACAGGAGAAACATATGCCATTGAGTTTGTCAGTGAAACCGGCAAGCCCCTACAGCACACCTCAAAGTTTATCAACCAATGCGGAGTCGTTGTTAGAGACAACGTCCCGATCACCGTCCAGGAATGGAAGGAGCCAAAGAAGGCACGTCTTGGTTTCAGTTTTGTCGACAAGAGAACGAAAAAGGATTGCTGGAGAAAGCTTATGGAACATTTCATTCTACCTCCGGAATACAACAAAGTCGATGAATTCGGTAACGAGGTTCCGGGTGGACGTGAGAGGAGGAGGCTAGTTAAAGAGTTCGCTCTTCAGAAGATGGGCGAAGCATTCCGGAACTTCAAGAAAAATTTAACCCGTGACTATGTCAACAAGGGCAAGACTCCGGATTTCAATGGACAACATGAGAAACTGAAAGATGATTGGCCAGAATTTGTGAGGCAAAAGCAATCGGAGCATTTCAAGGAAATATCGAAAAAAATAAGGATAATGCGAGTAAGAAAAAGTTCCATCATATTATGGGGCCAGGAGGATACCGCCTTTCGGAGCCTAAGTGGCAGAAGATGGAGGAGGACCTGAGGGTGCGAGGAATCCCTCTAGGTACAGAGGGATGGGACCCAAGGGCCAAAAGCTGGTGGTACGGGCATGGGGGATCGCTAGACCCGGAGACAGGGGTGTGTGTTCACCGGAAGAAAAAGTTTGCTCCCACCCAAGCCCTTATTGACGCAATGACCCAAGCTCAAGAGGGCTTGATCAAGTTCAACAGAGAGAAAGACGCACTGACAACAGCCCTCGGGAATGATGAACACGGAGGACGTGTACGAGGCAAAGGCAAAGTTCCGTGGAAAGTAGGGTTTTCCCAGGACAATGACCCGTACTGTTACAGAAGCCGTAAGAGAAAGACGGACCGGGATGCAGATCTTATGGCGAAGTTTGCATCGGAACTCCATGAGTTGAAGCAGACCGTGCATGAACTAGTAAAAGAAAAATCGGCTGCAGGGCCGCATGAAGATCATGAAGCGGATCGCGGAAGCCAGCAGCGGAGAAGCAGCGTGGCTTCCACGGATGCCCCGCCTGGTGCTAGTGCACCGATGATCGAGATTCGTGCACCGGAGCCTCACTACCCCGTGGATGATGTAAAGGAGATGAAAGAATGTGATCTGCATTATCCCGTGGGGAACGTTTCCACGAAGGTAGCTAGCGGCAGTGCTTTACCCTGTACACCTGGAGCACTCGACCACAACAACCCCATTGCATATGGCTATGCTCGTGTCACGGTGGAAGACATAGTCCAAGGGTTTGAGGACCTGGAGATTGACAAAGCTACACCCGAAGGGGAGAGAAGACTTGGAGATGTCAAGTGCCAGATCATTCTATGGAAAAAGAAGTACATAGTGTTTCCAGGCGAGGCGCCAAGGCTAACAAGTCCACCCCCCTCCGATGGTGGTTGTGGCGGTGGTGGTGGTCGTGATGGTTCACCTACACCTCCTTCACGCCATTCGACGCCATCCCCCGATCCACAACCTCCGGCGGGTACGACGCCCCCAATCCTCCTCCGGCGGGTACGACGCCCCCCAATCCACCTCCGGCGAAGAAGCAGAAGCAGGCGGACAGCAAGGAAACCCGCTCCTGGACTATTAACCCGGACCCTTATGTACCTAAGACCACAAGGGTACCGGAGCTATCACTAAAGCCTCTCCTCCCAATTGGGAACTTAGTGAAGCTGAAACCAAATTGGCCGCGTCTGCTCATTATGAGAAATGGAAGGCGGATATGAAGGCGATAAAAGAGCCTGAGCCCAAGCAAGTATTCACTGAGAAGCAAAAGAAGTGGGCTAAGGATTTTTTGACGACACCGTCCCAAGCCGAGCTGAATATGCCTGACGACTATGGACATGAACTTCGTAGGCAAGCAAAAATATTGAAGGAGGAGAAAGAAGAAAGTAAAAAAAGCGGGAAACAAGTTGACCAGCTCGGGATGCAGAATAAACAATCGATCCCCCCGCTCATAGTGAAAGCCGGTCCGGAAGAGGACCCCCAGATCATAGCAGCTGCGGCAGCACTTGGATTGACTGTAGCGAGTGCCATGAAACAAGCGTCCGAGATGGGTTTGACTCTTCGTGCCTTCTTAGGCCTTGAGGATGCGCCAGTATGTGAGATAGCGTTACAATATGTGCGGAATGGGCCTCTCGTTGAGCCTGCGCGGGAAAAGAGTCTACCACCACAAATGCGAAATCTGCTACGTTGGTACAAGCAATTCATAACATGGGCCGACAAAGAATATGTTTATGCGGATGTTACAGAGGAGCATCACACCAAACGGTACTCTGTACAAGTTCATATGAGTGAATTGTTCCAGCTGTTCAATCTACGCGAGCTCGACAAATCTATCATGAGTTGCTACGTTCTGTAAGTGATTTATTTCTACCTCATCTCGTTCTTCATTGCCTGCACTATATATATATATATATTGTCCTAACTATATTGTTGCGTACGCTATTATGCAGATTGAAGATTTGGGAATGCAAAATAAGAAACATCCATGATGTTGGGTTCATTGACCCACATATCGTTAATGGACATGTGTTACAAAATCACCCCGAAGACGTGGAGAAAGACTTGTACAAGTTTCTTAGAAAGCATCAACTCAAAAGTCATATTCTATTTCCTTACCATTTTGGGTGAGTGTTTCTCTCTTGTGCCCATTCTCTTTTGTTTACTCCATGCATGGTATGTCTAATCGATGAGTTATGCATGACTGTGCATGTAACGTGTCCGCAGGTTCCACTG
This sequence comes from Triticum aestivum, assembly GCF_018294505.1. Taxonomy (NCBI): domain Eukaryota; kingdom Viridiplantae; phylum Streptophyta; class Magnoliopsida; order Poales; family Poaceae; genus Triticum; species Triticum aestivum. Next base: position 8,953,147 of record NC_057811.1, on the reverse strand, counting down.
GATTCTGCTAAATATTGAACTTCACACCTCCAGAGTTCTAATCATGGACTCTATGGATTCGGATCCAAAGCGTTGGGCCGACATGAGAAAAATGCTGCAAAAGTAATTATTTTCAATCATTTGAGCTCTATATCGATCGGTCTCTTTCGTTCATTTCCTAATATCAAGTAACTAATAACTCCCTTGTTCATTTAATTTTCTTTGCCCTGTAGGGTTTGGAGACGGTTCTCAGAAGAAATTGTCGGTGAATTCAAACATGAGCTAGATTTTAGAAGGTTAGTTAATGTGGATAAGCAGCCACCGGGGACCAATCTATGTGGATACTATGTTTGTGAGAACATCCGGAGACACACCTCTGAGCGGAAGGCATCGGATAGCGTGCGGAAGGCGACGGATAACTTGCGGAGGAGGCTTAGTCCAGAAGCTCGCTTCCGACCAATTCAAGATGAATTAGCAGGATTTTTCATGAGGGAAGTCATCAATCCTAAAGGAGAACACTATACCGAGGACGAAGAAATTTATATGCATACCCGAGATTGAAACTTGTTCGAAGTTGTATATGGTCATCCATCCTAATTGTGTATGGAAACTTGTTCGAAGTTGTATATGGTCACCCGAGATTGAATATATATTATATATTCCTCTTGAATTCTTCTTGTTTGAAATTTCATATGCATGTATATAGTAGCGTAGAATATGTGTACTGAAACTTCATCAAAATTAAAACAAAACACAAAATAAAATATAAAAGAAATAAAACACTACAAATTAAAAAGAAACCAGGTTTAGGGAGGCTAAAACCCTAAACCTGTGGAGGAGGCCTTTAGTCCCGGTTAGCCACGAGAACCGGGACTAAAGGTCCTCCGCCCCGACGGACCCCTGGCGCCCACGTGGACGGGCCTTTAGTCCCGGTTAGCCACGAGAACCGGGACTAAAGGTCCTCCGCCCCGACGGACCCCTGGCGCCCACGTGGACGGGCTTTTAGTCGCGGTTCGTAAGAGGCGCGACTAGGGGGGTCTTTAGTCACGCATATTTAGTCCCGGTTGCACAGCCGGGACTAAAGGCCTTTGCGAGCCGGGACTAAAGGCCCATTTTCTACCAGTGCCACTAGCCACTATCTAGCATGCACACACGCATACACTTCTGCATGCATGCAATCCACGGTGAAGCCACACACCGGCCAGAACAAGCATGCATCCGTCAACTCCGACCGGCGACCCAAATATTTGTTTTGGTCTGATCTTTATCTGTTTGGGTAGCCCAAAGGGACGGTGTTTGGCCTCATTTGCGTTTTCCTGTCGGAGCGCCCAACCGACCGACCCATTTGGTTTGCCCGGCCGTTTATTTGCTCTAATTTGAATCAAATAAATAGTTCTCTATGCATACAAATACAAATTAAAAGTCACATAGTTTTTACGTATATCATAATAGTTTACAACCAAATAAGAATCTCATAGTTTACGATCAAATGAAATTGAAATTGTCATAAATACAAATAAAAAGATCATATACATCTAGGACCCTATGCCAAATGTGTGGTACGAACACATGGCAACTCCGAACATTTTTTATGGCAAGTTTAATGACATGAGGATGACAATTTTTGTTGTCAAGCATGACAACTTCCTTTTCGGGTGGCAAGTTTTAGTTTTTTTTATGGCAATTTTGGTTGTAAAAAAAGGGCAGAGTTAGAGTGCTTCATGCACATGTGTGACACTTACCATTTGGGTACATCTATTGGTTGCTTGTAGATAAGTCCACATTGTTGGGGAACGCAGCAGAAAACAAAAATTTTCCGACCTACGCACCAGCCCAGGACCACTATGGAGACTGCATATATGGTTTGATCTTTTTCGTTACCGACTCGTAGCGCAGCGGGAAGTAGAGTCGATGACGATCGGCGGTGCAGATCCCCGCAGCTAGGATTTACAACCTCCCAACCGCGAGGATGTATACCCTCATCTGCTCCTCAGACAGCCCTCCAGGAGGCGGTCGAACAGCCCCCCGGACGGTGTCGCGGACAGCCCTTCGGGAGGACCTTCGAAACTCGAACGGTCACTCGGACAGCCCTTCGGGAGGACCTTCGAAACTCGGACGGTCACACGGACAGCCCTTCGGGAGGCACTCACGAACTAAGACCGAAACTACGATCTCTCTACAGAGTTGCACACATACGGTGTCATCTATCCGGCAGGGCTTCGCCGTCCAGAACTAGTTCCTGCCGGAACCCAGACAGCCTTACGGCTCTACGAAACTCTTTTCGTGGGAGGGAGAGAAGAAGCCAGATAATGCATGGCATGTGTATGAGAGCAAGGGATGAGTGTGGAGGGCTGCCCCTCCACCTCTATTTATAGGAAATCCCAAGGGGGTAGGGTAGTTTCACAAAAAACCCAAAATGCACATGAATGAAGTCCTTCCACAAGGACCTAGGAGTGAAACCAAGGAACAAGAGGGTCCCCAAGGGGGGATACCCCATGTGGCCGGCCACACCCTCATGAGGGGCCCAAAAAATGGCTCCTATCCATCCATGTCATCCCCAAGATCTTTTGGAGCAAAGCCCCAAAAGGTGGCTTTCCATAAAGTAACCATAAAGCTGATTTTCACTATTCACGACGACATTTTTCAGCGTCTGATCGAACTGAAAATATTTATGTGGGCTAAGAACATTTCCAGTACCCACTAAAATGATTTTCAACGCGTTCCGAAACAATTCCGGTTTTAGTGATTTTCATCTGCGAAACGCATCTGAAGTGGCTCCGGCAGCTCCAGAACATTTCCGGTTTTTATCTCAGAAAATTCCAAAAAGCTTCCAGAATGATTCTGGCATCCTCCAAGAATTATCAGGCATGTGCCGAAACCAATTTGACTTAATGGTGTATCCCGAAACAACTTTTCGGTATCATCGAAACTTATCCGATGACCTCTCTCTGCGGTACGATTCCGCTGTCCGAAACTTTTCGGTGTCCGAAACTTTTTCGGTGATTTTCTCTCAGACTCCCTGTCTAGTATTCAGCAGATAGATGACCCTTAAGTGTGTGACCCTATAGGTTCGGTGAAGTATAGACATGACCCGGAACCCCTTCCGATCAATGATCAACATCGGAGCCGTGGACACCCATATTGACCCCTATACCCACACGAATAAATATTCGAGTGAACCTCCAGTTGCCGTGTGCTATTCCTGTTGCTTCGCGATATGTTACAAATACCCGAGGTGAGACATGTTGGCATTCCCGTGGATCAACAACTTGTCCACTATGCTAGTTACCTCGTTACCGGTATTGTTCTCTTTTCTCGTTATCGTGTTCCGGCATCCCCGTGATCAAATCACAAAGTGTCTGGCCAGACGATGATGGATACCGTAACACCGAGAGGGCCCAGAGATATCTCTCCATCGTCGGAGGAGAAAATCCCAATCTTGAGCTATCAAGTTACTTGACACACTTTTCCATGAACCCGTAAGCCGCCGTAATAGCCACCCATTTACGGATGACGTTTAACAAACCCCAAAGTTCATGAAGCAAGCATGAAGAAACTCGATACTCTCATGGTCTAAGGAATCATGCAAACGTTAACCATCTCTGTGTTATGTACCAATAAACTTGTGACGAATGAATCTCATAGCATAACATCAATCCGGGTCGATTCAACACAAATGTTCTCTTAACATTGTGCCCTCAAGGTTGCTGACATAGACATGCCCATGATCAGGAAAACATAACCAGCATGCAACACTTGAGCTAGTCTTAGAGGCCAGACTAGGAATACATTTTACCGTTTATTATTCCACACGTGCATATGAGTCTTCCTCCGAGCCTCGTGGTTATTGCAGACTCGAGAACCATAGCAGTTATAGCATGGAACATAAACATAATTATGAACTCGGAGATAAATAATATCATTTATTATTGCCTCTAGGGCATATCTCCTACAGACTCCCACTTGCACTAGAGCCAATAATCTAGTTAATGCTAATGCACTTTACACCTGTGGCACACCGGTGTAAATATGCTTCGCTTGTGGTATAGCCTGATGTCCAACGGATCTGACGACTTCAGTTCCATGTGTATCTTTGCATGTCCTCGCGTTTTCACGTTTTCACAAAATTCATATTTTGTGTGGACTTGGCTTTGTATGTATGTGAATCACAGGTCGAACCTGGTTCCTCAGACTGAGTTTTGGAGCAACTACCTGCAGTAGTGTCCCATTGTCAAAAGCCATCTTGGAACTATACTAAGTTCATGAATGAACTATATGATTCAACATCTTCTTTGTCGCTTCTAAAGCGTCAACATACTTAGCCCTTGTTATAGAATTCGCCACAGTAACTAGTTTGAACAAATTCCAACTAACTGTGCCACCACATTGTGTGTTACACAAAACCCTTAACTTAAATCGAAAATCGCACGGTGAAAAGATGAAGACTATCGATGTAACATTTTACAACGAACTCTTCATGATCTCCGCTTGCAAGAAAACATATCATCAGTACTTACTCTAGTACTCAATGACATCTTTCACTGTTGTCCCACGATCAGTACTTTGATCACTTTAGTATCCATACTCGCAACACCTTGGGAGTATCGGACATATCTGGTTGTTTTACATACCATGGAATACGTGATTAATCCAAACACAAAAGTGTGTGGAATCTGCATCATGTATTTTACTCATCAGTGTTTTGGGACACCGAGTCTTGCAAAAACTCCTTCCATGTGACTTTGGCAAGAATCACTCCTTGGCGTTTTAAATGCTAAAAGGTTTTAGCATCTTGTCAATATGTATTCATTGCTTAGCACCATTAGGTAAATCTATCTCCATAGATCATCATGCCTAATATTGAGGCTATTTAGCCTAAGCACTTCATCGAAAAACTATTTTCAAATGAAGTCCTAATTCGTGTCAAGAAATTTATTTCCAATTACCAATGTGCCAAGCACATAAGGTTTTTAGAAATATTATTACGCTCCCACTTACTTTCTTGAATTACAAGCATCTTCGTTACCCATTGATGAAGTCAAAACCCCTTTGACCATTTCATCAAAACACGAAGATTCCAACTCCATTTTGCTCTCTTCTGTCCATTGCTGGAACTCTGAAGTTTGCATACCTACTAGCATCTTCTAGATCGACAAATTACTTTGGACTGTATCATATACAAGTCCTAGCTTTCATTTCCATCAGATGGAAATCCTTTTATCATCCATGTTTCATATCTCATGATTGAAATATGTATTAATTGCTAGTTCAACCCGAACCGACTTTAAGCATCGCTACGATGAAAACAACCTCATCGTAGTCAACTCTTGAACTTGTTATTTCAACAAGTCGAGCTTTATGGATAAAACTTTTTATCCATATCAGTTTTAAGTTCCATAAATATTCGTTAGACTCTAAGTCTTCCGAAAGGTGTATCAAGGTTTTAATCTTGAATCACTTATATGGAAACTAACTTGGGTTGTATTGGCATTTAGCCAATTCCGGAGTCAGGGCCCATCAACGCTTCCTTGTGTATCGTAGGTATAATGTTGTCTAACAACAATATCTCGTTTGCGCACCTGAGAGGTTTGCACGAGCCTTGCCTACGTGGTTCAGCTGCAAGTTCGACCGAAGTTCATACATTTTATTGTAGAGACTTCTGTATCAGTCGCAGTAGGAAACTCTGGAATTACTTCGAAGGTCTCTTTCCTTTGATCTGATGACTTAGATACTGTTTATCTCGTCGAGTTGCACTATTCTCCCACTCACCTTTTTGAAAGAACCATTCTCTTTAAAAGCACACCGTTTCACGGCAAAACTATTTGCCTCGGTATAGTGAGGGAGGAATACCCAACATTTTGGTATAACCTACAAAGTAGCACTGGTCTGATTTGGAATAGGTTTGTAACCTTTTACACAAGCCCCATATTCCAAATGTTAAGAAAAGATATAACATGGTTGGGCGTACCATACCATGGCTTCATTTCAACAGACCCGATGTAGCTCTTTTCAGTGTAAAAGCCGCAGTCTCTAAAGCATCACTTTAAAAAGGATAATGGCAAATTTATTTATGTCATCTTTGACCTTACCATGTCATAAATGGTTAGATTACATCTCGACGGACTTTTCACTTGCAGTGGTGTTCCGGGAGGTGCAAGTTATGAAACCCCTTTCACAACTCATCAGACATTCGCTAAACATGTAACTCAAATATTCCTTTGTGCAATCAATTTGCAGAAACATAATTTTCTTGTTACAATAACTTCTACTTCATTTTTGAAAACCTTTCGAATGATTTCAAAAGATCCAGACTTACGTCTCATCAAGTAAATATCCATATATCTACTTGAGTCATTTCTGAAGATAAATAAATCCACCACTAACAACACTTATCGGACTACACACATCAAATGTATGATCACTAATAAGTTTGTTGTTCGTTCCTTATTGCCTGTGAACGGTATTTTAGTCACTTCACTTTTCGGAGGAAAGTTGCAAGTGTCAGATGATTCAAAATCAAAAAGACTTCAAAATCCATCATAATGGAATTTTCCATGCGGGTTTCTTCAATGTGACCAAATGTAGTGCCACACTTGTGTGGTATTCTTTTAGTCTTGCGACATTTAGCGTCAGTGTTATGGATGTATCATATTACCCTCAATATTCATAACATACGTCCCATCTTGGATGGAAGCATGGCCCTTCATTTTATTCATAATACTTAACAACAATTGTTGTTTTTATGAACAACTCTTTTGCAACATACATTGTGCAATGGGCTAGAGTGTATGAAACTCTAAAATGAATTATGAAAGTAAACCCAGAGGTATTGTATTATTATCAATATTCATAACATACATCTCATTCATAATGAAAGTATGGCCCTTGTGTTATTCATAACATCGAACATAAAAGGTTCTCTTATGAACAACCTTCTTGCAAGATACCTTATGCAATGGGCTAGAGTTTGTAAAACTCTAAATGAATTATGAAAATAAATACAGACGGCAATACACCGATGGAAGGTATAGTAACATTTACTATGTTCCCTGTGTATACCTTAACCTCATTTCTGGCTAGTCCTTTTAGGCCACAGTAGCTCTTACAGTGATTCGCAATTGAATGCAATCGAGCGGGTATCTTTGTGATTAACTCACAATACCCAAGAATTAGTGATTAACATGTTTAACCATAATTCCCAAGAACTATATCTTTGACCAGCCTACTATACAACAAAAACTTGTATGACATTCATACATGAGCTGGATATTCCAGTCATCTTTCTTTCTGCCTTTTTACTTCTAACAGTTTAACTTTTAGTATTTCTCCTACTCGCAAAAGAAGCACCCAACTTAAGAGTGGCGTTAGCCCCGGACTTCCTAGGCGTGTAAGTCATACTAACACCCTTTGGACACTTCCTTTCTCTTTAAGTTGTTGTTTTATTCACCTTTCATTATATGACAGGCGTTCTTCTGGATCCCTTTCCCAACAGTCAAATGCATAGTAAACACTTTTACTAATACTTGCAAACAAACATTGCTTTGTTTGTATCTGAAAATAATTTTCAGTTCCATGAATATCATATAACTATCCCAACTTTCGAAGTTTGGGTTTCATGGAAGCAAACATATTGCACTTGACTGAAACGGAATTATAGCTTTTGGATCGAAGGACGAGAGTCACATGATCCATAGCTTTAGCGGGAGGATACGGAAAGCATGCGATAGGACAAAGTCCTTCTCGGCACTTTTGAGGACAATCCTCATATTACGTTACCAATCGTAAAGTTTTAACCAGATATTTAACAGTTATTCAATTTTAATAGGAAAGGTGGAAACGCGAACCATTATTCTACAACTATTTTGCAAGAAACACTTAGACAGTGTTCATAATTAATTGCACTAAGAATTAAACATGTTAATTCAACAGTGCGCTCCCACTCAAATCAATATCTCTCACAATTAATTTTGAGTGATACAAGATCCAGACTTCAATTCATCGCCATAGAATCATCATCTCATAACGGGAATTTTAATCGGTAGGCCAACTTGCCGATCACATCTCTATGTGACTCTTGCTCATCTTTCGATGCGTGTGTTCCGAGCTCAGGACGATCCTGCCATGAACGTCAAGACAACCAAGTGATCTTGCTGCGAGGTCTGACCTCACCCGCCTCACACTTCTCTAATCGTTCGTACCCATGCATCCATGGCGCACCCCGAAAAGATAGGTGCCGTGACGGTGCTACACTTGGGAGAACACTAACTACTTGATATTTTAAGTGAGAGATCACCCTAATAAAAGCGACTACCGCGCAATCAAGAAGGGTGCATCATAAGGGATAAACATCTCAGGCAATTCATAATAGCATGATATGGTATAGCCCTTTCTGACGGAGAACTATTTCATTTCTTCGTCTTCGGCATTCGCGTCGGTGGTCACCTTCACGAAGATTGCCACCACCTTGTCGATGCACCAGATAATATTGCTATCTCTATAGCTAACAAAATAATGCATTACAACAAGGTTGACACGCAGGTCATTAAAATGCAATCATATGGCTCCAGCCATCATGCCGAATCATGACACGCAGGTCATGTTAATCAAATTACATCATATAGTCATCTCATACATAATCGAATTAGTATGAGAACTGCTATACCACATCACATGCACATCCTGCAAAACCAAGTTAGACGCCTCTAATAGGTTTATGCAAAATTTTATTTTACGTGGCTTCTAAGGTTTTGACTTAAACCGCAGCTACCAACGTTTTATCATCAAGTATGATTTTTCAGGTTGCTAGATTAACATCTCGGGGTGTATGAAACACGGGATAATTAAATCTCGAGCCCCATATTAAACTTCGTCATACGCATGACCCCCGTGCAGATCATATCTGCAATGCCCTTTCATCTGCGAATTTCATCTTTCTTTTGACTACGGCAGAACCCAAAGAACTGATAGCACTTCCATGATCAATCAGGATCACGGATTGCCAGAACTTTGTCAAATTCCACCATGCTGTCTCGAGATTGAGCAAACGCAAATTCTAGGGAAGCAACAAGAACCTCGGGTAACAGATTTCATCTGTCACCCGCATAAATAATTTTTCAGCAATAGATCTCATCTACTACCTAATTATATTATGCAATACCCATACATCTCCATGTATTCTAGATCGAAACCTGCATCTACGCATAGCACGGCTCTTGATGCCACTGTTGGGGAACGCAGCAGAAAACAAAAAATTTCCGACCTACGCACCAGCCCAGGACCACTATGGAGACTGCATATATGGTTTGATCTTTTTCGTTACCGACTCGTAGCGCAGCGGGAAGTAGAGTCGATGACGATCGGCGGTGCAGATCCCCGCAGCTAGGATTTACAACCTCCCAACCGCGAGGATGTATACCCTCATCTGCTCCTCAGACAGCCCTCCAGGAGGCGGTCGAACAGCCCCCCGGACGGTGTCGCGGACAGCCCTTCGGGAGGACCTTCGAAACTCGAACGGTCACTCGGACAGCCCTTCGGGAGGACCTTCGAAACTCGGACGGTCACACGGACAGCCCTTCGGGAGGCACTCACGAACTAAGACCGAAACTACGATCTCTCTACAGAGTTGCACACATACGGTGTCATCTATCCGGCAGGGCTTCGCCGTCCAGAACTAGTTCCTGCCGGAACCCAGACAGCCTTACGGCTCTACGAAACTCTTTTCGTGGGAGGGAGAGAAGAAGCCAGATAATGCATGGCATGTGTATGAGAGCAAGGGATGAGTGTGGAGGGCTGCCCCTCCACCTCTATTTATAGGAAATCCCAAGGGGGTAGGGTAGTTTCACAAAAAACCCAAAATGCACATGAATGAAGTCCTTCCACAAGGACCTAGGAGTGAAACCAAGGAACAAGAGGGTCCCCAAGGGGGGATACCCCATGTGGCCGGCCACACCCTCATGAGGGGCCCAAAAAATGGCTCCTATCCATCCATGTCATCCCCAAGATCTTTTGGAGCAAAGCCCCAAAAGGTGGCTTTCCATAAAGTAACCATAAAGCTGATTTTCACTATTCACGACGACATTTTTCAGCGTCTGATCGAACTGAAAATATTTATGTGGGCTAAGAACATTTCCAGTACCCACTAAAATGATTTTCAACGCGTTCCGAAACAATTCCGGTTTTAGTGATTTTCATCTGCGAAACGCATCTGAAGTGGCTCCGGCAGCTCCAGAACATTTCCGGTTTTTATCTCAGAAAATTCCAAAAAGCTTCCAGAATGATTCTGGCATCCTCCAAGAATTATCAGGCATGTGCCGAAACCAATTTGACTTAATGGTGTATCCCGAAACAACTTTTCGGTATCATCGAAACTTATCCGATGACCTCTCTCTGCGGTACGATTCCGCTGTCCGAAACTTTTCGGTGTCCGAAACTTTTTCGGTGATTTTCTCTCAGACTCCCTGTCTAGTATTCAGCAGATAGATGACCCTTAAGTGTGTGACCCTATAGGTTCGGTGAAGTATAGACATGACCCGGAACCCCTTCCGATCAATGATCAACATCGGAGCCGTGGACACCCATATTGACCCCTATACCCACACGAATAAATATTCGAGTGAACCTCCAGTTGCCGTGTGCTATTCCTGTTGCTTCGCGATATGTTACAAATACCCGAGGTGAGACATGTTGGCATTCCCGTGGATCAACAACTTGTCCACTATGCTAGTTACCTCGTTACCGGTATTGTTCTCTTTTCTCGTTATCGTGTTCCGGCATCCCCGTGATCAAATCACAAAGTGTCTGGCCAGACGATGATGGATACCGTAACACCGAGAGGGCCCAGAGATATCTCTCCATCGTCGGAGGAGCAAATCCCAATCTTGAGCTATCAAGTTACTTGACACACTTTTCCATGAACCCGTAAGCCGCCGTAATAGCCACCCATTTACGGATGACGTTTAACAAACCCCAAAGTTCATGAAGCAAGCATGAAGAAACTCGATACTCTCATGGTCTAAGGAATCATGCAAACGTTAACCATCTCTGTGTTATGTACCAATAAACTTGTGATGAATGAATCTCATAGCATAACATCAATCCGGGTCGATTCAACACAAATGTTCTCTTAACATTGTGCCCTCAAGGTTGCTGACATAGACATGCCCATGATCAGGAAAACATAACCAGCATGCTACACTTGAGCTAGTCTTAGAGGCCAGACTAGGAATACATTTTACCGTTTATTATTCCACACGTGCATATGAGTCTTCCTCCGAGCCTCGTGGTTATTGCAGACTCGAGAACCATAGCAGTTATAGCATGGAACATAAACATAATTATGAACTCGGAGATAAATAATATCATTTATTATTGCCTCTAGGGCATATCTCCTACACACATATGGTCAACCAAATAATTTTGAAGATAAATGTGAGTTGCCCAATCACGTATTTCATGATGAAATTGGATGAACTCTGCAAAAGTTGTCGGTCCATACTCAGGCTCGACATTTTCACCCTGGTAATCAAACCCTTGGTTGTAGATGTTGTCATCACGATCATCCTCTATGATCATGTTGTACATTATCACACGAGCAGTCATCACATTTCACATCTTGCATTGGCTCCATGTTCTGGCAGGGTACCGAACAATAGTCCATCGAGATTGGAGCACACCGAAGGCACGCTCCACATCCTTCCTAACATTCACTTGTGCTTGGACAAACCTAGCTCGCGTCTTTCCTACCGTCCTGGAGATTTTCTTCACAAGTGTTGACCACTAAGAATAGAACCATCATCTAGGTAGTATCCCTTGTTGTAGTGGTGGTCATTGACGTCAAAGTTGACCTCTAGGCAGTTACCTTTTGCAAGTCGTGTGAACACCGGAGACTGTTGAAGCACATTGATGTCATTGTAAGAACATGTCATGCTGAAGAAAGAGTGCAAAATCCAAAGGTCTTCTGATGCCACAACTTCGGGTCTGGCCGTGCAAGCTTTAACATGCCCCTTATACCGCCCCTGTCAAGCAAATGGGCAGTTCTTCCGCTTCCTGTGCATACAATCTATGCTAGCAAGCATTCTCGGAAATCCTCTAGATTAATTGATCGCCAACAACCGGGCTCTATCTGCAACATTTGGTTGTCTCAAGTACTCCGAGCCAAACAATGCAACTACAGCTTTGCAGAACCTATACAGTGATTCAAGGCATGTGGACTCATTCATCCGGGCATACTCATCCACAAGATCACCGGGAATTCTGTATGCAAGCATCCAGATAGTTGTAGTGCATTTCTCAAAAAATAAAGGTGGATGAAAATTCTTTTCAGAGTGAAAAGGCCTTGGGACGGCTAAAATATGATAGAACCTAATTAAATGAGAAGTGCATTTGTTTGGACAAAAGGAATGACAATTCATTTAGGCACTGTTTGTATGTAGATATTCGAGGCCTAAATTCGAAGTTGGCATTGCCTAGCCCGAATGCCCGTGTTTGGATGACCTAGACATTCAGCTGTGGAAACAGGCTCCGTATCGAGAGGTCAGGTTGAACCCTAGAGCATACCCTCTACAAATTTGGAGCCCCAACCCTCGACATTCGATTGAATTGGCTCGCTACTCTTGGTTGTACCGCATAGGCGAGAAATAAATTGGAGCATCAATGTCGTCGCTATCCCCACTTTTTCTGTGCTCCAATGTCGTCGTTGTTGTCTCAGTAAGGACACACCACCTTTACTATGGGTTGCACAGTCATCGCTTTTAGTTAATGCATGAACAATGTTCTCAAGGGTTGTATTTGGCATCACTCACTAATAGTTACATTTTTTGATCTATTATAAATCTTAAAATTAACATTTACTTTCTACTACCACTGTTTGTAAATATAAGACATCTTGGTAGTTTAAATTGAACTGTCAAAACGTCTTATATTTAGGAACATAGGGAGTACTAAATTCATAAATCGATAGGAAAAATATTAGGTGTCCAAATAAGTTTTCACGTAGTACCTAAGTAAATGCTTTTATTTTTTGTAAAGAAATATCCGTGCATTAGAAAGTAGATGTTCCTATATGGGAAAAGTGTTCATATATTCAGAAAAAGGTTTTCACTGTATGATATGTGACATAAAGTAATTTTATAAGAAAAACAGATGTTCTCATGTCTCAAACAAATGTTCATACAGGAACCACACCAATCTATTCTGAATTTCGTGGTTAAACTCTACTGCGGTGGCGATCCTAACTACCTCGTAGTCTACTAAAGGCATGGGTCAATACCTGTTTGACGCTTGAGACGCCAAATAAAAGCCATTTGGTACATGGTGCACACCCTCCTAAAACAACAGGCCGGCCCAGGTAACTTAATAGTGGTGGTTTATTTCTGGTTTTGGGTAGCTTCTACTAACTTCTTGTCATTTTTCTATTTTTTATGCTAGGTTTTTATGTGCTTGTTTGTCCAGTTTTTTTTCTACAGTTTCCCATTCGGTTTTTTCTTTTCCGTTTGCTATTTTTATTTGCAATATTTTTTCCAAATTCATGTACTTTCTCAAATTCATAACAGTCCTTCAAATTTTTGAATATTTTATATATTGTCGAACATATAATGGAATTCCTAAAAAATTTCCAAATATGTTAACATTTTTCAAATTCGAGATCATTTTTCAATTCGTTACTTTTTTAGAAACATTACGTACTTTCTTGGACTCATTATCAATTTTTAAATTTTTTGAATTTTTTTTCAAATTCATGAACATTTTCTAATAGTGAAGTTTTTCAAAATCATGAACTTTATTAAATTGGTGAACTTTCCCATCTTTTTTTAAAACAAAAAAATTCGACAAATTTTTTCACATTCTGGAAAAAATTGGAATACATGAACTTTTGTTCAAATCCATGATTTTTTTTAAAATTCGTGAATGTGTTTAAAATCCATCAACTTTTTCAAAATTAGAGAGTTTTTTTCAAATCCTTGAACAATTTTCAACTTCATGAACATTTTTCAAATTTGCTAACATTTTTTAAATTCATATTAATTTTCTTCATTCTTGAATTTTTTTAAATCTGTGAACTTTCTTAAAATTCACAAATCCTCTTGAAATATATATAAAACTGAATTTGGTTTCATATTTTGTTTAAAATCCATAAACTCCAAGGCAAAGGAGCAAAAAAATAAAGCATTTACAGGCGAGAGAAGAGTTGCACGTAGCAAAGAAGCCTAACTGGGACGAGGCCCAGAACCATCAGTAGTGTGCACCAGGAAACTTCCTGGCACAACATCCCACATGGTGAGATTTTGTGTGCTTGCATTAAATTGTCAAGCCAGACATAATTGAAGCCTAGAAACTATAATGGAACGAGTAACAATACTCCCTCCATCCCAAAATATAGTGCGTCCTCGGTTTCTGTGCTTCAACTTTGACCATAAATTTAACCAACGAGACCGACTGCGGCGGGAGCAAAAATTATCGTCACTGGTATAATTTTTGCTCCTGCCGCAGTCGGTCTCGTTGGTTAAATTTATGGTCAAAATTGAACCTCGAAAAGCGTGGGCGCGCTATATTTTGGAACGGAGGGAGTAGTAATGTTAAACTTATTTCACCAACAAAATGTATTGATCACAACTTTTATTTTACATGCTAATACTTCAACCAGCGTGCAAGCAGTATCATGTCAACCAAATAATGCAATGAAAGACCCATCGGTGGTTGAACAATGAAGGAATATTCCGAAATACAAGCAATAATTCCTTGATTATTTGTTCTTTGTGCTGCTGCTCCACAGATATATTATATTACATCTACGATTTTTAGTGAGAGACAAACAATGCTCTGGTGCATGCATTGACTTGATGTTGTTTTGTCTCATGCTACCTGAAGCTTTATTGAATGCTTATGTTTTGCACTAAGCACTTGTGTCCTCATGCTACTCAAAGCTGTATTGAATTGTTGTGTTCTTCACTGAGCATTGTTGCCTCCGTGTGCTCTCACGCCACGTACGGTGGTGAAGGAGCATCGTGTAGTGCACTGAGCATCGATATCCTTTTTCCTGACATCTCCTACTCCCTAATGCTTTCATTTTCAGATCCTCCTTCTCTTTCCATAGCATTTCTTTGTGCTACAACGTGTTTTTCTATACATGGAGTGGTATGTATGCACATGCCCATCCGTGGGATGTTGGATTGGTTGGTGGGATTGTATTATTATTTGTTACCTATTTAATAACTTGGTAAAGTAATGCTTGTTGTGCTTATGACCAAATTGACTTTTGCAGCTTCTCAATTGGTTTGATATATTATCTTGCATAATACAGGCTGTTGGAATGCATCAATATGTACAAAAAAGGATGATGTGTTTCTTTTATAATCTATCACATGCAGTAGTTTGCAGTAGCTCTATTCTTATAACATAGTATAGATTAGCTGATCAAAATGTTTGGATCCTTTCAGAGATCGATGGTGCATTTCTTACATAAATTGGTCTGTCCATTGCCTACACACATGTTAAAATAACACATATGTTTACAAAACTTTACATACAATGTACATTTTGTTGGGAACCCCCCCCCCCCCCCCCCCCCCTCCCACCCCCACAACAAAACCATGCTCCATGTTGATACTTGTCATGAAAGGACCGACCCTTGAGCGAATGAAGATAGTTCACACGCCGGTTACCAGGTAAGAAAACATTAGCCAGCAAGTGTCGATGAGTAAAAACGCGTAAAAATGTTTCTATCTTTATAGTAGGAATTCAACGTCAGTGTTGTCGTTGTTGATTCAGCACATTTACAAGTCTGCAAGAGCTTTTGTATAAATTTAGAGACCTTTTACGGTACATCTAAATAATAAGAGCCGTCCATTTTCAGTCATTCAATGGATTAGATCCACCGATACTACTAAACAAAATCAGTAGTATATTTTGTTCAAGGGGTAAAATCGGAACATACACTAAACAAATATTCTAAAATTCTACATGCAAACTGTGAAGCCGCTATGTTTTCTTCTCCTGCTTTGACCGAACGCGATCCATCCATTCTGAGACTGTTAGCGCTGGCCTGATCAGGGCGAATACTTCCGGCCGGAGATGACATGCAACGAGGAGACGAGATCGTTCCAGGCCAGTACTTTTGACCAAGGAAATAGGCACCAAGCTAGCCTCTCAGATTAATCGATCATGTCCAGATGCACAGTCATGTTAGCACCCAATGGCTTCCCTACGATCACTCGTACGTATACGTACACAAGACGGCGGCTACAAACAAGCAGTCACAACCCCGATCGAATCTCGCTTCTCGCCCAAACCTATCGTAACGATTTTGTTGCCACAAGGCACAAGCAACGCATATCCAGGTGATGCCGAGCCGCCGAGACGGGAACCGGCAGCCTTGGCATGCACAGGGCCGCCGGATGCAGCGGGGAAAGAGGCACTAGTGGGCAGTCTGAGCCGCCGCAGAGGGAGCTGCAGCCATGACGGCGTGGCCGATTACGACTTCGTAATGCCAAGTTGAATCGCGACGCCATTAGAGCCAACAGAGCTCTGAAGCCTGATCGACTGTTGGATGGACGCCACATATGACCGGGGACGGCCACGGGAGGTCACAGCGAGGAATTCTATAATAAAGTACCAAACAAAAAATGACAAAACTACCCACCCAATCAACGGTTGAGATGATTCTATACTACCCGGTCCCTGGAGTAGTATGATGTACCGTAAAAAATCTCTAAATTTATTGTTTTTCCATTTCTTTAAGGAAGTTGTAACACAATTATTTAATACCAACAAGCTAAGATAGGTATTTTAATGTAATATTTATTGGTAAAAATAATTATTGTACAATGCTTAGAACATACAAAAACATCTCCAGCCTTGTATGTGAATACAGCGCCGCTGGTCCGAGCAGAGCTGGTGTGCTATCCGTGTTGCTTAGTAAGCTCCTTCGCGAGCCGCAACCATGTCACGATCCATAGGTCCGGCAGCTCCAGCCAATCCGTCGAGATGCACCGATGCGGCTCCGAGTACAAGTGAGGAGGATGTTGGAGACGGCATCATGATCGTGCAACAGGAGTGGATGTGTTACGCCACTGTGTTATTGGTTTAGTGATAAGGCAATCGGAACCTGCGCGTAGGTGTATAGTTAAGTTCTCAAAATCAAGCTTTGGAGAATCCTATTTATTTTCATTTTCGTACAATCCATACGTCACCTTGTGAGATGTATGTATTATTGTTCAGTAGTTGGATCAATAACGCTCAATCTACAGTGGATCACAGGTGTTTTACTACGCCTTTCAAACTAATCATAAACCTACATGTCAACCAGTCCGTTGAATCCGTAGGAAATCCCCCATAAGCCTAGCATTATTCCTACTAGCATGTTATTCGATGTTTCACTTAATGTTTATTTTTCAATTTTGGAAAAGGAGGTTGAGACCCCAATGCATTATTGCGATGCACACATTCAATTTTGTTATTAAGCAACATATATAACAAATGAACCATGGCTGAACATTACAAGTTACTAAATTCATACCTACGGCTAAGTTGATTTGTTCTCCGGCAATGCCTCCAAGAAGAGATAAACCTCCTTGCGCCATCATTGTCACGACGAAGGATTTTTATCATGGTTGTCAAGCCTAGCAGACCGATAAAACAACAAGTAAATAACACCTTCAACAATGTAGCAACGCAAATTGGCCATTTCTGACCCGACCAAAAAGGACATGACAAGAGTTTTCATCCGTACTTGAAAGTGATGTTCTAATCAGCATCTTGATGGCAGATCATTTGGTAGTCACATTTGCAATCATGTTAGCGCCGCCAACGAGCATCCATAGCGACCGTGGCCACTATGTCAGCAGATAATCTTATGCGCCTACATCTACTCCCTCTGTCCCATAATATAAGACATTTTTGTAAGCCAACATAGTTTGCAAAAACATCTTATATTGTTGGGTGGATGGAGTATTTATTTCATGTAGAAAGTATCAAAGGCATGCAAAGATTGGCAAGGGGTGCAGTTAGCCATACTTGCCAAGTCATGAGTCTCCTTACTACAAACACGTTGTTCATGCCACGAAATCACATGTCAGAAATGAGTTCCTACAAGACTTATCTCCTTCACATATATTTTTCAAGGGCAACACGTTAGACTTAATCTCCTGTTTTAGGGTTACTTAATCTTCATTTTCTAGAATTTGAGGGTCACCTAGTCTCCTTGATTTTTTTAGGCAAACAGACGCAACTTTATTATTCAGACGAAAGAATGTTTATAGGTACAAGAAGTGAGTCGTAAGGAACCCCAAGCCAAACATGACGACCGATGCCTAATGAGGAGAGGAAGCGTGTTCAGCCTTCAAAGTTAAAGTTTCTATGTTCATGACTTATATTACAACTCTGGAACAACTTTTGCCTATACTTAATGTCCTTTTTTTTAAACAACATTATTTTAGAACAACTTTTTTTTGACATTTTTTTTAGAACAAATTTTTTTGAGTGGATTTTTCTATTATTTTTTAGAACAACTTAATCTCCTTCATGATCCACTCTGTTTTATTGTATAAACCTTTGAAAACAAATTCGTGTACAAGAGTGGTAGCCCATCCCATCCATCCCAGCCCAGCCCAGCCCGTCACTCGGCTATCCTCAAGGTGACACCAACGCAAGCCTACCCTCACCACTCTCAAACAACAGTCGACAGGCGGCGGCCGTTCCCCATTCCCTCGCCGCCGGCCGCCCCGCCGCCATGCTCCGCCTCCGCAGCTCCATCCTCGCCCACCTCCTCTCGTCTCCAGCCACCTCTCCTCCGCTATCCCCTCTCCACCGCCTCCTCTCCGCCGCAGCGCCAGCCATCTCCACCCCGACCACCGGCTTCGCCGTGGAGGAGTACCTCGTCTCCACCTGCGGCCTCACCCGAGCCCAGGCACTCAAGGCCTCCGCCAAGCTCTCCCACCTCAGGTCCCCCGCCAAGCCCGACGCCGTCCTCGCTTTCCTCGCCGGGATCGGCCTCTCCGCCGGCGATGTCGCCGCCCTCGTCGCCAAGGACCCGCTGTTCCTCTGCGCCAGCGTGGAGAGAACACTGGCGCCCGTCGCCGCGGGGCTCTCCGGCCTCGGCTTATCACGATCTGACATCTCGCGCCTCGTCTCGGTTACTGCCGGCCTCTTCCGGCATAGATCCATCGTCTCCAACGTACAGTACTGTCTGCCCCTCCTCGGGTCCTTCGAGAACCTCTTACACGCGGTCAGCCATGGCTCCAGCCTTGTCGGATCTGATCTCGAGCGGGTGGTCAATCCCAATGTCGCTCTCCTGCAAGAGAGTGGGCTAGGTGTTTGTGATATTGCCAAGCTGTGCCTCAATAGGCCACGACTGCTCAGCGGCAACCTAGAGCGCGTCCAGGCGGCGTTGGCGTCCGCCGAAGCACTCGGTGTACCCCGTGGATCCGGGATGTTCAGGTATGCGATAGAAGCTGTTGCATCCTTCACCGAGGAGAAGATCGCTGCCAGAGTGGACTACTTGAAGAAGACATTCAGGTGGTCGGATGCCGACGTGAGCATTGCTGTGTGTAAGGCTCCGTATTTGATCGTAAAATCAAAGGAATCACTGCAGTGCAGGTCTGAATTCCTCATCTCTGAGGTGGGGTTGGAACCGGCCTACCTCACTCAACGTCCGGTAATGGTCTGTTACAGCCTAGAGGGCCGGATGAGACCCCGGTACCACGTTGTAAAGTTTCTCAAGGAAAATGGATTGCTCAAGCGCGACCCGAGCTACTATACTGTTTTCAAGGAGAGCGAGAAGTATTTCATGGATAAGTTCATATGCCCTCACAAGGAAGCTGCACCACACCTTGCAGAAGATTATGCCGCCGCTTGCGGAGGGGAAGTGCCCGCTAGATTCAGATTTACATGAACCAACAACGGGCTGTGAGAAGCGGTAATGCTGGTAATTTCTGATTCAGTGTTACTTGCCAAACTGAATGTTTGTTGTCTGATGCATGTTATTTAGTATTGGTAATCCTGGGTGAAACTGGTAATTTGATCATGTCTCACTGAATGATGGTTACATATCGATAAAGCGTGTATCTGCACGCTCTATCTCTATGTTCTCAATGGTCATTGCAGTTTTCAATGCAATCCTCAATCTATCTTTCCATCGAAAAAGATTATTATTTTGGCCATGATGATATGAAGTCTCAAAATTTTCCTTTGGTCATCCAGTTTTGACCTAGTTTTTTGGTTGCTTCCTCTAGTTCTTCTTGCAATAGCTTTGTTTATGAGATATTGCCTGTTTGAGAAAGCTAGTCATTGTTTACTAGTAGTAGTTTGTATCAGTTTTCTTAGTTTTTTCCCCCGTATTTTTTGGATGGCCTACTGGCTGATACTTTTTCTAGGGGCATATGAGCTCAAAATTGAATAATGCTATAATAGTGTTTCTGTTATTGATAGCTGTTGCTGTTCTGAAAGTACTTGGCAGTTTCATGGTTATTTCAGAGTTTTGGCTTAGCTTTTGAAAGCCTTATATTACTTAAGCTTTTTCAAGCACAGAAAGATAGGTCATGTTGTTTCCTTCAAATTATTTATTATGATGTAAATGTATTATGTATCTGGAGGACTATTTTGACTAAAATTCGAGCCACTGGGTCCATTTTATGCCACACGAGTTAAGCTCTATGTATCCGCACATACGGTGTAAACTTGGACTGTTGGAGTCATCAGGTTGATGTTGTAGTTAACACTTTAGTTATTTTTTCCTCTTTATTTCCTTCAAGGATCACTGATGGCAGTGCGCTTAGTTACTTCCATGTTTTCTACCATCAACCTGTTCGTGGCCCTCTTGTTGGTGGAAGTGCTGGATCAAAGGATGTAAATGAATGGCTCGATTAGATGATTAATGGTATGAATCTTCGCCAGTCAATACCAGAGAGGTGATCCTCGCAAGTTACTTATTTCGTTGCTGCTGATACTAAGTCAGCACTATGGGAAACTGCGTGTGCCTTTTGGGTCTAATCCATCACAAGAGGTGCTTCCTTTGTTTCATGCTTTATTTTGTTGCAGTTATAGTTAGACTTACATTACCATTATATTGTGTGCATGTTCCCCTTTCCATAATTATTAATTTGGAATTTTCATTAGAAGCAAGATGTCCATAATGCACGTTCTACTTAATCGAACCTTGTTCTGTCATACTGTGCATAGGATTACCATTCATGCATTAGACTTGCTTTTTTTATGATTCTGTATGGTATTATTGTCTGGCTATATCGTAGGTTGTGATTGCACATTTCCCACTCCGTTGTTCTGTACGTAATACTACTGGCTACTGGCCGTCATGTTTTTTTATGTAGGCTACTGTTTGGGATGGTTCCTTTCAAGGACCAATATATTACTGAGTTGGCTTTTATATCAAGTTGTATCCCAAATTGTAGATTGGTGTTACGATCTAGATTTAGCTGAATGTCTTAACTCGTCTTTTAGAAATATATCAGGTGGAATCTTGCAAACTTCATATTTTTTTTGTTCTTCTGTCTTAACTCGTCTTTTAGCAATATCAGGTGGGACCTTGCAAAACTTTTTTTTTGTTCTTCTGTTAGACTCTATAGATTTTTGTCGTACCTTTTCTTGGTTATACTCTATAGAGCAAGCATGTCACCAATTTGGCTACCACGGTCTCCATGTGTATATTCATTTAGTGTGCTAACTAGAGAAGACATGGCAGGCACACATAGGCAGTAATGCATGGTCCAACCAAGGACATTTACACATAGGCAGTAACTTGTATGCACACTGCTATGGGTTTAGTGCAACATTCAGAGTGTATCATGCTTGGAGCTGTTGCGTGAAGCTGGGTGTTTTCTTTGTTTAACAGATGAATGTGTTTATGAAAAGAGGAGATATAATCCCATAGCAGAGTGTATAACTGCTATGGGTTTTGTGTGTAAGTAAAAAAGCTTGACTACCTTGTAGAAAAAGTCCTAAAAGATTAGCAATGCAAATCTTGTGATTCGCCTGAATTATGCTGGATAACTACACTAGTTCTAGCACCAGTGATCCTTTATTGGTTGGGAGCTGCACAATGGATCTCATATACATTACAGATTACAAGCACATGATTTATGGACTCCTTGACACACTGCAGAAGTACCCCTAGAGAAAAGAAAAACATAGTAAGGTCCCTAGAGTTCCTCGTGCCTCTCGCCTTTGGACGCCGCCATGTGTTGGCCAATGAGAACTAAGAAAACCAACATCACACCACCACACCTTAACGCTTTATGAACCTCATGTAGCGGAACCATTCTATATAGCTTGCCAGCTAGGGCGGACCCCGCACTTGTTAGCCTCTAGAAACCGCCTCCACCCGACACCGACGAAGGAGAACACAAGCTCCAACATTCCCCAACCATGAGCCTTGATGAGCAACAACCACCCTATAGTAAGTGAGTGTGTGTGTGGGTGGGTGGGGGGGGGGGGGGCGGCGGGTCCTACGTCAAGTGTTATTGGACGTGGTGCAACTTGTTCCGCCCCAACAACACCATCGACAAACCCTAACATAACTCTATTTATAGGACACACAAGAGAGAAGGGTACCCACTCCACCCGCCGAAGCGGGGACGGTAGAATGAGTGGCATCCAAAGGGAAACGAAAAGTTTGTAGCATCATCTATGATCAAGAAACTTCTTGTAGTCGCCCAAAAAAAGGCTACGTTAAATGGGTTTTCTTTTCTTTGTAAATATATTCTAAACGAGTTTGAACAAAAAACATCGTATGTCAAAAGATAACAGGAGAACAAAAAGATCAATGGTTTGGTCGCCACCACAATGGTGCCAACCTTATTTAGATACCCTAAACAAATGAACGTGTCGTAGATTGCCTTGACAAAGTGGGGGACTTTCTATGACAGGCTTTGTTGGAAGCGACACAACCTCTTCCTCGCAGCGACACCACTAATAAGCCCTACCCTACCTGTATCTATAGGCCAGACAAGAGGGCAGGATTCTCCCTCTCCACACACAAGAGTGGCAGATGAAAGATGAGCGGGCATCACAAGGAGAACGAAAAGTTTATAGCATAATGGACCGGTACAACTTTGTAATAAATCATCAGCAATTAATATAGATGAGTGAGTACCCTAAATGAGTATTTTTCTTTTGTATAAAATTTGCTCAAAATTTCATTTTATGTTGATATCAAATGTGCTCCAAATGAGTTGAACAAAAATATTGCACAAACATAACGAGAGAACATCCTTATAAATAGGTCCACTCCAGAGATGAGACCGACGCGTGGGGCCCACTCCAGAGCACCCACGAAAATCTTCTCCCGCACCAACGCGTTCCCCTTTACCTCGCCGCCGGCGCCACCGCGCCGTCGCGCAGCCATGCTCCGTCTCCGCCTCCGATGCCACGCCCTCTCCCAGCTCCTCTCGTCCCCATCCTCGTCTCCCATCTCCCAGCTCCTCGGCTACCACAGCCGCCTCCTCTCAGCGGCCGCGCCCGTCGTCTCCCCAAACCCTAGCTTCGCCGTCGAGGATTACCTCGTCTCCACCTGCGGCCTCACCCGAGCGCAGGCCGCCAAGGCCTCCGCCAAGCTCTCCCACCTCAAGTCCCCCGCCAGGCCCGACGCCGTCCTCGCCTTCCTCGCCGGCCTCGGCCTCTCCGGCGCCGACGTGGCCGCCCTCGTCGCCAGGGACCCCCGGTTCCTCTGCGCCGGCGTGGAGACAATACTGGCTCCCAACTTCGCCGGCTTAACCGGCCTCGGTCTCTCGCGTTCTGACATCACGCGCCTCCTCTCGGTTGCCGGCATACACTTCCGCTGCAGATCCATCGTCACCAATCTACACTACCACCTGTCCCTCTTCGGCTCCACCGACAACTTCCTCCGTGCTCTCAAGCGCAACGGATCCTGCATTCTCTCGTCCGACCTCGACAGGGTGATCAAGCCCAATGTCGCGCTTCTGCGAGAGTTTGGGATTGGTCCTTGTGATATTGCCAAGCTGTGTGCCGCTCAGCCATGGTTGCTCACCTGCAATGTAGAGCGTATCCGGGCGATGGCGGTGAGCGTCGAAGGTCTGGGTGTGCCCCGTGGATCTGGGATGTTTAGGCATGCGCTGAATGCTGTTGCTTTCGTCAGCGAGGAGAAAATCGCCGCCAAAGTGGAGCATTTGAAGAAAACGTTCAGGTGGTCGGATGTTGAGGTGGGCATTGCTATTTCTAGGGCTCCAAATGTGCTGAACAAGACTAAGGAGTTTCTGCAGAGAAGGTCAGAGTTCCTGATCTCTGATTTGGGGTTGGAACCCGCATACATTGCTCATCGCCCTGTAATGCTCTCGTACAGCCTGGAGGGCCGGGTAAGGCCCCGGAGCTACGTTGTGAAGTTTCTCAAGGCAAATGGATTGCTAGATCCCGACCGGGACTTGTATTCCGTGCTTGTACTGTCTGAGAAGGTATTCATGGAGAAGTACATATGCCCTCACAAGGAAGCTGCACCGTGCCTCGCTGGAGACTATGCTGATGCTTGCAAAGGGCTACTGCCGACTAATTTCAGATTTACATGAAGCAAGGATGGGTTATGGAAATCGGTAACTGTGTATGGCATCACAGTTTTCACCATTCATAGTAAGCTGGTAATTCACATTAGTATTTTTTCCCCCTAAATAGAGATTGATTTCTTCTATAGTATGTCTTCCATATGCTGGCTTGGTCGCTGCTAATGCCTAATGAAATTGATAGTTTAATTCATGAACCCTGTGGTGTTGATGTAATGATGTTCTAGTTAAGTAGACGTGAAAGCATCGCCTGCAATCTCTGGAAATGAGAGTCCATGAATATATTTGTGTTTCTGACTTCCATTTTTAGGATAATGGAAATTGAATATGTGGGTAGACCAATTTTCTTGTGAAACCAGAACCCAGAGAACAAGAAAGGATGAGAACTGTATTGCACCGTTTTCCAGTAAATATATCATATGGGTTGCTTTCATCCACATTTTTATTTCCATTTCCATTTCTGTCTTTTTGTTTTTCATCATTTCCAGTTCATTTTCTATATCTAGGTTATGCTTGGAAAATGTATGTTTCTATTGGGTCTCTCATTATGCCTTTTGGTTTCTTTCCCATTATCCTTCTGAAATTGAATATCTTTGTTCCTAAATTCTGCACCTGATTTTACTTCCGCTGAGAAAATTTCAAACTTGAAAAGGTAATCTATTTGGGACTGAAGCATGATCAACAATGAATTAGTCTCATCATTTACATCTGTCATAGTTCGTCAGAACTAGAGAGACGGCCCTGATATATGCTGTAAAGTTAATCAAGGAAATGGGTTGCTCAAGCGCAACCTGAGCTACAATGCCGTTTTCATGGTGACTGAGAAGGTTTTCATTGAAAATTTTCATATTGCCCTCACAAGGAAGCTGCCCCGCACCTCGCTAAAGAATATGCTGCCACTTGCAGAGGGGAAGTGCCATCTAATTTCAGATTTTTTTTTCTTGGAATACATTTTCTAGGAATCTGACCTCAAAACTGACAGCATTTATTTTGGCGCTAGCTGTTTCTGTTATGAAAAATACTTGGCTGTTCCCCGGATACTTATAATTTTGGCTACCTTTGGAAAGCTTTATATTACTTTGCAATATTAAATGAACTTTAAATGCATTAGATATCTTGAGGACTACTAGGACTGAAGTTGTAGCCGTTGGGTCCATTTTATGCCAATATCCACACATACAGGTTAAACTTGGACTCTTGGAGTTAACAAGTTGCCATTGCGGTGACACACTTGAGTTATTTTCCCCTTGTTTCTTTGATTTGTGTCATTCCTGTTTGCACACAAACCCATGTTATGGTTGAGTAGATAATTAGAGGCGACACGAGCTGGTCGCTCTTCATCTTGTAGCACAAGGAAAAAGAGTCCTGGGAAGCACAGGAGGTGATGATGGTTCATGTAGCATTACTACTGGGTTCAATTCCATTACGCGCATGGTACAGCATATCTGTCGAGTTCCAGAGGGATTGATCCTTGCCTCCTTTGTACATCCAGCCTATACACAGCTCGCCTTACTTAAAGGGTTCATCAGTAACCTGAACAAAGAGGAAGATGCCCGGCACACTTGTTTGATTAGACTCTGTTCTGGCGCTTTCCCGATTCCAATCATCCTTTCAGGTAGCAGTAGCCTTTTTTGATTTAAAAGCCTGGCTACCACGGTCCTTTCAGGTATATTCATTCTGTGTGCTAAGTGCTCTGCTAACTAGAGAAGAGATAGCAGGCATGCACATAGGCTGTACAGGGGATGTTTATCTGGAAATATTGGTTTAGTCTAATCCACGCAAACTCAGTCTTCAATTTACTGAATTTAGATTAGATGTTGCCTTCTTCCTACCGGGAGAAGATGTTGGATGCAGACGCACACCGCCTGAGTGAGGCAGAGGATCGGCCTTGCTTCGGGGCACACTGCAGATGCATACTGCAGTCAGATTCCACCGCTCAAAGTTTTCGATTGAGATTATGGTTTATCGAGCTACAGCGGTGCAGTGCTGTGATACACTGAGCCTTTGAGTGGTGCATACAAATTGGAATTGTGGCGGCGGCGGCTTGTCATGATCTCTAGTGTTTTGCTTATATGCTTCCTGCCATGAAATTATTTGTGGGAATCCATTGGCATAATTCACTCACTTGACTAAAAAGACAGCAGCACTGCATTGCATCCTCTTTTATTCTTTATTTTGATTGTTGTGGTTGCTCAACAAGTTATCTCTCAGATTATCGCTTTCAGTGCAAACCGGAGTAGATTAATTAATTTTGAGTAGATGGAGCTTCTTTTTCATCTGAAAGACACCCCACATTTCAGAAGATACATACGCCTACAGTTTCAGCAGTGAAGTTCTGTTTCCAGTTGCAATAAGCTTGGTTACTTATCAGCTGAGTACAAGTAGTGGAGATTGACTTTTTGTTTCTTGTGCAGGGTTCACAACAACTGGTGTTGAATTTGCCGCCGGCTCCGAGACCTCGGACGGACAGACGGAAGGCGCTTTGAAATCGTTGTTGTGGCGCCGTATATTATATGCAGTCCTACGTTTTCTTCTTCTTTTATTTAGGTGAGCGCCATCAGGTTTAATAAGTGTCTAATTATGTGCTCTCACCATGTCTCAAGCTCACTTGGCAACAAAATGAAAAGAAATGAAAGAACCGTTGTTTGTAGGCAATGTGATTTCAATTTGGTTGCTTACATCTCATGATAACTAGTACACCAGAGGTGCGTCTTTTCCGGCCCTCTTGTACTAGGAAAAGGTACTCTCAATGCTCTAACGCTCATGCCGGATATTGATTCTCGATTCTACGAGAATTTTTATGAAAGCTTTTCATTTGCTTCTCTTCAATGGGAGTTTCATTTCTCCTAGAATGTATCCCGAGGATTCATCGACCGAATTGATGCTCAATGTCGGCTCATTTTTTTGCAATCAGAAAGAAAAAGATGTAACTCATCAATATATTGTCAGTCATTCTTTTTTTTTTTTGAGAAAAGACAGGGCATCTATCTCTGAAGAGAAGAGTCTAAGCCCAGGGCAGCCCAGCGTCTTTGACGCAGACGAAAAGCCCAGCCCACCAGTAAATATATGTCTGTCAATGGGAGAGAGACTGACCCACGGCTTCCCCCAGCTCCCTCCCTCCCCTCGCCGCCGGCGCCGCCATGCTCCGGCGCCGAGGCCGCGTCCTCATCCAGATGCTCTCCACTCCCTCCGCCGCCACCACCTCCCCTCTCCACCGCCCCATATCCGCCGCCGCCCGACCACAGCTACACGCTCGGAGCTGCATCCTCTCCTCTCCCCGCCGCCTCCTCTCCGGCATCTCTCCAACAACCGGGTTCGCCGTGGAGGAGTACCTCGTCGGCACCTGCGGCCTCACCCGACCGCAGGCACTCAAGGCCTCCCCCAAACTCGCCCACCTCAGGTCCGCCGCCAACCCCGACGCCGTCCTCGCCTTCCTCGCCGGCCTCGGCCTCTCCGGCGCCGACGTCGCCGCCGTCATCGCCCGGGACCCCAAGTTCCTCTGCGCCGGCGTGGACAAGGGCCTGTCCCCCATCGTCGCGGGGCTCTCCGGCCTCGGTTTGTCACATTCCGAGATCGCGCGCCTCCTCTTGCAGTCCCCCAACAATTTCCGTTCCAGATCCATCGTCCCCAAGCTGCAGTACTACCTGCGCCTCTTCGGCTCCTCCGAGAGGCTGCTCCGTGCCATCAACTTCAACACTGCCCTCCTCGCCTACAAGAGCAAGGTGGAGCTCAATGTCGCGTTCCTGCGTCAGTGTGGGTTCGGCGATTGCGATATGGCCAAGTTGTGCAGCTCGATACCGAGGATGGTCACCACCGACCTGGAGCGTGTTCAGAGAATGGTGGCATTGACCGAAGCTCTCGGTGTGCCCCGGGGATCTGGGATGTTCAGGCATGCTCTGAGTGCCGTCGCATTCCGCGACGAGAAGCAGATCGCAGCCAAAGTGGATCACCTGAAGAAGACGTTAGGGTGGTCGGATGCCGAGGTGGGCATTGCTCTGCCTAAGGCCCCGTTTTTGCTCGCCAAGTCGAGCGAATCGCTGCAGCACAGCTCCGAGTTCCTCATGTCTGAGGTGGGGTTGGAACCCGCGTACATTGCTCAGCGGCCGGTAATTCTCTGTTACAGCCTAGAGGGCCGGATGAAACCTCGGTACTACGTTGTAAAGTTTCTCAAGGAAAATGGATTGCTCAAGCACGACCCGAGCTACTATACTGTTTTCAAGGAGACCGAGAAGTATTTCGTGGGGAAGTTCATATACCCTCACAAGGAAGCTGCACCACACCTTGCTGAAGATTATGCTGCCTCTTGCGGAGGGGAAGTGCCCACTAGATTCAAATTTACATGAACCGAAGAATTCTGAGTAATATGTGTAGAATCACGAGGTAGTTCTGAAGCCAGCTATGTTTTGGTCATTATTTTGTAATGGAGAAGAAGATACATGTTCTCTGAAGATTTATGTGGCTTTCCAAAATCTATCGTTTCGTTATGTATTGATTTCTCCTTTGTGCCATTCTAATCAGAAGATTACTTTATATGTTGAGCTTATGCTTCATGAACGTCACGGGAGGTTCACTGCTTCATAAATAGTTGGTATTTACCATTTTATGAATTCCATTTCATATCACAGTTGTTTTTAATTTGTAGATTGTTGATTGCAGCATTGGAGATGCGTGAGCCACAAGCTGTAGGTTTGGCCAACTTCAAATGCTTGAGACACCCAGGTCAGGGCAGGCCTGGGAGAGGCACTGATGATGGAGAGGACGCAGCTGGCAGACATGGAGACCCAACGACCTGGAACATCAACTCCTAAGCTTTCATAGGAGGTATATGTGATTTTGTCAAGCTGTTCTTCCAAATCTAAAAGAAGTTTGCTGTCTATGAAGCAGACGACTTGTGATGATTATCAGGTGTCATTCAATTACTTTTAGATGATGTCCATCATCTTTTTGTGCAGTTCATGTTGGCAACCTTGCTATTGTGCCTGCAGGTTGAGGATGTTGTCCATGCAGTGGTATAGGCTTGCTAAGGAAACCCATGTGAGATACTTCATATTCTGGGGACCTTTAGTTTCTCCTTTTTCATCACTAGCCTTAAAGGCATTTACTAAAACAAACTGTGAACTGCATTGGTTTCAGTCGCACGCATCACTGCATTCATTGTTGCCTGTACTTCCTTCCGTGAATTTTGTGGTCTGCTGAGTTGGTGATTAGTTCACTTAGTCTAGTACATAAACTAAATATCCATAGAAAACATGCCCAGTATCTGACGGAACTTCCTCCAATGTCATGGAGGTAAACCTTGATAGCTGGGCTGGTAAAGAAACTGAGGTGGCATGATGATCTTTTTCCGTCATGCTCTAATTCGTTGGTATGACCTGTCAGCTATCCTGTGTAGAATATGCATGCTCTTTCACCATAGCTAAACCTGCATGGAACTAAATTGGCTACAGTAGGTCCCACTCCATGATGCAGTTTGTGGCCTTGATGTGAATGAACTACAGTATGTCCCACTACAGTAGAATGTTGCTTATCGTTTGCAAGCTGTTAAATTTTTTTGCGGCGCCGGCTTTTTTTTTTGCACCTTGTGCTCATCATCTCTATGGTTGTTGTGTCAGGTTAGAGCATGGAGTGCACGGCCTTGCTCATGTGTGCGACAGCCTGATAAGCCAGTTCCGCGGTTGTCAGATCCCCTGAGAGTGGATGCAGGACACAGGATTTGTTGGTCAGGTAAATTCATTTCTCTAGCACATGGCAAACAGAGAGACAAACATATGAATTGTTTGGATACGAATATAATGCTATATATGTTGTTAGAACTTAGCCCCTGTATGGAATGCATGAGGTAGAAAGGAACCTATCCAGAACAATATAATATTCGTTTGTTCTGCAATTAGGGCTCAAATCTGCAAGACGGTGATCATCATACTGGTCCTAGACTTTTTCTTTTAGTAAGTATTAAAGCAACCAGAACATTTGCAGCTATTCTGTGTTGATACTGGCCAAGTGTAGTCCAGATCCATTCATTGGACAAAGCCGCTGCTAGCCTGCTACTAGGCTATAATAATATCCTCTTCATAACCAAACTTGCTTAATCTTGAGAGATGTCCTTTATACTTAACTGTTAGTACTCAATTGAAATCATTCTGCTCTTAAATTAGTCACGGAAGATATTAATCTGCAGTTTGGGGCATAAAAGTGTTTTTTCCTAGGAAGCGGCTCACAATAGATCTGTTCATCCACTGAATAAATAGCTCTGTAAGAGCCAGCCTTGTATCGGTCGCTGTATTATCCGCAAGTGCCTACCTCCAACGTGCCAGCCACCTGTGGTTTTGTTGAACAAGATGGCATTCCATTCTTGGTTCATTATGCGGATCAAAATCTGCCCGGTGAAATTAGAAACAGAGTACCATGGTGTATCATTATTTTTTGGAGACGAATCATTTCTTGTTTTCTGTTGTTTTTTCTTTATCCGTCTTGGTTGATGTGATTTTTATCACTATCTTTGTTACCCGACACTACATGGGAAAACAATGCTATAGAGTGGGACCACTTGGGTAGCACGGTTGAACCAGGCAGGCCAGACCAGGCAACTGGCGATGACTCTCCTTCCCCCTTGATGTTGCCCTGGCTGTGATGTCACTTGTGTGCCATGCTCCGCCTGAGATGTGCAACTTCACTCGTCTCCTCTATTTGCCTCCCCCAGCCCCTCCCTCCACCGCCTTCTCTGTTGATCAGCCATTATACCTAGTTGAGGTCAAGGGCACCTTTAGGTGTTAGTACGTAGGATTTTTGTTGTCCTTCGGAATTTATGTAAGAAATATCAGATTGATTCGCACACTGTAATGTCAATAATGTTCCCCATAGTCTCATATATTAGCTATATAAGGCCGTGGTCAGATAATTGACCATATATCTACTTATTGCACAAGTTGAGAAATTGAGTAAGCAATTAACGAACCACGACTTCAATATCTCCCGTATTGGCTCTCACAAGACAAGCTGCATTGCTATGCAGTTATATTCCTGCAACAGCACATGAGGCCTCTTCCAGTGCACAGGTGCTTAGATGAGGTGCTAAGCGCATTAAAGATTTTAACAACTAAAGTCCTCGGTGCATAGGTGCTTAACTTGTTGTAGCTAAGCTCCCTTCATTTAGTGATTTAGCCACTAAACTCTTTCATGCATTAGTGAACTTTCTTCATTTAAGTGTTTTTCCTAGGTTAACACGTTTGGCATTGTTTCTTCCTTGGGTCACCGGAGTGCTCTCTCCTCCTTAATTGTATTGCCATGTCATTTTTTTTTGCTATGTGACATGCTTACCACTTGTACATGATGGAGCACTGGGAAGGGCCTGAGCATCCTGCAATCACCATGGTCCACATCATGTCCAACATCAAGGCGAGCATCCTGCACGTCCGTGAGCAATGGGCGACGTGCCATGCCAAACACATATTCGAGCTACACAGCAAGGTGGTGATAGTAGTGGAGTTCTATTAGTGGCCCGACATCGGCTCATACTTCAGGGTGTATGACCTTGCCGGACGCGACGAGAGGATGCCATACCGATACAAGTGGACCATCTCCAACCGCTAATAAAATTATTTCCAAACCTAAGGGGGTGTATTTCGTTAATGAAACCACAAGTACAAGAATAAATCTTTGTCAGGAAAACAACATACATACCAATTACTCCCTCCGTAAAGAAATATAAGAGTGTTTAGACAACTACTTTAGTGATCTAAATGCTCTTATATTTCTTTACAGAGGGAGTACCAAAGTTTATCAGCCATTCTCCAGTAGCAAACAGTACAAACCAAACTAGTTAGCTAGGATCACCAGCATTCAAAGTCTTCTCAGGTGCTGTAATGCAAAACAGAACACACACAAAAAAAGGACTCCTGAACTGAACCTCCATGAGCGATTCCAGGCAAGGGCATCAGCTCTATATCATTCACAAACCTTCCCCCCCTGTGGTAGGCAGGCATATTGCAGATGTTACAACAGCAACTTACTACTACATTCCACAGATACAACGTACTAACTAGCAACAGAAAATTACTTTCGTCTTTCACTTTTATTTTTGTTCTGTTTGTATGCTTGCATAAATCATAGGTAAATATTCCCTATGATGTAGTAACATTTTTTTTACAACCTAAGCAGGGGTAAATATTCTAACCATTTGCTGGGCATAAATCATGACAAGCCCTTCAGTGTACAACCTAAGCATGGTCTAAATCTTTATTCCCTCTCTTGAATTGCTTCCAAACAAACAAGACTTGGAAGAAAGTACCAATCTCCAAAAAATTGTATGAGAAATGATGCGTTGGTGTGTATTAATGAAGTGGGCAACATTGTAGCTCTTTAAATAACATATGGTGGAGTTGCTTTGGGAAGCTAGCAGACATCAACTGCATGGGTTTTTTTTCCTTCCGAGTGATCTATCATGCAACACCATTGAACCTGGTGAACATGAACATAGGTAGCTCATTGCATGTTGGAGGTTACTAGCTAGGATTGAGTGGCAACGGGAAGCAAAGGCACACGTTTATCAGAGTAGTCACTTCATTGGCTTGCTGGCTAATTAGTTAGATGAGCAGATTAAGTTATGTCAACTAGTCAATTTCATCATTTTTCTGCCCACTTCCATCTCCTTTATTTCGCGAGGACGCCGCTTCTCAGGCCGACCAAGGCATGACTCATCTTTCTCATCCAACTGATTGGCAATCTCATCTAGCTAAGTGATCAACAACTTGCTCATGATCAGCCAACTCGACAAGGACTCTGAATGCTTGTTGCCTGCGGTGAGCTGGCTACTGGTGCAGCAGCATGTGGCGCCGGCAAATCATTAAGGACCACTTTCTCCTTCACATGATCACCACGAGGAAACTGTTTGATAAATGTATGAAGGGACTTATGATATAGCTACATAAGAAGCGCGGCGAATCTGCGACTCTTCTGATGATGGAGCAGGTTTCGCATGCACATGTTCATTGTAAACATGCCAAATTCTCCAAGAGCAATGAGCAGCTGCATGCGCTCCGTCTCCGGCAAATTCGTGACACTGGCATTGTAGATGATGCACTGACCATCAGGTGCTCTGCTCCTAACGCATGAAGACGCTCTGCGGAGAAAACATGTACGCACCGTGTACCGTGAAATTAATTTTTGTAAGGGTCTTTTCTTTTTAGTAATTCTTATGTGTTGGTTTCTAGATGATAATAGTTCCTTATAGTATATACTTTCTCAAATTCCAAATATACAAAGAAACACAGGCAACAGTAGTTGTGCACACACATGTGGCGCTAATGTACTAGCTGCACTGCATGTAGGTGTAGCCGACTCAATAATAAGTCAGAAGCATGTGTTTTTCTCTTGTAGTAGTAAAGTTTGGTTGCTTCCAACTACCACTGCTACTCTTATTTGTTACTTGGTGATCACATATATGTTCATAGTCAGATCCAGTAAAAGGCAGAGAGCTAGTTGACTCAAACCATGGACCATATATATACAACATTATGACCTTCTTTGCAATAACGTGCGTGGCTCTATCACATCATGGTTATGGATTGGGGACTTTGGGAGGCACCATGGGTTCAAGGTATGCATGCAGATAATGTAAGACTAGACAAATATTTGCGTGTTGGCACTATCTTTCGTCGGAAATATAGAAGCTGATTGTCCGCTTGATGGTTACAATGTTGGTCGGCCTACGTAAAATTCGCTTGTGCCCTGTATGGTTATACTATCGGTCGGTCTACACTACAATCGTTTCCACGTACGCAACAGTAATGTATATATACACTAGAGTCCAATGATAATCTCCAACGTTGCCATGCTTCTCTTGGGTAGATTACAAATGCATATATACACCCAAGAATACCATTATAGAATTTGTGGATTATAAATATAGAAAAATTTAAAAACAGTATCATAAGCATGTAACAACCTTGGAGGCATTGGAGATGGGAGGAAGTCTTCCTGACTTCCCCGCAAAAAAAGGGGATGGATGAATGTCTACTTTGGGAGTTGGGAGGCGGTACCCAACAGGTTGCTCGCCATGGTTAAGCTCCTTGGAGAGAGTAGAGATTAGTAAAGACGGAAGAAGTAAGTTGGGTTGTCTTGCAAAAAATATGACAACCATAGAGGCAAAACAAAAGAGTTGAATTGAGTACGATAAGCTAGGCTAGTGATGCAAATAGCTCGTTTGCCTTGATTTAACGGTACTTCATGTCTACCAAGCTAGAATTCATGTGGGAGTAGCTTAGAAGACATGTTCTAATAGTCAATATCTACTTCTGACATCTCTCAATCCTATTGGTAAAACTCTTAACTTTAATTATCCTCTTTCTCTCTTATACATCACTAGAAGCAGTCTCATGTATGGATGGTGCTATGTTGGTGTCGTGATAAGGGAAAGTTACCAAGGCTACCTCCTCTTATGATATGAGCTTCCGACTTCTCAGTAAGTGCAACATGCACATGGAAATAAAAAAAATCTTGGTGTTAATTGAAAGCTAGATTTTTTTTCTCTATTTGTTAAACATATAGTATGTCATAAGTTCAGTTGTTTGTAGAATTAAGGAACTTTGTACCCAAGAGATGTTTTATGACTACATTTTGAGATAATAAAAGCAGCCTTTGTCGGAAAAAGGAGATGTTTTATGACTAGATGGTATCCCACGCGTTGTTTGCGGGAATTTATGAACAATAGTTGTTGCAATCTGATTATACGCAAAACTTCGTAAGTATAAAGATTGCAGCATTGGATCATAGCTGAAGAAGCCAAGACCCATGTCCTGTTGCAGTAAAGTTTGATTGCTCCCAACTACTACTGTTGTTCCTTACTACAGTACTAGATGATGCTCATCAGCTAATCTATATATAATAGTCAGATCGAGTTTCGTGTGAGTCGAATCGGATGGTAGATACCTCCAGTACTTCATTACATCCAGCGATCGAGTCCAAGTGTTACTTCTTATCTTACTTATACTAACGTGAGGGACTTTTACTTTGTAAGTTCTACGTGAATAATTAATAATATGGTTGCATGCATCACCCAGATGCAGAGGCCGGGGGTACATCTTCCTTTTCTAAAAAAAGCTAGCGTGAGAGTCATTCTTCTTTGCAATGGTGCGCGTGGGTCAATCACATCATGGTTACTGAGTTAGGGCTTGGGAGGCACTAGGGATTAAGGGGATGCATGCAGCCGAGATATGTCTTGACAAATGTCAGCCAGTATGCTTTGTCAGAAATATAGAAGTTGCTTCTGACCGTGACCTTGTACAGACGACGCGACATAGGTGTGCGGACGAGCTCAACGGTGGTATGCCGGCAACAGCTTGAGTTTAAGCTGCAGTGTGTGGCTGTACAATGCTAGATTCGTTCAGGACAAGATACAAATTACATGATGTGAAACACATCATAGCTTGTGTTCATATGGAACTTAGGTCGGGGAATCATACATAATTGTAGATCTAATAAGGTCATGTGATCATTAAGATTGATTGACCTTCCTTTCTTGCTTCTTGATGATTTCTAATGACCGAAACTTCGTACTAGGTGTAGAAATGAAGTATGTCTACCGCGCGGGGGGGGGGGGGGGGGGGGGGGGGTTGAACAAGTAATGCTAACTCTTCGGTCAGAGACAAATCTCTCGCAGCGAAGAAGATCACAATCTCTTGCTGACAAGTATTTGCTCGGAACACAAAATGATTTCTCTCTCAACTCACATAGGATTGGGTTTAGCATTTGAATTTGTTAATTATCTTAAGAAAAGTTACATCAAAACCAGGATTTCAGTTGGCCATGCATGCTATAATAGGGTTGAAGCCCCTAAAAGCTTGCCAACCTACGGTGCCAACGAGTAAATAGCATAAAACTACCACTTTTCGTCCTATGGTTCCAAAAAACCACCACTTTTTTGTTTGTGACTGATGCCTACCACTTTTCTCGTCGGCTGTCTCAAAAAACCCAAATCGCCCGTTGCTAGCGTTTTAAACCGTTTTCTGACGGTCCGGGCCCGCCTGTCAGGCCACGTCAGCGCCGCGCGTGACGGCGAGGCCGTTAACGGCCGTTATTCGGACCGACCGGTGCGGTCGGACCGCACCCGCTCGTGCGCTCATTAAGTGGTCTCCCTCCCTCTCACTCTGCTCCCCTACCCGCACTCATTCCTCTGCTCTCACTCTCACTCTCTCGCTCCTCTCCTCTCTGCTCTTCGATGCCGGCGGCGACTTGCGCTGTGGAAGCTCCACCGCCGCCATGCCTTCCTGGAATGACGGGGATACGAGCTCAGAGGATGAGTGCGACATCACAAGCATGGACATGGCTCTTTGGGTAAGTTTTCCGATCTGCTGAGCTAGGGTTAGGGTTCATCTAGGAGCTAGATTAGGTTAGTGTTCATCTTGGTGAGCTAGGGTAAGCTTTGTTTACTGTTATTTAGTAGGCAGGGTTATGGTTGCTGTTTGAGCTATGTTTATGTATGCTTGAAAACTAGGGTTTGGGTTAGGGTTCTTGCTGGATTGGGGAATTAATTTGTGATCTATGTCTGGTTCTATGAGCTAAGGTGATTTTGTTGATGTGTTCATGCAGGAGACCCCTGACACCACCGTGGAGCCTCTTTTCTGTGGCCAGCTGGAGCTTTCTGAACCCACCTGCATGATGCACCACATGAGGCCAATTGAGCGTGTGGCATTTGAAGGAACCTTAACTGGAAGGCGTTTCTATGGTTGTCCAGTGCAGCAGGTATAGTACCTTAATTGGAATCATTTTCTTCTGAACCCACACATGTATTTACAAGGATGACAAGTTGCTGTTCTGAACCCACACAGTATTATGTTGACAAGTTGCTCTTCTGAACCTACACTGTATTATTTAGGATGAACTGCAATATGCCTTGTATTAAGGTATTGAGGGATATGGTTACTATCAAAAATGCTTATGTATAGGAAGCATATATCTGTGAATGTACTTGTACAAGCAGGTTGGGTTTCAGTTATAGTTTGAGTTATATTAAACAACATATTCAGTTTACTTAAGCCTCACCTTTAGTTTCTTAGTCTGATATGATTTGTTGTTATGAATTTGAGTGCACTTAGTGATGTATATTTCAATTTCCAAATGCAGAGTGAAGGTGTTAACTGTGGTGTTACTGAGTGGGTTGACAAGCCCTGGCATCCAATTCTTCAGAATTTCTTGTCCAGGCTGTGGGACATGTACCATGAACAGAATTGTGGCAGGGTAGTTGATAAGCAGAAGTATGAGAAGCATTTGACCAAGCTTAAGACTGAAAATGACAAGCTGTGCATTGAGTACACAAAGCTTGTCCAAGATGTATCCAAGATGTTTGATTGGCAGGATAGTAGGGTAGGCCACATGGATAACCAGAAGGCAGTTGAGGAGGAAGAATTTGAGAAGAAGAAGAAAGAGGTAGAAGAGAGTGCTAGGTTGGAGGTTCAGATGGAGAAGCTCAAACTTGCCAAGGAACAAAGGTGCATTTTACAGAGTCAAGCTGACATTATCAAGAATACCAGGAAGGCAAAGAAGGAGGTTGAACAGGAGAGAGATTTGCTTAAGATAGAGAAGGCCAAGCTTGAGCATGTGGTGAATGAGCTGCTGAGTGATGGGCATGCAAGCAAGGAGAAACTTGAGAAAATCAAGGCCATCCTTGATTCATGAAGTGTGTTCTGCAGATGGTGAAGATGGTGAAGTACATCCAAGGCCTTTATAAGTATGTGGCCTAACAATCTGATGTGAAGATATGGGGTGTACATTTTGGGGAATGTGAAGCTAATCTAGTCTATGTCTATGCCAATGTTAAGAACTGTAGTTATGCTGCTAGAACCTTTAATGCTAAGTTATGAACTAAGTTGTAATGGCTGTTTTGCCTATATTTGAACCTCTTCTGCTATGTTATGGAGTCAGTGATAAGCACTGCTGGAGTATGCTATGTGTCTTTTTATGTTTAAAAGGTAGTTATGTTTATTAGTGCTTTGTACCTGGGCTTTGTGGCCCAGTTATATTTACAAACCTATGCCTACTCCACCCACCCTCCACTGCTCATAAATAGCCTACTCCACCCACCCTCCTCCCTCCAGAACACAGCCGCCACACCCCACCTCTAGAAACCCTAGATGGATCCAGAGCTTGGGGAGGTGACAGATGAGGAAGAGGAGGCAGTGCAGGCAGTGGATGTGAGGAGGCAAAGGGCTCGCAATCCCTATTTAAGCACTATACAGACTAGATTTACCTATGAAAGGCCTGCAACCATTTAGGAACCCCTCCTTACAAGCAAACAGACAATAAAACATGTAATGAAACCTTGGGGTAGGTGCTGGGTGGAGTTCAAATTCCTTTGTTGTCACAACACACCTACTATCAGGGTTTGTGTCCAAAACACACTGCAGATAGTCTCTTAACCTGTAGTATTGTGTCTTGTGATCCCCTTGCACAACATCAACTGCTTTCCTCCTTGCCCTGTAGGCCAAATTTTTTGGAACATGTACTCCAAATTTCTTTTTTGTATAACTCAATATAGTCTCAACACCTGCACCAGGATTGGATCTTACAGTATCCTCAACAGCCTTTGCAACCCACTTCATGGTAACCTTTGTGTTCTCTCCACTTGCTCCACAGGTGTGATCAAGATTCATCTTCTTGATGCTAAAGGTTGACTCATGGGCAATCTTAGAAGCAGTAATATAAAACTCACAACCATGCTTTCTATCTGAGCACCAGGCTATGATCCTACTTGGATCATTCCTATGGTACTCAAAGTTCCTAAGTGTCCTAACATGGTAGTTTCTCAATGCTTCTCTGAACTCTACCACATTCAGAAAGCACAAATGAATCCTAAACTGTTCATGTGCATCAGGCCTAGAGGAATCATACCATATTCTCTCCTTCTTCTTCTTAAATTTTCTCTTGCTGCCACAAGGCAACCTAGGTGCATCATCTTCTTCATCAGAAATGCCTTCATCACCTGGAAAGCAGAACACATCAGCTTTTGGCACGAAATCTTCAAACTTTTTGTGATCTGGCTCACTGTGTGATCTGCTTGTTGGGCCTTGTTTCCTCACAGGTATCTTCTGTGCCACAGTTTTCACATGATCTGAAGCTTCTTCTTCATCATCTTCTTCAGAACCATTTGGCTCCTGCCAAAACTCTGAGGGTTCTGTCGGGGATATACCACGCTGTATGACCCGGCCGGAAGTATGACCCGGCCGGACTTGGCGCTTCACCGTGACCCGCCGGAGGACTGGCGACTCACGGGTCTGGCGGCTCACTGTCAGACGACTCACGAGCCTGATGACTCACGGATGACCCCGACGGCGGGTCAGATAGAAGACTAGGCCCAAGGCCCAGAAGGCCGGCTCATGTGATGGTGGGCCGGCTTAAAAGGAAAGGGATGACGAATATTTCCTTTACGCGGAAGCAAGACCCGGACTTGTATTCAACTTGTAAGAAAAGATAGACTAGTCCTAGTCCTACTAGGACTCCGCATGTAACCCGTCCCTCTAACTTATATAAGGAGGGGCAGGGCACCTCAAAGAGGGACAAGTAACAAGAAACAATCTCTAGGGCTAGACACCGAGAGCCGGTTCCCGGCGACTCTCCCGTGATCATAATGAGACCTAGCCTCAAACAGCATGTAGGGTTGTTACCGGATGATGTTTCCCGGGGCCCGAAGCTGTCTAAATCCTTGTCTTGTGTTGCGTCTCTCGATTCCGATCAACCCCTCTCAAGCTACTGCATAGATGCGTTGGCCTCACGACTAAGTCCTCACACTAGGACATCTGCCATGACAATTCCATGACAGTTGGCGCCCACCGTGGGGCTAGCGCACGGTGGTGTTGAGTTCTTGGAGGGATTTCTTCGTGGGATTGAGAAGTTTGCAATTTACCGGATGAAGATGAGCCGGTTTGTAAGGATCTGCATCAAGTGCAAGTTTACCAGATTGAGATAAAAATAATTAGGGTTTGATGTTCTGTGCGCCGCCGGCGACGCGACACGATCCGTCGACAGGAGATCCGTTTTCGTTTCTACACCGAGTCCTACAAGCTGTCAAATTGTACTTTCGATCGAATCCGACAAAAGAAATCTGTTGTCCGATTGGCCGAGTTCCGCAAGTTCCGGCTGCTGGATTACAGGTTCAAGCCCCGAGGAATCAGACACTACTACTCGCTAAGTACTGGAGTACTAGTCTTATTTCTATACACTACGTCCGGTGCTTTTGACTCTACTTTTTCTATTCTACGTGAGATTTACTTAAGGCCGACCAGAATATCAGTACATACATGCTCACGGAGATTTGATGGATAAAATTGATTGCTATATCAAGAGCCACTACCACGCGGACGTGGAGACGACAACGACTCGGGAACGGATACAGCCGTGGTCTGACCAGCGGGCCACCTGCTACTGCCGGACCACGAGCGCACAAGTCACCTTCAGTCGCCAACACAGTCGCAAGCCGCCCGGACGGCCCGCCTCTGTCGCAACGCCCGAGCTGACCCTGTTCCAAGTCTCTGTCTATGGTCAACGGCTGCAACTGTGCCAAATTGCCTTGGCGGCGCAGCTTTGCCGCCGTGGGCCGTCTCATGCAAGAGCTGCCCTTGCCTCACTACGAGTTGTCTACATCTGCCACTTCAAATCAAAGTCAAATGCGGAGCCGTCACCTGTCGCGGCTGTCTCTGAGGCTACAACTTGCCGTTTGCTTAAGCCGCCATAGCGCCCCTCCCTGCTGGTCCTCATCTGCGCTGCGCCGAACCGCCGCCAGAGAGCCGCCGTCTCATGTTGAGCCGCCGCCGCCGCTACGCGCTGAGCCGCCGCAGCTGAAACCTGCCGCGTCGCTTTCGTCTTCTGCTAGGGGCTGCGCTGAGTCGCCCTTGACCGAGCGGCTTCGCTTTCACCTCTCCGAGCCGCCTTTGCCAGGTCACTCGCTGCGCCTCGCCTCGCCCGGTCCATCGACCGCGGACTCGTCAGGACCCCGCGTCACCCGGCCCCGCTGGGTCGAACCGCCTGGCTGCCTCCGAGAGCCGCCTTTACCAACGCCATCAGACAGCTTCGGCGTCAGCCACCCGGCCTTGCGGCCGTCTCTGATGTGGCCCACCTCGGCCGGATCACCGCGCGCTCATGTCAACCTATGGGTGTCAGCTACCACTGCGCCTCGCCCCCGGCTGCGCTCCTGCATGCTCACCTGAAGATTGCTGGCTGCTGGCCTGAAGAAAGGAAAGTGGGAAGCTGACTGGGAGTTGAAAAGAAAGTTGCAACCCCGTGAGTTCTCCAGATCGGCCTCCCACATTATCCGAAGTCAGAAGATAATTTTAGTATTACTTTACAAAGTACTACTAGTACAAGCACGGGGCAAACCTTCAGAAAAAGCAATGCTACTTATAGCAACCAACAGTTCGGATGCAACCAGAAGGGAACGCTGGAAATTTTCTGACTGGCCCTGAATCGCCTCCGCCTTGCCGCCTGGCCTTCTGCACCGACTGTGCCAGAGATGAGAAGAGACCGGTTGAAAGAAAGGTCAAGTGGCCGGGTGCTAAAAAAATCAGGGGAGAGTGGCTAAGTTGCCATTGCAAGTACTGGAAGTTGATTCGTGGAACGGACCATCCATCCAAGTTTATATTTTATTAAACATATTGTTTTCATCAAAGAACAATTACTTTGGTCTGTATATTTTTATGTGCAGCAAAGGTGGTGCCATGTTGTGCCTGTGAAGTGTACGTCAGGGTCGTCAGCACCATCACGCACCGGCGTCTGCGCCCGCTTATTGATGGAACAGGTGTGCGCAAGTCGCCGCCCGTGCAGCTTAATCTACATCAACCCGCCGGAGCCGCGTTGAGCCGCCCTTGCCGCTTTGAGCCGCCGGGGTTATATTAAGTCGCCGGTCTGCCTAAGCCGCCAGGACTATATTGAGTCACTGGTCTGCCTAAGCCACCTCTTTCGCGATAAACGGATCATCCGTCGTCCAAATAAATCAGGTGATATCCATCCAAGTTTGTTTTATTAGCACCTGTTGTTTTTGTCAAAGAACAAGTTTATCTTTGCCTTGGTCTGCAATATTGTTTATGCAGGGCAATTATTTATGA
This sequence comes from Triticum aestivum, assembly GCF_018294505.1. Classification (NCBI taxonomy): domain Eukaryota; kingdom Viridiplantae; phylum Streptophyta; class Magnoliopsida; order Poales; family Poaceae; genus Triticum; species Triticum aestivum. Next base: position 8,910,561 of record NC_057811.1, on the reverse strand, counting down.
CAAAAAGTAATGTTATACCGCGGAGATGGAGGCACGCCAACATCGTTTGGCATAGGTGGTTGTCGTTACTCAACGGACTCCCGCACCGGCTTACAACGCCGTGGTCGTCTCTCGTGACCGCGTCGGCTTACAACGCCGTGGCCGTCTCTTGCGATCACGCCGGCTTACAACAAGGAGGACAACTCACACGTCTGCGACCGGCTTACAATGTGATGGACAACTTACCCGTCCGCCCCCGCGGCCGACTCGGCGTCCGCGTCGCTTACCGCTCCTGCGATTGACTCGCCCGACCACACCGACTTACAACGCCACGGCCGGCTCATCTGTCTGCTCCCGCGGCCGACTCGGCCGTGATTGGTTTCAGCTTCACCGTGATGATCATCAACTCCGCGGTGGATAATTTCTGGCCTGACATATCAGGTGAAATCAATCCAGTAAATTTTTATATATTATATATATTGTTTTCTTTAAAAAGAGCAATTACTCTGGCTTGCGAGGTTTTTGATACAGGACAATTGTTCACTACATCAACACAATGTGGTTGACTCGCCCATCCGCGCGGCTTACCGCGCCGGCGATCGATTCGCCCGTCCGGACCGGCTTACAACACCGCGGCCGGCTCATCTGTCTGTGCCGCCTCTGATTCAACGGTCGTCTTTACCATCCGTCTCTCGCGGGTTGGTCTATATAACCACACTGGGCCGCACCTGTATGCATGAGCTGTTTATTGAATATGAGCGAGTCACTGCTTGGGAAGCCCGGTTTTCTTCCGACAAATTGGAGGCAAATTATCATGTGTCATCAGCCGCCGTCTGCACTGGACGGCTCAATGGGCAGGCGCACAAGTCGCCGCCACTACAGTTTGGTTAACTTCAAAAACATCCAGTTGGAAGGAACCATTGGCCGAGTTGCTGACACAGCTCATAGGGGATCATTTATAACCCGCCGCAGTCACCTCAACATTCTGTGGATTCACATCGCGCTATGAACACTAATGTATACACCTTCTGCTATGGTCAAATATGGAGAATCTCAAGACAACTCCTCGAGTCGTCTTAAGACTCGGGGGCTACAATGGTATGACTCAGCAAGTCTTGCCAATATCCGGTTTAAATCCGGTTCAAGAGAAATCTGTCTCTCACAAAGTTTTGAAGATCTCCATATCCGGTTTAAAATCCGGTTCAAGGGAAATTTATCTGCCACAAAGTTTTGAAGCTCTCAAATCCGGTTCAAATCCGGTTCAAGGTAAATTTGTCTATCACAAAGCTTTGAAGCTCTCAATATCCGGTTTTTCCGGTTCAAAGAGAATTTATCTCTCGCAAAGTTCGAGTTCTCAGGAAAAATTAAAGGGACCAAAAAGAGTCTGTTACAAAGTACAACCCAAACATAGGTACCCTGCTTTAATGACCATTGGGAGCTGATCGTATTCGAATTTAGCTTAAGCCTTTTGGTGTGACCCTGATCGTATTCGAATCAGAGTCGTTAAATATTCTCATGATCACTAGGGGGCTTCCTGTTCAAACATAGGTCGTATTCGAACCAAAGAGAACATAGCTATCGGTACCCTCTTGATCGGCACACTGCCGAGCTCACTAGGGGGCTTCTTGATCGTATTCGAATCATAGCTCAACCCCTTTTGGGAACCGACGTGGATCGTATTCGAATCAGCGTCGTTAAACAACTCTCAAGGTCATTTGGGGGCTTCCTGTTCAAACATAGGTCGTATTCGAACCAAAGAGAACATAGCTGTCGGTACCCTCTTGATCGGCAACGCCAAAGCCACTGGGGGCTATATGATTGTATTCGAATCTTAGCTTAACCCCTTTGGGACGGTTTTCTGATCGTATTCGAATCAGAAGCCTCAAAATTTTTGAAGTCTCTTTTTGCAAACAGTTTTTGGATTTTATTTGAATTTGATCATATCTAAAGTGTATATGAGTGGTGGCTATTTAACCCGGTTTGACTTTGGATAATAAGTCGCCATCATATGACAATCTTAAACATTTGGAAGTTTTGATTTCTAAAGGTTGGGTTATCACCCTTACTGCACAGGTCATGTAAACCAGCAGTACAAATTCAATATCACAATGGTTATATGTGAGATATTATGACCCGCCCTGCGGTAAACCGTCAAGGGATTTTGTGATCTACTTGTGTGCAGGATAAAACTACATTTGGGTGGTTACCCGTCCTGGCTTTTGATGTTAAGTCGCCAGGGCATATGTTGTTTAATCTCTGTGCAGGATTTACAGAGCTATGATTTACATAAATGATTAAGTTCAAGCCCATCATCAAAGATTGAAATTGGTGTCTCAAAAGGGTTATCAATTCTTGATTTTCTCAAAGGCTATAAGCCGCCGGGTTATAAAAGTCCCGGCTTACAATGGAGGCGTATTAAATTGCCATCGGCCAAGAGCCGCCGGGTATTTAAACTCCGGGTTTACTTATCAACAGATGAGGTATTCAAAGTCGCTTTGGCGCAATGGCTATTATTTTATCAATGGATATGATTTATTCTACAATGGAAGGAATAGTCCCGAGTCGCTGCAGGCTTACGACCCGGCACTTGGGGGCTACATTATTCAAAGTTGAGATTACATCAAATATGCAAGTCCCATGTCACTGCCAGCATGCACCATGGCACTTGGGGGCTAATGCAAAGTCATTTTTACTGGCCTTATTGAAGACCCGACTCATCACATTGTAATGAGCCGGCACTTGGGGGCTACCAATTGCTCCTGTCAACAATTCAAGGAAATATATATAAAGTCCCAGCTCAATATTATCTTACTGAGCCGGCCCTTGGGGGCTACACGTTACTGCTCAAATTTACATCATCATATTTACAAAGTCCCTGCTCATTATTGCATAATGACCCGGCCCTTGAAGGCTACATCGGTTGAAGTTTTGTGAGCATAAGACAATTACAAGTCCCAGGTTGATGCAAACATGACAACCCGTCACTTGGGGGCTACAGGTAACACGGATATAAGGAGAAATACTTTCGAATTCTCAGTTATGACCTGGTGTCTGCAACAATCATAGCCCGGCGTCATCAACAATTATGACCCGGCGTCGGCAACAATTATGACTCGGTGCCATCAATATTTACAAACCGACAATTTTGGTAATATTAAACCGGTAAGTTCTACATCGTTAAACCGGCTGAATATCAGATGATTATTTCAAGACCAATATTTCTTAAGCCGGCGTTTTGAAAGCCGACTCAAGTGGATTATTCTTCACAATTTTCTCTACAAGAGACCAATGTCAGCAAATTGACTCTGAAGCTGGCCCATTGACCCGGACTTTTCAAAAGAAGTATCTGAATTTTTTGTATTGACAAACTTGAAACATATCTGCTAAAAGAAGATTTACTATGAGATCATGGACATATACATATTAACAAGGAAATGATAAGGACTTAAAGATGATCAGGTGCCGGTTCAGGAAAATATTTAACCCGGAACACAACCTATCAAGTTTGTTCTTGTGCTTATTTTACAGGATCAGTTTAACATGAATAAATCCAAATTAAACTGGGGGCTAATGTCGGGGATATACCACGCGGTATGACCCGGCCGGAAGTATGACCCGGCCGGACTTGGCGCTTCACCGTGACCCGCCGGAGGACTGGCGACTCACGGGTCTGGCGGCTCACTGTCAGACGACTCACGAGCCTGATGACTCAAGGATGACCCCGACGGCGGGTCAGATAGAAGACTAGGCCCAAGGCCCAGAAGGCCGGCTCATGTGATGGTGGGCCGGCATAAAAGGAAAGGGATGACGAATATTTCCTTTACGCGGAAGCAAGACCCGGACTTGTATTCAACTTGTAAGAAAAGATAGACTAGTCCTAGTCCTACTAGGACTCCGCATGTAACCCGCCCCTCTAACTTATATAAGGAGGGGCAGGGCACCTCAAAGAGGGACAAGTAACAAGAAACAATCTCTAGGGCTAGACACCGAGAGCCGGTTCCCGGCGACTCTCCCGTGATCATAATGAGACCTAGCCTCAAACAGCATGTAGGGTTGTTACCGGATGATGTTTCCCGGGGCCCGAAGCTGTCTAAATCCTTGTCTTGTGTTGCGTCTCTCGATTCCGATCAACCCCTCTCAAGCTACCGCATAGATGCATTGGCCTCACGACTAAGTCCTCACACTAGGACATCTGCCGTGACAATTCCACGACAGGTTCAGAAGCACCCCCAAAATAATGCTCAGCCATCTCTTCCTCTTCCCTGTAGTGCTGACTTGTTCCTTCACCACCTTCATCTTCTCCCCTAGCCCAAGACTTGTATGAAATTTTCTTCCCTCTGTAATCACCCCTGAAAAACTCAAAATCTGAAGAGGATTTGTCCAACTCATCTTCATCTTGATCTTCATCTTCTGCTTCAATGCCTTCAATTTCAACTGCCTCTTTTCCCTTGTTGAAATTACAACTCTGCTGTGTGTTAAAATATGGATCAACAGGCACAACTGGAGGCTGTGAAGAATTTGAGACAGGGTAAAGGACACCTTCTTGGGAAACACTATAAACAATGGGATCACCAACTTGACTCAGTGGAATCTGCTCTTCAAGCAAGGTGTGGTCCATGTTTGCATCTGCTGGATTTGGGTCACTAGCCTCTCTCACTGTTATGTTCAATACTTTCTTCTCAGCAAACAAATCTAGCATCTCCTCCACCTTCTCATCACTGTCCAAAACCTCAATCCCCTCCAGCCCCTTACCCTCATCCTTAACATATGACAGATAGGCATCCAACCCATAGCCCTCAAGTTCAATAAGTGCTAACAAAAACAGGTAATTCATTTCTGATAAGGAAAACTTCCTTTCCATGTTGTCTCTACCCTGAAAATGCAGCCTCAATTCCCATACTTCATCATCCAAACTATGCAAAAAAAGAAACAACACATTCAGATTTCTTCAGATTTTCAAGTTAAAAAGTATGCAACAGTTTCACTTGCACAACATATCATCCAAACCTAAACCCTAATTCATATATTGCTTGCAATGTATACATAATAATATACCAAAGAAACTAATTCATTAACAATATAAGAAACAAATCCTAACCCTAGTTCATAAATAAACTAAGAAAAATAATTAAAACAATTCATAACTTACTCCACGCCACCAAGTGAGGAGGCCCACTGGTGCTCGCCTTCTGGATCCGCGTGGATGCATTTGGCCACTGCCCTGGCCGCGCGGAACGCCGGCGACATCTGGACCTCCTGCGTCGGTGGCCCAGACGAGCGCTGGGTCAGGAAACTTGCGCTGCCTAGCCACTTGTTGACCTCGGAGTGAGCACCGCCCTCGCCGCTGGCTGTCGGCCCAGGCTCGCCGTCGTCCTTCTTCTTCGCCGCCGCCATCGTCGGGGGAGACAGAGAGCACAGGGGGAAAGGAGGAGCGAGAGAGAGATGCTGCCGACAGAGAGAGAACGACAGCGAGCGAGCGGGTGCGGTCCGACCGCACCGGTCGGTCCGAATAACGGCCGTTAACGGCCTCTCCATCACGCGCGGCGCTGACGTGGCCTGACAGGCGGGCCCGGACCGTCAGAAAACGGTTTAAAACGCTGCAACGGGCGATTTGGGTTTTTTGAGACAGCCGACGAGAAAAGTGATAGGTATCAGTCACAAACAAAAAAGTGGTGGTTTTTTGGAACCATAGGACGAAAAGTGGTAGTTTTATGCTATTTACTCGGTGCCAACTCACGTACACAGAGTGACTTTGTATCTCACAACGTTTACATCTGCATTCCCTCTCTTTAATAACCTCCAACCAAACAAGCTAGAGAGGAAAGTACCAAATCTTTGAAACTTATTAAGAAATTATTGGTCTGCGTGCATTGATGAAACACAGGCGATAGTGCGGCTCTATAAATTACAAACGATGGAGCTGGTTTGAGAAGAGCAAATGTATGAGTTTCTGTTTTGGCAAGCATGGACTGAATTGAACCCGATGAACATAGCCAGCTCAGTGACCATGCTCTAGAATGGCCTTTTGATCTCTGCATGCATGTTGAAGCTAGCTAACTAGGATTGAGAGGCAACCGGGAGCAAACACACACTTTCATGGAAGGGATAACCTCATTCGCTAGATAGCTAATCAGCCTGATGATATAAGCAAGTTATGTCGGCTAGTCCATTCCATCATTTGCCTGTAGACATCCCCATCCTTTCTTTATAAGTACCACTGCTTCTCACGTTGACCAAGGTCAACGCCACGTGTCTCTGGCAACTTCGTCTAGGCGATCCTCAACCAGCCTGTTTTCCGTGGTGAGTTGACTACTAGTGCAGTTGCATGTGGCGCTGGCAAATCAGTAATGACCATCTTCTCCTTCACTGGATCCTCGCAATGAAAATGTGTGATACATGTACGCAACACTTCTGTTGGTCTAGCAGGTTTCCCATGTGTCAGTTCATTGGTTCATGTGCCTCATCTCCGACTGTGTGGACTGGAATTTGAAAATTTAATGGGTTCTTCTTATTAGGACTTGCTTACATGTTCGTGTGGGGATGATGCTACTTGCTTATAGTAGTACATACGTTCTCGGAATTCCAGATCAAATATACAAAAACGCGTATGTACAGAGATGCATGCAGCTAGCAATTGCACATACGCATGTGGAGCTCTGCACGCATGTGGCGCTAATGTGCTAGCAGCATTGCATGTGGCTGCAGCCGACTCAAGAAGCCTTGATCATGTGCTGTACACTTGTAGTCTAGGAGTAGAGGATGGTTAATAGTATAGAGAACTGCTGGCTATATGATGTTGCCACGTCATCTATAGCCAAATTTATAGCCAGCAAGTATAATAGTTAGATAAAATTGTGTATTACTTTATTGATACATGATTCATCTCACTATCTCACAAGGTCTCTAGGAGCATGTGTTGCAGCTGACTGCTAATCTGTAGTCGGCTTATTTTCTCTCTCTACCAAGTCAGCAAAATATAGTATTTAAAGTCGTATAGCCCGCCTACATCCCCTTATTGAAGTAATTAAGTTTGATCGCTCCCAACAACCGTTACTCTGCCAAAAAATAGCAGTCAGAAATGGAGAGCTCAGAGAGGAGGGCGATTGGAGAAAGAAGGTAAGTAATGGATGAGGTTGTTTTCAAAATCTAGCAGAGAGAAACCGGAAGTTTTTGTTTTATTATGAGTGATGCAAGGCACACACATGAACGACCTAAAATGAATCAAATGATCATGGCTAGCTCATAGATCATGTACGCTGTATCCATGCATGCATGTTAGGACAAGCTAGCTAGGCTCGAGAGGCAACCAAGTAACTAAGGCATGCTAAAACCACAAAAATATGAGATCGTACGTCCTTTTTATGCCACGGGTGGGTACACCCTCTTATCTAGCACCGCACAAGACGTCCGGGCTCTTCCACTCGGGACATGGTCTAATTCTCACTCGATTTTACAAGTTTGTTCATACACATCTGGTGTAGTTGTACTGTTTGATTTCAGAGAGTTTTGTTTTGGTTTTGCACCAGTCTAATTGTCAGACTGACAGCTAATTTATGCGCAAAAGAAAAGATTGACAGCCAATGCTCAAGCGACTGAGAGTTTTTTTTTTTCAAAAAGGGGGGCTCCCCGGCCTCTGCATCACAACGATGCATACGGCCACCTTAATAAAAAGCAAATAGGTTCAACAAGGTCTTAAAGTCTCGAAAAAGTAAAGAAAAGCTCATAAAGAGCCAAATAAAAAATAGCCAAAAAGCCACAACCGGCTGGCACAAGAGAGATAGGAAAACTAATTGCCTATCCTATTACATGACCGTCATCCAAACCGGTTGAATATATCCCGTGCTACCATATCCCAAGCGACTGAGAGTTAGCAAATCTATATTTTCTTTTTCTTTTGACAGGAAGAAACAAGTTTGTTGATTATAAACAAAGGAATCTTTTACAACAATGCAGAATCTTTTTATGTCTTCCCAGATAGATCAGGGAAGATACCCACAAAATTGGAAATGTGTTTACTCGCTTGCTTTCTAGCACTTGCTTTCGCTTGGAAATGCGTGCGTGCGTGTGTGTGTGTGTGTGTGTGGTATTTACTTTATCAGAATTCGAGATCAAATATACGCGAAAATTTATACGTAGGGAGATGCATGTCACAGTTGTGCACGCATTGAAGAAGCCAGACCCATGTGCTGTCCTACTGAAGTTTGATTGCTTCCAAATACTTGTATTCCTGCTTACTAATTACCTGAAGCTCATCAAGTATATATGCATAGAGTGAGATGGAGTGGAAAATCATATAGACCGGAAAACATACATCAGTCCAGTCTGACTGTCTCCAATGTTACTTCTTAGTTCTTATCTACACTAACATCAAAACAGCTCCACTTTACACTCATGTTCGTTACTTCTTAGTTCTTATCTACACTAACATCAAAATAGCTCCACTTGACACTCATGTTGGTGGTTTCATCACATCCTGGCTACTGGGTTGGGGCTTGGGAGGCACTCAGAATTCAGGGTATACTGTGAGATTTCATGGATGTGGTCGTTTGCTGTCGCCCGGCTTCGTCGGAAATACAGAAGTTACCTGTACCATGGAGCTGTCGACACGCCTGGCATGTAGGTTCTGCCATGATGATATGGCGCCATGACTTAGTGATAGCATGTAAGGTGAAACTTTTGCAATTATTGATCGCTTGATGAAGTAGAGTAAACGACTTTTCGAGCATGTTCATGTTCGGCAGTTCTCCACAATCAAGTATGTAGCACAGTACAAAACTAACAAGCAAACAGAGTGACCATGAGCATGAGGGCTATCAGATTATCAAAAGACCAAGACTGATTTGCGTTTGAGCACACAGATACAGTCAAAATGGTCAGCCATCTTCCAAGCGCCGCATCATGCGCAGATCAATTACAGGTCCAAAACTGTTTGACTACACACCAGAAAAGCACCTTAGCTGTGTCATAATTAAAAGATACATATTACATATTTCCATGCAACATCAGTTAAAAGTATCTTCTCACAGATCCCATGGGTAGTAAGTATTAACCATATAATTTGGCATACTAGCAAGAGGTCACAAAAAAGTTAGCTGTAACGCATTGTTACAAGATATATGAGAACTTAAAGCCAAATGTAGTTCAACAAAACAAATGCAATGTATTGTCATCTGTAGACTATCGGTGCTGATTATTTATTTATTTTTTGACGCTGTCGGTGCTGAATTTTGACAAGCTGGAATACCTGGAACAGGATGTCCCAGTAAACCACAAGGTGCAAATGTCAATGGCAAACATATGTGCAGCAGCAGAAGTGGGGAATTACTATTGAACCACATGAACTAAACCAAGCTACCAGCAAACTAGACCAAATCTACACCCTCCTCGAACTGAACCGCATGCAAACAAGTTCACTGATAGACATCAGCAAGAAGGCCAAACAATGTTCTTCAGCCATTCCCCTGGTGCAGCACGCCAAGATTCGTTCCAGCCATGAACGACATCGTAAGTTCTCACTTGCCACCAACTCTCTATCATTTCTCGTAAAAACCAAGTTAATATGAAAACAGCTGAATTTCTCGTTTTCCAAATCGTCCAGAACAACAAAGCTAACTCCAACAGCTATCATATACACTCTATTATTCAAGGCAAAGAAAACTCATGAACCCTTCACAGATAAAGCTCACAACCAACCAGTTCAGAAAAAACAAAAGAAGATGGATGCTCGAGTTGCTGTACCCGAAGTTGTCTGAAGGAATGAGAAAAAGAAAACAAGGATTTTTGTCAACCTTGCAGACCTGTAAATGCGCTGAATTCTTCTATGGAGCTAGCGCACCAGTCAAAGCACAGGTCGACAATGACCATATGGAGCAAGTTAGTATCATGGCACACTACCTAGAACTCGATCAAGCGCGCTACACTGGCTTCGACAAAGGTCCGGTCAGATATCAGGAAAAACATCTTAACTGTATCACAGAAGATGTATATTTATTTTCACGGAGCATCAGTTACAAGTCTGCTCTTACCCAGCGCAATTTGGTATGCCAATACAAGGTCAAATAAAAAAAGGTAGTTAACTATATAAGTCATTGCTACGAAATAAATCAGAGACAGTGTAGGTGCAACTGTACAGAAGACATTAATTCACTTAAGATAGAATTAGCAACTAATTCGTATACACTATGCTGGCATCCAGTGATATCCAAAATCAATATTGGTAAAGAGTCAATAATTGATCTTATGCTCTAACATTATGACAGCTCAGATGCAGTATTGTCATTGTATACTTACGCTCTGAATCATTTTTTTCATGACATACATGAATATTAGCCCCAACAAAAATATATTCTTATCAGTGATTTGGTTCTGGAGCAAATGAAAATCTCTCCACGTTATAAGGGCAAAAGAAATTCAATATATACTTAGAATTATACAAAAGAAATTGAGCACCTAGTAAAAGGGATGTTTACTTGTCATGACTCATGAGGATGTCCAGGTGCATGGCCACAGATTCCAAAAATCACACACATAATGAGAATGCTAATATAGCAAGGGAGGACGGTTTTGCAAGACAAACAAGTAGCCTGCGATAGGAAATGTAAATGATTGTCCACAACTTACTGTTGATTCCTAATAGCTCAGCTGCATGATTACTTATTGAATCAATGGAACACTACCCAAAGCTCTCAAGCACTATAGTGGATCAACCAACGAGGCAACAACAATATACAGAGAAGGGATTTTGCAGAATTCAAGCAGTATGATATGATTTTGCTGTCATCTCATAAGCAAACAAATTATCATCAGAAAGTGTCGAGTTAAGAAGCACATTCACGACTAAATGAGAACAGGAGTTCAGAGGCCAACAACCATGGAAGAAAAACAATGTATCGAAAACTTGTTCAAAATATGTTCAGTGATCAGTTCTCAGGACAGTAAAATTCTGAATAACGTCCAGTATCACATCTGTTAATGCCTAGCTCTGGTTTACATAAAGCATTGCCTGTAAGTAATACTTGAGATCAATCTAGGCAGATTGGATACTACAGTAAAGAGGTAAAAATTCTAACCATTTGCTACAATTAGAACAAGAAACCAACAAACTGGGCCAAAACTGCCTCCACAGATTGATCAACATACTGTGATTATCAGCAAGTCCAAAATAGTTTCTCACAAAAAATATTGTCTAGAATTGTCATTCAAAGGAAATTTTATGATGACATGGACATACCACTACTCATGAATCTAATTACTAGCTTCATTAATCGTTAGCAATGACCAAACTAGCATGTCACACTCATACTATACCAGAGGTCAGCATCTTGTTAGGCGAGCGCACTGAAACAAAGGTTGCAAACTTACTGCGCCAAGCAAAATCATTGTGTTGCAGTAAGGATTTTAGATATTTAATTGCCTTATGAACCTTTACACCACAGAAGTGAGATTTCAGCCTGGCAGGCGATAAGAATGTAAGCCAGCATAGAAATTTTAATGCATTGCATAATGGCCTGTTGTCACACTTTCTTAGTTTCAATATCTGTGTTAAATAACATGGCTTCAGGATGAACAAGTTCATAACAAGCCAACAGACCATGATTACTTCTCTACCAAATGATACACTAAGATATCTAAGATTCAGGATTCAAATCATCAGTTTAACCAACCGTTAGCAATGACCATCCCAGCATCTAACAGAGTGGAAGACCAACATCCAGTTAGTCAAAGTACACCGAAATAGGAATTACCAGCTTACCACACAATCAAAACTTTGTTGCACCGTACAGAGTTTACCAAATTCATAGCCCATTCTTGGTTCATGTAAATCTGAATCTAGTTGGCACTTCCCCTTTGCAAGCAGCTGCATAGTCTTCGGCAAGGTGTGGTGCAGCTTGCTTGTAAGGGCATATGAACTTGTCCAAGAATTCCATCTCGGTGGCCTTGACAAATGTATAGTAGCACGTGTGACGCTTGAGCAATCTGTTTTCAGTAAGAAACTTCATAACATAGTACCAGGGCCTGAGCCGGCCCTCCAAGCTATAACTGAGCAATGATGGGTGGCGAGCAATGTACGCCGGCTCCAACCCCACCTCAGAGATAAGGAACTCAGACCTGCGCTTCAGCAAGTCCTTTGACCTCGCCAGTATAAACGGCCCCTTGGACACAGCAATGCCAACCTCGGCATCCAACCACCTAAACGTCTTCTTCAAGTAGTCCACTTTGGCAGCGATCTTGTCCTCGCTGATGTATGAGACGGCGTGCAGCGCTTGCCTGAACATTCCAGAGCCACGGGGCACACCTATACCTTCGGCGCACGCAACCATCGCCAGGACGCGCCCTGGTTTGGCGGTAAACATCCTCGGCGCACCGATGAACAGCTTGGCAATTTCACAAGCACTTAGCCCGCACTCTGCTAGGAGCTTGACATTTGGCTTGACCACCCTCTCGAGGTCAGAGCCGAGGACATGTTTGAGCGGCCGGAGCAAGTTGTCGATGGGGCCGAAGAGTGGAAGGTAGTACTCTAGCTTGGAGACGACGGATCTGAGGCGGAATTGGGCGGGGGCGAGCGAGACGAGGCGCGCAATCTCAGCTTGTGACAGGCCGACGCCGGTGAGCCCGGCGACGATTGGGGTCAGGGTTCTCTCCACGCCGGCGCAGAGGAACCGCGGGTCCTTGGCGACGACGGCCGCGACATCAGCGCCGGAGAGGCCGAGGCCGGCGAGGAAGGCGAGCACGGCGTCGGGGTTGGTGGGGCACTTGAGGTGGGAGAGCTTGGCGGAGGCCTTGAGTGCCTGGGCACGGGTGAGGCCGCAGGTGGAGACGAGGTACTCCTCGACGGCGAAGCTAGGGTTCGGCGAAATGGCGGATGCGGCGGCGGAGAGGAAGCGCTGGAAAGGGAGGAGTATGGAGGTGGAAGGATGGGGAGCGGCGGAGAGGAGACGAGAGAGGACGCGGTGCCGTAGGTGGAGCATGACGCCCGCGACGGCGGGGCGGGGCGGCGGCGGCGGTGGCGTTGGATGTGGGATGCGGCGTGTGTCTCCTGCGATGGTGTGGTGTGTGGTGGGGGATTTTCTCTAATTAACTTAGGCTGAGCCACTAAGTAATCATCCAATCCCTGCCATCCAAATAACATCCAACGGCCACCAGAACATGTTTTATCTCATAAATAACAAAAGGAATTCTTATCTTTTTTTAATAAAAAAGTCTACAGGTCAAAAAAGGTTCTTATCTTCTACAAAAAAAGTACAGTTGTATTGCTGTCAAAAAAAAGTACTGTTGTATTGTAAAATGGTGGGATGCTACAGGGGCAATTTTCACGGAGTGTGTGCATATAGCTACAACAATGAGGGTCTCGTTTAAGCATTGTTTTCGTTATTTTAATTAATCTGTGCATGGCTAGCAAACTATAGTTATTGTAATAACTTCCAGTTAGCATCGACACCACCACAACATTATCATCATCACCCCCCTCGATGACACATCAGTCACAGGTAGCCAACAATGAAAATGACATAGTTGTGACACTTAATCGCTGTTGGCATGAGACATATGTACAATGAAAAGGAAGCTCTGAATTCGGTAGAAGAATGTGATCCACCACTCGGCACCTTCATGGTTCTCGTATGAGTAAATTGCAGAAAAACACCAGTTTGAGGGTTCGGTTTTCGAAAATCACTACAATACACAATCGTTGCAGAAAACACCATGTCTTTAGTAATGTTTTTGCAAAAAACACTGATCGGCGGATTGGGCTCGGTTAAGTGAGTTTATGACAGGTGGGTCCCTACTTTTGCGTATGTGGCACTGTCGGTCGTCCCGACCGCCGTTAGACGGCGTGAGACGGCGCCGTTTGATGGACCCGGTCAAAAGACCGGTCCAGCCACATCTTATCCACTCGTCTCTCTACTCCTCACTCGCTCTCATCCGTGTCTCTCTGTTCTTACTCGCTGCACACGCAGCTGCCGCCTCGCCATGGTGTCGTGGAGTGATGGGTCCGACAACAGCGAGAACGGTGTGGAGTACGTCAGCTCAGCTTTCGACGACGGCACCATTAAGGTAAGCCCTTAGAGTCAGGGTTAGGGTTAGGATTAGGGTTTGTGATTTGGGGATTTCTTGAAGGAGGTTGTTCTGAAGCTGTGCATCAAATCTCTTGTATTCCTATGCATTACAGATCCCTGCTACCACTGAAGACTCCGATTTTGAGGGGCCTGAAACGGAGTTGCTTGTTTTGTGCCATGGACATGGGAAGGCTGCAGATAGGTGTGTTGCTTTCGAAGGAATCCACACTGGCAGGAGGTTTCTTTGTTGTGCAGAGAAGGTGTGGATCTAGTATTTTCCCCGGGATGTGGCAACATTGTTAAGTTAGCTCGTTGTTTAGTGTAGCATGCTATTAATAATTTAAGACAGAGGATGCATGGGTTCATGGTGCAGGACAGAGGATGCATTTTGTTTAGTCCGGCATGTGAGCAGGACAGAGGATGCTCTTGTTTTCTTTAGAGCGGGACAACATTGTTTACTTTAGAGCAGGTCAACATTGTTTACTTTAGGACAACATTGCTTACTGTTGCAAGCTGTGAATTTGAAGACATTATTTAAATAATCTAGCTTGTAAGAAATTTAAAAAATATAGCTTGTAAGCACTCTAGTGTACTTGTTTATGTTAATTATGATTTTTTCAGGAAGGTAAAAACTATGGACTAGTTCAATGGATTGATCCAGCTTGGCCCAATACCCTTGAGAATGCATTGGCCAAGTTATGTCATATGTATGAAGAGAGTAAGAGAAACAGGAGTGAGGACAACCTGATGAATTCATTTGTTGTTCATAACCTAATACAAGAGAATAAGAAACTGCATGCCAACTATGAGAAGTTGATTGAAGATGTCCATAAACTTTTGGATGCCCGGGAGCAGAGGACAGAGATAGAAAGGAAAGATGCTGAAAGCAACAAGGTGCAGGAGAAGTATGACATGGTTAAGAACCTAGCAGCTGCTCAAGCCAGTGTCATTAGGAACATGAAGCTGAAGCTAGCAGAAGAGAGGAAGAATTTGCAGATCCACATTGATGAGCCCCAGAAGTCAGTAGAACAGGGCAATGCGAAGCTGGAGGGGTTCAAGGCCATCATAAATGGATGAGCATATGGCCGTGGAAGAGAAGAGTGGGCAGTAATTTGGCATTTGTTGGCCTTTTGCAGGGTGCGGTTTGGCATTTGCTGTAATGATACTAGTTTTAATCCTCTGAACTATGGATATGTAATGTACTAATGTACTTCTATGTGTATGTATGGATTTGAAGTTATGCTGAATGTCATGGTATTTATAGTTGCTTAGTGTGATGTTTACAATTAAGTATGATGTTTACAATTAATGAATGAGCCCTTAAGTGTGATGTGATATGAAATGTGTTGTTTAGAATAGATGAATTGCTAAGTGATGCTTTAATATGGCCAAGTTGTGATTGGCAAGTAATGCATAAAATAAGGCCAAGTTACTCTCTCTGTCCATTTTAGGGTTGTCTCGACATCGAGGCATCAAATAGGGTGATGTATGCCACTTTAGGGTTGTCTCGACATAGAGGCATCAAATAGGGTTATGTTTGCCATTTTAGGGTTCTCTCGACATCGAGGAATCAAATAGGGTAATGTATGCCACTTTAGGGTTGTCTCGACATCCAGGCATCAAATAGGGTTATTTATGCCACTTTAGGGTTCTCTCGACATAGAGGCATCAAATAGGGTTATTTATGCCACTTTAGGGTTCTCTCGACATAGAGGCATCAAATAGGGTTATGTTTGCCATTTTAGGGTTCTCTATACATAGAGGCATTAAATAGGGTTATGTTTGCCATTTTAGGGTTCTCTCGACATCGAGGCATCTAATAGGGTTATATATGTCATTTTAGGATTCTCTCGACATTGAGGCATCACAATATGGTTATGTATGCATTAGTTGATCATCACATAAGAAGGAGAACATTAGTCGATCATCACATAAGTAGCATATATAACATTAGTTGATCATCACAAAATAGATGGTACCATCACATAAGGTGATCACCACAATAGTACCACAAATGCAGAAAACATTGTTTGGATCATAACGTCATAAAGCATTGTTTGGATGACAACATCAATCCCATGCTGCACCAGAAGCAGTCAAGTAGCCCTTGATTTTCTGGATTGGCTTCCTTACACTTTGGGAACCACTATTTGGTCTTGGAGGCAAGAAAGCTGCCCTTGGATAGCGGAACCTGGATGTTCATATTGGCTCCCACATATTCTACGAAGATCTTTATCGGCCAAACCACATAACAATATACGTTGTTCCCTTTGTCATCGGTGTGTTACTTGCCCGAGGTTCGATCGTCGGTATCTCAATACCTAGTTCAATCTCGTTACCGGCAAGTCTCTTTACTCGTTCCGTAATGCATCATCCCCTAACTAACTCATTAGTCACATTGCTTTGAAGGCTTATAGTGATGTGCATTACCAAGAGGGCCTAGAAATTCCTCTCCGACAATCGGAGTGACAAATCCTAATCTCGATCTATGCCAACTCAACAAACACCATCGGAGACACCTGTAGAGCATCTTTATAATCACCCAGTTACGTTGTGACGTTTGATATCACACTAAGTGTTCCTCCGGTATTTGGGGGTTGCATAATCTCATAGTCATAGGAACATGTATAAGTCATGAAGAAAGCAATAGCAACAAACTAAACGATCATCGTGCTAAGCTAACGGATGGGTCTTGTCAATCACATCATTCTCTAATGATGTGATCCCGTTAATCAAATGACAACTTATGTCTATGGTTAGTAAACTTAACCATCTTTGATTAACGAGCTAGTCAAGTAGAGGCATACTAGTGACACTCTGTTTGTCTATGTATTCACACATGTACTAAGTTTCCGGTTAATACAATTCTAGCATGAATAATAAACATTTATCATGATATAAGGAAATATAAATAACAACATTATTATTGCCTCTAGGGCATATTTTCTCCAGTCTCCCACTTGCACTAGAGTCAATAATCTAGATTACACAGTAATGATTCTAACACCCATGGAGTCTTGGTGCTGATCATGTTTTGCTCGTGAGAGAGGCTTAGTCAACGGGTCTGCAACATTCGGATCTGTATGTATCTTGCAAATCTCTATGTCTCCCTCCTTGACTTGATCGCGGATGGAATTGAAGCGTCTCTTGATGTGCTTGGTTCTCTTGTGAAATCTGGATTCCTTTGCCAAGGCTATTGCACCAGTATTGTCACAAAAGATTTTCATTGGACCCGATGCACTAGGTATGACACCTAGATCGGATATGAACTCCTTCATCTAGACTCCTTCATTTGCTGCTTCCGAAGTAGCTATGTACTCCGCTTCACACATAGATCCCGCCATGACGCTTTGCTCAGAACTACACCAACTGACAGCTCCACCGTTCAATATAAATATGTATCCGGTTTGTGACTTAGAGTCATCCGGATCAGTGTTAAAGCTTGCATCGACGTAACCATTTATGACGAGCTCTTTGTCACCTCCATAAACGAGAAACATATCCTTAGTCCTTTTCAGGTATTTCAGGATGTTCTTGACCACTGTCCAGTGATCCACTCCTGGATTACTTTGGTACCCCCTGCTAAACTGATAGCAAGGCACACATCAGGTCTGGTACACAGCATTGCATACATGATAGAACCTATGGCTGAAGTATAGGTAATGACTTTCATTTTCTCTCTATCTTCTATTGTGGTCGGGCATTAAGTCTGACTCAACTTCACACCTTGTAACACAGGCAAGAACCCTTTCTTTGCTTAATCCATTTTGAACTTCTTCAAAACTTTATCAAGGTATGTACTTTGTGAAAGTCCAATTAAGCGTCTTGATCTATCTCTATAGATCTTGATGCCCAATATATAAGCAGCTTCACCGAGGTCTTTCATTGAAAAACTCTTGTTCAAGTTTGGTACAAAATTGACAATCTCACAAGGATGAAATATCAGTAATTTCTATTTACTGGTCGATCCCATCTTTTACGGAATCAATTCCTTTTTCGAATGTACAAAAATTTTGGGAGTTCAGCATATCCTTTTATGCTATCCAGAAATTTTATATCATTTCCAATCAACAATATGTCATCCACATATAATATTAGAAATGCCACATAGCTCCCACTCACTTTCTTGTAAATACAGGCTTCTCCAAAAGTCTGTATAAAACCATATGCTTTGATCACACTATCAAAACGTTTATTCCAACTCCGAGATACTTGCACCAGTCCATAAATGGATCGCTGGAGCTTGCACACTTTGTTAGCATCCTTTGGATCGATAAGACCTTCGAGTTGCATCATATACAACTCTTCTTCCAGAAATCCATTCAGGAATGCAGTTTTTACATCCATTTTCCAAATATCATAATCATAAAATGCAGCAATTGCTAACATGATTCGGACGGACTTAAGCATCGCTACGGTGAGAAGGTCTCATCGTAGTCAACTCCTTGAACTTGTCGAAAACCTTTCGCAACAAGTCGAGCTTTGTAGACAGTAACATTACCTTCAGCGTCAGTCTTCTTCTTGAAGATCCATTTATTCTCTATGGCTTGACAATCATCGGGCAAGTCAACCAAAGTCCAAACTTTGTTCTCATACATGGATCCCATCTCAGATTTCGCGGCTTCAAGCCATTTCGCGGAATCTGGGCTCATCATCGCTTCCTGCTACCTCTTGAGCACTGCGTTGGTTTTCCCTTGAAGAGGAAAGGGTGATGCAGCAAAGTAGCGTAAGTATTTCCCTTAGTTTTTGAGAACCAAGGTATCAATCCAGTAGGAGGCTACGCGCGAGTCCCTCGCACCTACACAAACAAATAAATCTTCGCAACCAACGCGATAGGGGGTTGTCAATCCCTACATGGTCACTTACGAGAGTGAGATCTGATAGATATGATAAGATAATATTTTTGGTATTTTTATGATAAAGATGCAAAGTAAAATAAAAGCAACGGGAATAACTAAGTGTTGGAAGATTAATATGATGGAAAATAGACCCGGGGGCCATAGGTTTCACTAGTGGCTTCTCTCAAGAGCATAAGTATTTTACGGTGGGTGAACAAATTACTGTTGAGCAATTGACAGAATTGAGCATAGTTATGAGAATATCTAGGTATGATCATGTATATAGGCATCACATCCAAGACAAGTAGACCGACTCCTGCCTGCATCTACTACTATTACTCCACACATCGACCGCTATCCAGCATGCATCTAGAGTATTAAGTTCATAAGAACAGAGTAACGCTTTAAGCAAGATGACATGATGTAGAGGGATAAATTCATGCAATATGATAAAAACCCCATCTTGTTATCCTCGATGGCAACAATACAATAAGTGCCTTGCTGCCTACTGTCACTGGGAAATGACACCGCAAGATTGAACCCAAAGCTAAGCACTTCTCCCATTGCAAGAAAGATCAATCTAGTAGGCCAAACCAAACTGATAATTCGAAGAGACTTGCAAAGATAACCAATCATACATAAAAGAATTCAGAGAAGATTCAAATATTGTTCATAGATAAACTTGATCATAAACCCACAATTCATCGGTCTCAACAAACACACCGCAAAAGAAGATTACATTGAATAGATCTCCACGAGAGAGGGGGAGAAAATTGTATTGAGATCCAAGAAGAGAGAAGAAGCCATCTAGCTAATAACTATGGACCCGAAGGTCTGAGGTAAACTACTCACACTTCATCGGAGAGGCTATGGTGTTGATGTAGAAGCCCTCCGTGATTGATGCCCCCTCCGACGGAGCTCCGGAACAGGCCCCAAGATGGGATCTTGTGGGTACAAAAGGTTGCGGCGGTGGAATTAGGTTTTTGGCTCCGTATCTGATCGTTTGGGGGTACGTAGGTATATATAGGAGGAAGGAGTACGTCGGTGGAGCAACGTGGGGCACACGAGGGTGGAGGGCGCGCCTGGGGGGGGGGGTAGACGCGTCCCCCTACCTCGTGGCTTCCTGCTTGATTTCTTGATGTAGGGTCCAAGTCCTCTGGATCATGTTCGTTCCGAAAATCACGTTCCCGAAGGTTTCATTTCGTTTGGACTCCGTTTGATATTATTTTTCTGTGAAACTCTGAAATAGGCAAAAAAACAGCAATTCTGGGCTGGGCCTCCGGTTAATAGGTTAGTCCCAAAAATAATATAAAAGTGAATAATAAAGCCCAATAATGTCCAAAATAGAAGATAATATAGCATGGAGCAATCAAAAATTATAGATACGTTGGAGACGTATCAAGCATCCCCAAGCTTAATTCATGCTTGTCCTCGAGTAGGTAAATGATAAAAACAGAATTTTTGATGTGGAATGCTACTTGGCATAATTTCAATGTAATTCTTCTTATTGTGGCATGAATGTTCAGATTTGATATGATTCAAGATAAAAGTTTAATGTTGACATAAAAACAATAATATTTCAAGTATACTAACTAAGCAATTATGTCTTATCAAAATAACATAGCCAAAGCAAGTTATCCCTACAAAATCATATAGTGTGGCTATGCTCCATCTTCCCCACACAAAATATTCATATCATGTACGACCCTGGTTTTAGCCAAGCAATTGGTTCATACTTTTAACGCGCTTCAGCCTTTTCAACTCTTATGCAATACATGAGCGCAAGCCATGGATATAGCACTATGGTGGAATAAGGTATAATGGTAGGGGTTATGTGGGAAGACAAAAAATGAGAAAGTCTCACATCGACGAGGCTAATCAATGGGCTATGGAGATGCCCATCAATTGATGTTAATGCGAGGAGTAGGGATTGCCATGAAATAGATGCACTAGAGCTATAAGTGTATGAAAGCTCAAAAAGAAACTAAGTGGGTGTGCATCCAACTTGCTTGCTCACGAAGACCTCGGGCATTTGAGGAAGCCCATCATTGGAATATACAAGCCAAGTTCTATAATGAAATTTCCCACTAGTATATGAAAGTGACAAAATGAGAGACTCTCTATTATGAAGATCACGGTGCTACTTTGAAGCACAAGTGTGGTAAAAGGATAGTAACATTGCCCCTTCTCTCTTTTTCTCTCATTTTTTTATTTGGGCCTTTTCTCTCTTTCTTTTTATGGCCTCTTTTTTTTAGTCCGGAGTCTCATCCCGACTTGTAGGGGAATCATAATCTCCATCATCCTTTCCTCACTTGGGACAATGCTCTAATAATGATGATCATCACACTTTTATTTACTTACAATTCATGAATTACAACTCAATACTTAGAACAAAATATGACTCTATATGGATGCCTCTGGCGGTGTACCGGGATATGCAATGAATCAAGAGCGACATGTATGAAAGAATTATGAATGGTGGCTTTGCCACAAATACAATGTCAACTACATGATCATGCAAAGCAATATGACAATGATGGAGTATGCCATGATAAATGAAACGGTGGAAAGTTGCATGGCAATATATCTCGGAATGGCTATGGAAATGCCATGATAGGTAGGTATGGTGGCTGTTTTGAGGAAGATATAAGGAGGTTTATGTGTGATAGAGCGTATCATATCACGGGGTTTGGATGCACCGGCGAAGTTTGCACCAACTCTCAAGGTGAGAAAAGGCAATGCGCGGTACCAAAGAGTCTAGAAAATTGCGGAAAGGTAAGTGTGCGTATCATCCATGGACTCACATTTGTCATAAAGAACTCATATACTTATTGAAAAAATTTATTAGCCCTCGAAGCAAAGTACTACCGGCGAAGTTTGCACCAACTCTCAAGGTGAGAAAGGGCAATGCGCGGTACCGAAGAGGCTAGAAAATTGCGGAAAGGTAAGTGTGCGTATAATCCGTGGAATCACATTAGTCATAAATAACTCATATACTTATTGCAAAAATTTATTAGCCCTTGAAGCAAAGTACTACTACGCATGCTCCTAGGGGAAGGGTTGGTAGGAGTTAACCATCGCGCGATCCCGGCCGCCACACAAAGGAAGACAATCAACAAATACTTCATGCTCCGACTTCGTTACATAACGGTTCACCATACGTGCATGCTACGGGAATCACAAACTCCAACACATGTATTTTTCAATTCCACAATTACTCAACTAGCACAACTATGATATTACCACCTTTATATCTCAAAAAAACAATTATCAAGCATCAAATTTCTCATGATATTAAAGCAAATTGCCATGTTATTTTAAGACTCTCAAAATAATATAAGTGAAGCATGAGAGATCAATAGTTTCTATAAAACAAATCCACCACCGTGCTCTAAAAGATATAAGTGAAGCAGTAGAGCAAAACTATATAGCTCAAAAGATATAAGTGAAGCACATAGAGTATTCTAATAATTTCCGAATCATGTGTGTCTCTCTCAAAAGGTGTGTACAGTAAGGATGATTGTGGTAAAATAACAAACAAAGACTCAAATCATACAAGACGCTCCAAGCAAAACACATATCATGTGGTGAATAAAAATATAGCTCCAAGTAAAGTTACCGATGGAAGTAGACGAAAGAGGGGATGCCTTCCGGGGCATCCCCAAGCTTTGGCTTTACGGTGTCCTTAGATTATCTTGGGGGTGCCATGGGCATCCCCAAGCTTAGGCTCTTGCCACTCCTTGTTCCATAATCCATCAAAACTTTTACCCAAAACTTGAAAACTTCACAACACAAAACTTAGCAGAAAATCTCGTGAGCTCCGTTAGTGAAAGAAAACAAAAGGCCACTTCAAGGTACTGTAATGAACTCATTATTTATTCATATTGGTGTTGAACCTACTGTATTCCAACTTATCTATGGTTTATAAACTCTTTTACTAGCCATAGATTCATCAAAATAAGCAAACAACACACGAAAAACAGAATCTGTCAAAAACAGAACAGTCTGTAGTAATCTGTAACTAACGCAAACTTCTGGAACTCCAAAAAATCAGCCAAAATAGGACGACCTAGAAAATTTGTTTATTGATCAGCAGCAATTGGAATCAATATTTTATCACGTTCTGGTGATTTTTAAAAATTATTTGCGTGAACAGAAAGTTTCTGGAATTTTCTGCAAGATCAAATAACTATCATCCAAGAAGATCCTATAGGTTTAACTTGGCACAAACACTAATTAAAACATAAAAACACATCTAACCAGAGGCTAGAACAAATATTTATTCCTAAACAGAAGCAAAAATCAAAAAACTAAAAATAAAATTGGGTTGCCTCCCAACAAGCGCTATCGTTTAACGCCCCTAGCTAGGCATAAAAGCAAGGATAGATCTAGGTATTGCCATCTTTGGTAGGCAATCCATAAGTGGCTCTCATGATAGATTCATATGGTAATTTTATTTTCTTCCTAGGGAAGTGTTCCATGCCTTCCTTTAATGGAAATTTCCTTCATATCAATAATTGCACCAATCGTTCTAAGGAAAGGTCTACCAAGAATAATAGGACATGAAGGATTGCAATCTATATCAAGAACGATAAAATCTACGGGCACATAGTTCCTATTTGCAAACAATAAGAACATCATTAATTCTTCCCATAGGTTTCTTAATAATGGAATCCGCAAGGTGCAAGTTTAAAGAGCAATCATCAAAATCACGGAAACCTAGCAAATCGCACAAAGTTTTTGGAATCGTGGAAACACTAGCACCCAAATCACACAAAGCATAGAATTCATGATCTTTAATCTTAATTTTAATAGTAGGTTCCCACTCATCATAAATTTTTCTAGGGATAGAGACTTCCAACTCAAGTTTTTCTTCATAAGATTGCATCAAAGCATCAACGATATGTTTAGTAAAAGCTTTATTTTGACTATAAGCATGAGGAGAATTTAGCACGGATTGCAACAAGGAAATACAATCTATCAAAGAGAAATTATCATAATTAAATTCCTTGAAATCCAAAATAGTGGGTTTATTAATATCTAGGGTTTTGATCTCTTCAATCCCACTTTTATCAATTTTAGCATCAAGATCTAAAAACTCCGAACTTTTGGAACGCCTTCTAGGTAAAGGTGGATCATATTCAGTCCCATCATTATCAAGATTCATATTGCAAAACAAAGATTTAATAGGGGACACATCAATAACTTTTAGATCTTCATCTTTATTTTCAAAGTTCTCCGGTTTAGCGGCCATCTTATTAACTAAGGTAGCTTGCTTATCCGAAATTTCAGCTATCAACTTCTCAAGACGAGCAATTTGGGATCTCAAACCATCAAATTCTTTAGACATATCATCGAGCTCTTTATTCATATAACTCATAAAGCTTTTTTGTTCCTTAAGCTCGTTTCTGAAAAATTATTATGCTCAAATTGCAAAACCATAAAACTCCTGACGTTGCTTTCGATCTCTTCTAATCTTTTAAGGTGAAGATCACGAAATCTAGGTAGAGCCATCGTGACAAGCTAGCAATCCAACACACGAGCTAACAAGAAGCAAGCGAAAAAGAGACGAACGAAAAAGAGAGGGCGAATAAAACGGCAAGGGTGAAGTGGGGGAGAGGAAAACAAGAGGTAAATGGCAAATAATGTAATGCGGGAGATAAGGGTTTGTGATGGGTACTTGGTATGTTGACTTTTGCGTAGACCTCCCCGGCAACGGCGCCAGAAATCCTTCTTGCTACCTCTTGAGCACTGCGTTGGTTTTCCCTTGAAGAGGAAAGGGTGATGCAGCAAAGTAGCATAAGTATTTCCCTCAGTTTTTGAGAACCAAGGTATCAATCCAGTAGGAGGCTACGCGCGAGTCCCTCGCACCTACACAAACAAATAAATCCTTGCAACCAACGCGATAAGGGGTTGTCAATCCCTACACGGTCACTTACGAGAGTGAGATCTGATAGATATGATAAGATAATATTTTTGGTATTTTTATGATAAAGATGCAAAGTAAAATAAAAGCAACGGAAATAACTAAGTGTTGGAAGATTAATATGATGGAAAATAGACCCGGGGGCCATAGGTTTCACTAGTGGCTTCTCTCAAGAGCATAAGTATTTTACGGTGGGTGAACAAATTACTGTTGAGCAATTGACAGAATTGAGCATAGTTATGAGAATATCTAGGTATGATCATGTATATAGGCATCACGTCCGAGACAAGTAGACCGACTCCTGCCTGCATCTACTACTATTACTCCACACATCGACCGCTATCCAGCATGCATCTAGAGTATTAAGTTCATAAGAACAGAGTAACGCTTCAAGCAAGATGACATGATGTAGAGGGATAAATTCATGCAATATGATAAAAAACCCCATCTTGTTATCCTCGATGGCAACAATACAATACGTGCCTTGCTGCCCCTACTGTCACTGGGAAAGGACACCGCAAGATTGAACCCAAAGCTAAGCACTTCTCCCATTGCAAGAAAGATCAATCTAGTAGGCCAAACCAAACTGATAATTCGAAGAGACTTGCAAAGATAACCAATCATACATAAAAGAATTCAGAGAAGATTCAAATATTGTTCATAGATAAACTTGATCATAAACCGACAATTCATCGGTCTCAACAAACACACCGCAAAAGAAGATTACATCGAATAGATCTCCACGAGAGAGGGGGAGAACATTGTATTGAGATCCAAAAAGAGAGAAGAAGCCATCTAGCTAATAACTATGGACCCGAAGGTCTGAGGTAAGCTACTCACACTTCATCGGAGAGGCTATGGTGTTGATGTAGAAGCCCTCCGTGATTGATGCCCCCTCCGGTGGAGCTCCGGAACAGGCCCCAAGATGGGATCTCGTGGGTACAGAAGGTTGCGGCGGTGGAATTAGGTTTTTGGCTCCGTATCTGATCGTTTGGGGGTACGTAGGTATATATAGGAGGAAGGAGTACGTCGGTGGAGCAACGTGGGGCCCACGAGGGTGGAGGGCGCGCCTGGGGGGGCGGTAGGCGCGCCTGGGGGGGGGTAGGCGCCCCCCCCTACCTCATGGCTTCCTGCTTGATTTCTTGACGTAGGGTCCAAGTCCTCTGGATCATGTTCATTCCGAAAATCACGTTCCCGAAGGTTTCATTCCATTTGGACTCCGTTGATATTCTTTTTTTGCGAAACTCTGAAATAGGCAAAAAACAGCAATTCTGGGCTGGGCCTCCGGTTAATAGGTTAGTCCCAAAAATAATATAAAAGTGAATAATGAAGCCCAATAATGTCCAAAATAGAAGATAATATATCATGGAGCAATCAAAAATTATAGATACGTTGGAGACGTATCACTTCCTCATAGTTCGTAGGTTCGTCATGGTCAAGTAACATGACCTCCAGAACAGGATTACCATGCCACTCTGGTGCGGATCTTACTCTGGTTGACCTACGAGGTTCGGTAGTAACTTGATCTGAAGTTACATGATCATCATCATTAGCTTCCTCACTAATTGGTGTAGGAGTCACAGGAACTGATTTTTGTGATGAACTACTTTCCAATAAGGGAGCAGGTACAGTTACCTCATCAAGTTCTACTTTCCTCCCACTCACTTCTTTCGAGAGAAACTCCTTCTCTAGAAAGGATCCATTCTTAGCAACCAATGTCTTGCCTACGGATCTGTGATAGAAGGTGTACCCAATAGTCTCCTTTGGGTATCCTATGAAGACACATCTCTCCGACTTGGGTTCGAGCTTATCAGGTTGACGCTTCTTCACATGAGCATCGCAGCCCCAAACTTTAAGAAACGACAACTTGGGTTTCTTACCAAACCACAGTTCATAAGGTGTCGTCTCAACGGATTTAGGTGGTGCCCTATTTAACGTGAATGCAGCCGTCTCTAAAGCATAACCCCAAAATGATAGCGGTAAATCAGTAAGAGACATCATAGATCGCACCATATCTAATAAAGTGCGGTTACGATGTTCGGACACACCATTATGCTGTGATGTTCCGGGTTGCGTGAGTTGCGAAACTATTCCGCATTGTTTCAAATGAAGACCAAACTCGTAACTCAAATGTTCTCCTCCATGATCAGATCGCAGAAATTTTTATTTTCTTGTTACGATGATTTTCCACTTCACTCTGAAATTCTTTGAACTTTTCAAATGTTTCAGACTTATGTTTCATCAAATAGATATACCCATATCTGCTTAAATCATCTGTGAAGGTTAGAAAATAACGATACCCGCCGCGAGCCTCAATATTCATTGGACCGACATCAGTATGTATCATTTCCAATAAATCTGTTGCTCGCTCCATTGTTCCGGAGAACGGAGTTTTAGTCATCTTGCCCATGAGGCATGGTTCGCAAGTACCAAGTGATTCCAAAAGTCCATCAGTATGGAGTTTCTTCATGCGCTTTACACCAATATGACCCAAACGGCAGTGCCACAAATAAGTTGCACTATCATTATCAACTCTGCATCTTTTGGCTTCAATATTATAAATATGTGTATCACTACTATCGAGATTCAACAAAAATGGACCACTCTTCAAGGTTGCATGACCATAGAAGATATTACTCATATAAATAGAACAACCATTATTCTCAGATTTAAATGAATAACCATCTCGCATCAAACAAGATCCAGATATAATGTTCATGCTTAATGCTGACACCAAATAACAATTATTCAGGTCTAAAACTAATCCCGAAGGTAGATGTAGAGGTAGCGTGCCGACGGCGATCACATCGACTTTGGAACCATTTCCCACGCGCATCGTCACCTCGTCCTTAGCCAATCTTCGCTTAATCCGTAGTCCCTGTTTCGAGTTGCAAATATTAGCAACAGAACTAGTATCAAATACCCAGGCACTACTGCGAGCATTAGTAAGGTACACATCAATAACATGTATATCACATATACCTTTGTTCATTTTGCCATCCTTCTTGTCCGCCAAATACTTGGGGCAGTTCCGCTTCCAGTGACCAGTCCCTTTGCAGTAGAAGCACTCAGTCTCAGGCTTAGGTCCAGACTTGGGCTTCTTCACTTGAGCAGCAACTTGCTTGCTATTCTTATTGAAGTTCCCCTTCTTCCCTTTACCCTTCTTATTGAAACTGGTGGTCTTGTTGACCATCAACACTTGATGCTCCTTCTTGATTTCTACCTCCGCAGCCTTTAGCATTGCGAAGAGCTCGGGAATTGTCTTATCCATCTCTTGCATATTATAGTTCATCACGAAGCTCTTGTAGCTTGGTGGCAGTGATTGAAGAACTCTGTTAATGACACTATCATCAGGAAGATTAACTCCTAGCTGAGTCAAGTGGTTGTGGTACCCAGACATTCTGAGTATATGTTCATTGACAGAACTATTCTCCTCCATTTTGCAGCTGTAGAACTTATTGGAGACTTCATATCTCTCAATCCGGGCATTTGCTTGAAATATTAACTTCAACTCCTGGAACATCTCATATGCTCCATGATGTTCAAAATGACGTTGAAGTCCCGGTTCTAAGCCGTAAAGCATGGCACACTGAACTATCGAGTAGTCATCAGCTTTGCTTTGCCAGACGTTCTTAACGTCATCAGCAGCATCTACAACAGGCCTGGCACCTAGCGGTGCTTCCAGGATGTAATTCTTCTGTGCAGCAATGAGGATAATCCTCAAGTTACGGACCCAGTCCGTGTAGTTGCTACCATCATCTTTCAACTTAGCTTTCTCTAGGAACGCATTAAAATTCAAAGGAACAGTAGCACGGTCCATTGATCTACAACAACATAGACATGCAAAATACTATCAGGTACTAAGTTCATGATAAATTAAAGTTCAATTAATCATATTACTAAAGAACTCCCACTTAGATAGACATCCCTCTAATCATCTAAGTGATCACGTGATCCAAATCAACTAAACCATGTCCGATCATCACGTGAGATGGAGTAGTTTTCAATGGTGAACATCACTATGTTGATCATATCTACTATATGATTCACGCTCGACCTTTCAGTCTCAGTGTTCCGAGGCCATATCTGAAGGAAATATGCCCTAGAGGCAATAATAAAGTTATTATTTATTTCCTTATTTCATGATAAATGTTTATTATTCATGCTAGAATTGTATTAACCAGAAACTTAATACATGTGTGAATACATAGACAAAATAGAGTGTCACTAGTATGCCTCTACTTGACTAGCTCGTTAAATCAAAGATGGTTAAGTTTCCTAGCCATAGACATGAGTTGTCATTTGATTAACGGGATCACATCATTAGAGAATGATGTGATTGACTTGACCCATTTCGTTAGCTTAGCACTTGATCGTTTAGTATGTTGTTATTGCTTTCTTCGTGACTTATACATGTTCCTATGACTATGAGATTATGCAACTCCCGAATACCGGAGGAACACTTTGTGTGCTACCAAACGTCACAATGTAACTGGGTGATTATAAAGGTGCTCTACTGGTGTCTCTGATGGTGTTTGTTGAGTTGGCATAGATCGAGATTAGGATTTGTCACTCCGATTGTCGGAGAGGTATCTCTGGGCCCTCTCGGTAATGCACATCACTATAAGCCTTGCAAGCAATGTGACTAATGAGTTAGTTGCAGGATGATACATTACGGAACGAGTAAAGAGACTTGCCGGTAACGAGATTGAACTAGGTATTGAGATACCGGCGATCGAATCTCGGGCAAGTAACATACCGATGACAAAGGGAACAACGTATGTTGTTATGCGGTCTGACCGATAAAGATCTTCGTAGAATATGTGGGAGCCAATATGAGCATCCAGGTTCCGCTATTGGTTATTGACCGGAGACATGTCTCGGTCATGTCTAAATAGTTCGCGAACCCGTAGGGTCCGCACGCTTAACGTTCGGTGACGATCGGTATTATGAGTTTATGTGTTTTGATGTACCGAAGGTAGTTTGGAGTCCTGGATATGATCACGGACATGACGAGGAGTCTCGAAATGGTCGAGAAGTAAAGATCGATATATTGGACGACCATGTTTGGACACCGGAAGTGTTTCGGGAGGTTTCGGACATTTACCGGAGTACTGGGGGTTACCGAAACCCCAGGGGAGTGTAATGGGCCTATTGGGCCTTAGTGGAGAAGAGGAGGGACGGCCAGTGCAGGCCGCGCGCCCCCTCCCCCTCTAGTCCTAATTGGACAAGGAGGGGGGCGGCGCCCCCCTTTCCTTCCCCTCTCTCTCCTCCTTCCCCCTTCTCCTACTCCTACTAGGAAAGGAGGAGTCCTACTCCCGGTGGGAGTAGGACTCCCCCCTTGGCGCGCCCTCCTCCTGGCCGGCCGCCTCCCCCTAGATCCTTTATATACGGGGGCACCCCAAGACACAACAATTGATCATTGATCTCTTGGCCGTGTGCGGTGCCCCCTCCACCATAATCCACCTCGATAATATCGTAGCGGTGCTTAGGCGAAGCCCTGCGTCGGTAGCATCATCATCACCGTCATCACACTGTCCTGCTGACGAAACTCTCCGGCGAAGCTCTACCAGATCGTGAGTTCGCGGGACGTCCCCGAGCTGAACGTGTGCAGAACACGGAGGTGTCGTACGTTCGGTACTGAGGATCGGTCGATCGTGAAGACGTACGACTACATCAACCGTGTTGTCATAACGCTTCCGCTTTCGGTCTACGAGGGTACGTGGACACATTCTCCCCTCTCGTTGCTATGCATCACCATGATCTTGCGTGGCGTAGGATTTTTTTTGAAATTACTACGTTCCCCAACAATATCTGCATATGCTAGGCTCGTCAAGTTTAACCCGAGTATTCTGCGTGTGCAAAACTAACTTGCACCCGCTGTATGTGAATGTAGAGCTTATCACACCCGATCATCACGTGGTGTCTCGGCACGATGAACTTTCACAACGGTGCATACTCAGGGAGAACACTTGTACCTTGAAATTTAGTGAGAGATCATCTTATAATGCTACCGCCGAACTAAGCAAAATAAGATGCATAAGGGATAAACATCACATGCAATCAATAAAAGTGATGTGATATGGCCATCATCATCTTGTGCCTTTGATCTCCATCTCCAAAGCACCGTCATGATCACCATCGACACCGGCTTGACACCTTGATCTCCATCGAAGCATCGTTGTCGTCTCGCCAACTATTGCTATCACGATTATCGCTACCGCTTAGTGATAAAGTAAAGCAATTACATGGCGATTGCATTTCATACAATAAAGCGACAACCATAAGGCTCCTGCCAGTTGCTGATAACTGTTACAAAACATGATCATCTCATACAACAATTTATATATCATCACGTCTTGACCATATCACATCACAACATACCCTACAAAAACAAGTTAGACGTCCTCTACTTGTTGTAGCAAATTTTACGTGGCTGCTACGGGCTTAACAAGAACCGTTCTTACCTACGCATCAAAAACCACAATGATTTTTTGTCAAGTGTGCTGTTTTAACCTTCAACAAGGACCGGGCGTACTCACACTCGATTCAACTGAAGTTGGAGAAACTTACACCCACTATCCACCTATGTGCGAAGCACGTCAATAGAACCAGTCTCGCGTAAGCGTACGCGTTATGTCGGTCTGAGCCACTTCATCCAACAATACCGCTGACTCAAAGTATGACATGCTGGTAAGCAGTATGACTATTATCGCCCACAACTCTTTGTGTTCTACTCATGCATATAACATCTACGCATAGACCTGGCTCGGATGCCACTGTTGGGGAACGCAGTATTTCAAAAAATTTACCTATGATAACGCAAGATCTATCTATGTGATGCATAGCAACGAGCGGGAGAGTGTGTCCACGTACCCTCGTAGACCGAAAGTGTAAGCGTTAAGTAACGCGGTTGATGTAGTCGAACGTCTTCGCGATCCAACCGATCAAGTACCAAACGCACGGCACCTTCGTGATCTGCAAACGTTCAGCTCGGTGTCGTCCCTCGAACTCATGATCTAGCTGAGGCCGAGGGAGAGTTCCGTCAGCACGACGGCATGGTGACGGTGTTGATGAAGTTACCGACGCAGGGCTTCGCCTAAGCACTACAACGATATGACCGAGGTGGAAATCTGTGGAGGGGGGCACTCCACACGACTAAGACAACTGTCAACTTTGTGTGTCCTAGGGTGCCCCTGCCCCCGTATATAAAGGAGCAAGGGGGAGGCCGGCCTGCCATCATATGTGCGCCAAGGGGGGAGGAATCCTCCTCCTAGTAGGAGTAGGACTCCCCCCTTTCCTAGTCCTACTAGGAGAAGAAGGGAGGAGGGGAAAAGAGAAAGGAAGGAGGGGGCGTCGCCCCTCCCCCTAGTCCAATTCGGACTAGGGCCATGGGGGGCGCGTGGCCAGCCCTTGGCAGCCCCTCTCTCTCCCCTAGGCCCAATAAGGCCCATTACTTCTCCGGTGGTTCCGATAACCCTTCCAGCACTCCGATATTTATCCGGTGACCCCCGGAACTCATCCGGTGTCCGAATAACATCGTCCAATATATCATTCTTTATGTATTGACCATTTCGAGACTCCTCGTCATATCCGTGATCACATCCGGAACTCCGAACAACCTTCAGTACATCAAAACACATAAATGCATAATACCGATCGTCATTGAACGTTAAGTGTGCGGACCCTACGGGTTCGAGAACTATGCAGACATGACCAAGACTCATCTTTGGTCAATAACCAATAGCGGAACCTGGATGTTCATATTGGCTCCCACATATTCTACGAAGATCTTTATCGGTCAAACCGATAACAACATACGTTGTTCCCTTTGTCATCGCTATGTTACTTGCCCGAGATTCGATCGTCGGTATCTCAATACCTAGTTCAATCTCGTTACCGGCAAGTCTCTTTACTCGTTGCGTAATGCATCATCCCGTAACTAACTCATTAGTCACATTGCTTGCAAGGCTTATAGTGATGTGCATTACCGAGAGGGCCCAGAGATACCTCTCCGACAATCGGAGCGACAAATCCTAGTCTCGATCTATGCCAACTCAACAAACACTATCGGAGACACCTGTAGAGCATCTTTATAATCACCCAGTTACGTTGTGACGTTTGATAGCACACAAAGTGTTCCTCCAGTATTCAGGAGTTGCATAATCTTATAGTCATATGAACATGTATAAGCCATGAAGAAAGCAATAGCAACAAAATAAACGATCGTCGTGCTAAGCTAACGGATGGGTCTTGTCAATCACATAATTCTCTAATGATGTGATCCCGTTAATCAAATGACAACTATGGTTAGTAAACTTAACCATCTTTGATTAACGAGCTAGTCAAGTAGAGGCATACTAGTGACACTCTGTTTGTCTATGTATTCACACATGTACTAAGTTTCCGGTTAATACAATTCTAGCATGAATAATAAACATTTATCATGATATAAGGAAATATAAATACAACATTATTATTGCCTCTAGGGCATATTTCCTTCAGAGGAAGCAGTTGAAGCCCTGTTTGCTGGTGCCGGTGTTGGTCCAGCAGTAGAGGCACCAGTAGCAGCATTAGGTGGTTAAGAAGTGCTGCTTAGTTGCAAAGAGAACACAACAAATTTAGCATTTATGTTAGATGCAAAGAGAACTCAAGTAATTTAGCATTTTTAGTGCATTGTTGCTTACCTCATGCATGTTCTTTCTCATGGCTAGTGAAGGCTTCAAAGCATCATGGCGGTTGGTGTATCTATGTCCAACTTTGCCACAATTAGAGCAAGTGATTGGGGCCATCCTTGAAGTGTCTTTGGGAGCTGGCTTCTCATATATGCCCTTTCTCCTCTTAGTCTGTGCTCTGACTTCGTGTTCTTTGAAGACTGGAGGCTCAATGTCAACAGTTCCTGTCCTAGGCCACATGTTAGGGCCAGGTACTGGATAGATTACGGGACTATAAGCAGCCTTGTACATTGGTTTTCTGAAAAAAAAACATGAACAAAGTCCTCTGGCTGGAGCTTTGACTTGTGTATGGCAGAAACAACATGATTGCAAGGCACTGCTGTCATATCCCACTTCCTACACCCACAACTCCTTTCTTACAGGTTGACAGCATAAGTTCTCTCTCCACTAGTCACTTGATAAAGATGTGGGCCAGACATCAAAGACTGGCAGTTCCTAGACCACTTCTTAGCTTCTTCCAATTTCTCAGCATATGTAGGACATATCTCCCATCTGATAGTCTCAGTTTTTGTTCTATTTGCATTGAACTTGACCATTAATTTAGTCCTAATTCCATCAACCATTGTCCTTATAGGCTTAGCCCTAACATCTAGGACCCACCTATTAAAAACCTCACTTAGATTATTAACAACTTAGTCCGTTTTGCAGTTCAGATCCATGGCATGTCTGGCCCAAGTGTGTTTGGGTATTTTGCTAAGCCATACCCAAGCTGCTTCACACTCACTCTTTAACCCATCCATGGCAACTTGAAAACCATGTTCAGTATATGAGTAACTTGCTGCATCCATGTATTCACTACAAAAAATACACTTCCGTCATGATACGTGTTTGTCACAGTAGGTCGCGTTTTTTGTCATGCATGTACATCCATGACGATTTTATGACAGAATCAAGATAGTCATACCTGTGCTGTCGTAGAAGTGTTCCATGACATTACCAAAATTATCATCACGGAAGTGTCCACTTCCATGACGATAAATCGCGCGTCACAGAAGTGCTTTCGTCAAGGGTGACCGACACGTGGCATCCACCGTAACGGAACGCCGTTAAGCTATCGGGTCGGGTTCTGGATCCGATAACCCGTTAACAGCCCCGACCAATGGGAAATTTCCATGTGTAAAATTCTTATTGGCCGGACAAAACACGTGTCAGCTCGTCAGTGGGTCAGATAGGCGCCTATGATATGTCGACACGTGCCACGGCCCACCACTGGCCCATTTAGCTTACAAAGCCGGCCCGTTTGACTTGGTCAAAAGTTAACGGGCTGGCCCATGAAAAGCATGTTAACGTTCTCTTCGCAAATAGCCCATTTTACGGCCCGTTAGGCCCTAAAGGAAATCGGCCCAACAACGTCATGTGGGCCATCGAATATAACACCAGCCCATTTCACTTTCGGCCCATGTATGGCCCGCGACGTCTTTCGGCCCATATGAGGCCTTCGTATCTTTCGGCCCTTTACAGGCCCACGGTGACTCTAGCCCATAATGAACAGTAATTTTCTTTATACCCGTTAACGGCCCGTGATTTACATGGGCCGTTTCCAGCCCGTGTTAGCTTTCGGCCTATTGACGGCCCATACGTTCTTGGGCTCCTTTTCGGCCCTCGATTACTTCCGGCCCGTTACTGGCCTGTTCCCCTAATGGGCCAAATTCGGCCCATGGCAAGAGTCGGCCCGTTACTGGCCTGTTCCCCTAATGGGCCAAATTCGGCCCATGGCAAGAGTCGGCCCGTTACTGGCCTGTTACCCTAATGGGCCAAATTCGGCCCATGGCAAGAGTCGGCCCGTTTCTGGCCTGTTAACCCGTTGCGCCGTTTCCAGCCCGTCCTATATTCTGGCCCATTAACGACCCGTTATGCCTGTGACAGAATTAAGCCTTTGCTGTCCTACGGCCTGTTAACGGCCTGTTACCGTGCTGGGCCGATACCAATTACGCCCGATTACGGCCCATGTAGACCCATTTATCCGACGGCCCGAGGCCCACCGATTACAGGCCCATTTATCGACGGCCCGTAGGAGACCCATGGATCCTACGGCCCGTATATGGCCCATGGTAGTTGCGGCCACTAGCAAACCAGGGAAAAAGAAGACTAGGAAATAAATAAGGCCGAAACTAACGCTAGGCTATTAAGGCGATTGCACAGATTACATCCACTCGGCATCAAAGATCGCCACCAGTGCAAATATAGGGAACACCCTACACTATACAAAAATGGCTTGCTGTTTTCTTCAGCCGGTGGCTGCACGTTAAGAATAAATTTTGTATCGCACCAAAACAAATTACAACTATATAACAAAAGGAAGGTTGGCATAAAACTTAACAGTCTAGCAGATAAATGCACCACCAGAAGTTCAGAAGCTCAGTTCATTTGACCTGACTGTTACGTTTTCATGCTGTATTGTCCGATGGAGCACCATAACCCTCGCCTTCATTTCCCCTAGGCTCCTGAACAACATAGCAAATGTCTGATAGTCTGGTTTCAAAACCATGCATATCTTGACGACATTGAGCAATGTTTCTCCTTGTTTCACAAAGGGTCTCTGTTAGGGAATGGACTTGTGTCTGGAGCGCAGATACAACATTGCTTTGAGCTTGCATATCTTGATCATGAGGCAGTTTGGACGATATTGCCTTAACAACCAACCCAGTATTACGCAGGAACGTGCTTTTGGCACTGTTAGTGGACAGGTACTGACCCACTGCAGCAAGAGCTGACATTGCGGTTATAGTTGCCTCGCCACCTTCAGAAGGTGGCGGTTCCACCATTTTTTCCATAGCTTGCTGAAAAGTTGAGGTTTTACATTAGTAGTACCAGAACAGAAGATATTAAGGAGGCAGCAAAACCAAACAAAATAGCTTTGGTCTATATACAGAACTTATTCTGGTGAACCCATGTAAAATATTAGTTGTATTTTATTGCAAAGTACATAATAAAACCAGGTTCCAAACATATGACCATGTACCATCGCTAATGTATTGTCTATTTCTTCACATTGTATTGAGGGCTAAGGATAAAGAGACGAAGTTTATAATACGGTAAGCATAGTATGACATCATTCATATCACAAAACAACTGAGAACAGACAAACAGGCAATTGTAACGTTGTGTGGGCAAGTCCAGCACGGAACTAGATTACGGGTCAAGATCAAAGGAACATCACTCCTCTCTTTTAAACCTTGTAAGGTGCAATGATACGCTAAGACAATTGTGTATAAAATTGAAAAGAGTAATAGACATTGGCTGCAAACCATGCAGTTCAAGGCACAAGTCAGAGTAAGTAGTAGTTAAAAGGCATGAGGATTAAGGACTTACAACAGCGGCTTTGACTGGTGTAGTCATGCCCTTCTTCTTGCTGGTGTGACAGTCCTTGAAGATTTCCACAGCATTTGGTTCAGGTACTTTTTGGTCCTTGCGGGCTTTCCTCTGCATTTCGAACAAGTCAATATAGATCTGATAATATGGTACAGCGAAAAGAGTGAAACAACAGCTAATTACAAGAGCCTCGCAGTGTGCAATATAGCTACGAGATCCTGTCGTCTGTTGGAATTTCACTTTCGTACGGTTGGCCTTGTTCTTTGAACAGTTCACCTACAAGAAGATAGATTTGTGTGGCACATGCGTAAATAGGACTTCAACATGTGATCTGATCACATATATATAATGTACCTGATACTTCGGATCAGACCAGTGTTTAACAAGGCCCCTCCAGTCTTCATCCGATATATTTTCCACTGGAGATGTTTGGGAAAGTTCACTGTTAGCCTTGCCTTCAAAGTGAGTTTTCCTCAAGTTATACCGATACTGTCGCAGAGCAGACTTGAAAACATGGGTGCAAGCTTGTCTGGTTGCATCATCTTGGCTATCCAACTTGAACCTCATCTGTTGAAAATTATGGGAGTCTCATTATCAGCAACCTAGAAAGTATGGGACAGAGCAAGACGATATTACTAGTTTCCATACATAACCATACTTACAGATAAATGGTCGAGGAAGGTGTTGAACTGGGTTTCGTCTTTGTCATTCCTGTACTGAATCCATGTTGGGAGGATACGTACATGACACCTAACGGCAACCGCTGCCTCTGATACTAACTTGGCTGACTCTGTAGCATCACGTGGCCTTTTTAAACCTGCCTCAAAACGGATCTCCATTCTTCCTCCTCTAGATTTAGTTAACCTATCGAGCATTATCCCTGATGTTTGTTTCCTCTTGCGCCTAGGTGCTAGTCCAACAACGAACATAGGAAGTGTTAGTGTACATCAAACTGTGAGACTACATATAAAGAAGCATGCAACTGTAACTTGACTCCAGCAACTACCTTCTTGCTGTTGAAGCTCACAAGGTTCATCTGATATTGCCAACTCGTCTTGTGTCAAGAGTGCTTGGGAAGTAGTGTCAGGTGGCAAGGGAGCTTGGGAACGTGCTGCTAGCTCAGTTGACGCACGAGTAAGTCGTGCAGCTGGTAGTACTGTGGTAGGTGTTGCAAGAACTAGGGCTGTCTCTGCTTGTTTGGTGGCAGCTATTTGTTTCTGTTTGGCTTTTTTTGCAACTCGTGTAGCATGGGATGCCGTGTTTGTAGAATTTTCCGCTGGACTTTGACCTTCTATTGCACCATCAGTACCAGCAGAATCTGCAGGATTCATCCGCTTCTCATTCCCTGCCATTCTGTGTTTCTTCCTCTTTCTCTGTGCCATGTTAAGTCAAGCCGACAAGAAAAACGAATAACAATTTAGTTCTTCAGAACAAATTGATGCGTGATGCAGACGAACTGAACTTTGATGTTAGACAACCACATGATAGGAGGATGTAATATGTATGAAAAACAGGACGGAAGAGATAACCAGAACTATGATGTGTAAACTAAGAAGAAGACATTTCACCAAATTAGAAGCAATGCAATGGAAGGTAGACACCATATGAAAGATGCTACAAATATCGCTCTGCCAAGTTAACAGTGTCTCATCATAAATGGCGTTTAAACAAATGTGAAGCAGTACAAGAAATAAATCATATGCAAGATGCAAACAACATCACACTACCATGTTAGAGGTCTCTCGTCATTAGTGCCATTGCATATTCACAGCATTGCATATTCACAGCTTATGATGTGTAAACTAAGGAGAAGGCATTTCAACAAATTAGAAGCAATGAAAGCTAGACACCATATGAAAGATGCAACGAATATCACTCTACCAAGTTAAAACTGTCTCGTCATAAGTGCCATTTCAACAAATTAGTAGTACAAGCTAGAAAAGAATGTGAGATGTAACCTATATCACACTCCGAAGTCAAACGTGTCTTATGATAAGTGATTGTTGCAGGTTACACAACAGTAGTAATTTGATGTAAGAACATGGTGTGATAGACAGATATTGTATGTTCTAGAAACAGGAACACGTGTCTTATTCAAGTATAATGTGTAAAGTAAGCAGATGGAATTCAACAAAATTAGAAGCAATACAAGCTAGACATCACACATAACATGCAACCACATATAACAGTGCCAAGTTAGAGGGAGCACCGGTGATGCTGCACTAGGGGAGACGTGCTCATCATAAACACAGCTTTGTTGAGTGTCTATGCATGTGTTGTCTTGGAAATCATCTTGGGGGTGTGGAGGAGTAGAAACTGTAGAGGCCCTCCGTTCGGAAGGAGCACCTTTATCCGCTGCCTTGCTAACTTCCTTCCGCTTTATTGATTTTGAATTGTCAAGTAAAACCGACAAGAAAAAGCAATAAAATTCTCTCTTCAGAACTCATTCATGCATGATACTGACAATCACTACTTTGATGTAAGGCAAACACATGATACCAGGATGGAATATGTACGAAAAACAGGACGGCATGGCATGTTCACAACTGTTTGTGTAAACTAAGCAGAAACCATTCCAGCAAATAAGAAGCAATGCAAGCTAGACACCACATGAAAGATGCAACCAATATGACTCTGCCAAGTTAAAAGCGTCCCATCATAAATGGAATTTCAACAAATTAGAAGCAGCGCATGCTATAAATCATATGAAAGATGCAACTAATATCGCACTGCATATACTAAAGGTGTCTCGTCATGTTGATTGATGCGGGATACAAAAAAACAATAGTTTTATGTAAGGACATGCTTAATAGACAGATGTACTATGTACTAAATACAGGAAGGCATGTCACATTAACAGGTATAATGTATAAGCTAAGCAGACTAGCACATGCAGTTTAACCAGATTGGAAGAATTACAATCTAGACACCATATGCAACATGCAACCACATATCACGCTGCCAAGTTAGAGCAAGCACCTGCGATGCTAGTGTAGGGGAAATGCTGTAATCAACTACAGAGCTACGTTCACTATCTTCATCTAGCATTTCTGTTTCTTGAGAATCATGTCGGGAGGCTGACGCTGCATTCTTTAAATGAGGAGTAGTCCCCTTGCCTGCCTGCCTCGTCATAAGTGATTGATGAGGGATACACAAGAACATTAGTTTGATGTAAGAACATGGTTAATACACAGATGTACTAGTATGTACCAAAAACAGAAAGGCATGTCATATTCAAAGGTATAATGTGTAAGCTAAGCAGATGCAATTTAACCAAATTGGAAGCAATACAAGCTAGACATCCGGCTGGAGTGGTGAGCATGATCATCTAGGACCTGAGAGCCTGGTGGGAGGCGGGCTGCTTCGCCACCATCGCAGCTTTTTAGTTGGCTTCCAGGTGATGCCTATCTTTGCTGGGCTTGTCACTGGCTCGGCCAGTGCCCTGACTAGCTATTTGTCTTCTGGTGCTCACGGGATGGTGGTTCATGTAAAAAAATATCTTTCCTTATCTTACCGACTTCGGCCTTTCGAATACAAGCTAGACACCATATGGAACATGCAACCACATATGACACCGCGAAGTTAAAGCAAGCACCTGGGATGGTGGTTCATTGCGAGCGAGGTCATCAACTCCAGAGCTACGTTTACCGTCTCCATCTGCTGACACTGCACCCTTTATAGCGCTGTAACGTGTCTTGCCTACCCGCACACGAAGCTGGAGCGACTTCTCTCTTTTCTTTTTGGCTTCTCTCATGGCAGCAGAGTCTGAAATACCCTTGCATAAAAACACAATAGTGAGAGTAAGGGTGAAGTGTGTGCAGAACTAGTGCACTGTAAAAGTAGCAGATAGCAGGTGGCTGAAAAATAAATGACAGGAGACATATGATAGCTCTACAACATTGCATGGCAAACAAAATTAGATTCTACTCCGTATGATTTTGTAATATATGAGCACAGGAAATGCAGGTACTCCTCCAGCACACCACCACATGTGGTCATATCTAAGATAACAGTCGACTGAAAATAAATAGGTCAGTCGATTTTTTTAATGAACCGTCCGATCTATAAGGAACGGGCAGATGGCCTTCGTCTACCTCCCGCCAGTCACTGTTGACGATCTTTCTCGAACCGCCAGCGACCACCGGCCCAGACCCCTGCCTCCGCCGCCCCGCCCTCCCATCGACCTCACACCACCGCCGTGCTTGGCAGCGCCCCCAGGCCATCCCTTTAATCCCGGCCGACCTCCAGATCGGGCGCCAGTAGCTCTAGGCCGCACACGCCCCTAAGATAAACACCAAGGCGCTGCTTCCCCGGCGTAATAGGCGTACTAGCGCCTGTTACGCCGGGGAATGCTTCCGTTAATTGGGAATCAACTGGCCAGAAATTGAAATTCAGGGGGGCGACGGACCTCTAGCTAAGGTGAAATAGTATATGAGGAGAAACCTTGTGCATCGCGAGTTACTAGGAACATCTAGTATCAAGAAGAAGCGGTCAACTAGTGTCTTCTGTGGGATGAATACCGTGCAAGCAGAGACGTAAGATTTGCACGAATAAGGGAAGAGGAGTACCTTTTTCGGTTGCCGGTGTGGTCACCTCCACATGTCGCGCCGATCTTCTTCTTTTTACCGGGGAAACCGATGTTCTGGAGGGTGCAGGCTTGGACGAACCCATGGCCAAATTGTTGACTGTGTTGCCGTGGCCGTATGTCGGCGGAGGGGAAGCAGATCCGAGGCGGCGAAGGACGGCGTAGCAGGAACAGCTCCGGTGCGGTGGAGGGTGGCGAAGTTGGAGCGGCAGCGGTGAGGCGCAGGACGGCGTGGTTGAACTGGCTCGGGTACGGACGGCTCGGCCTCGGCTTCAACTACTAGCCGTGGAGGGCGTTGCGGTTGAGGTTGCGGTGGACGACGACGTCGGGGTATCGGCTCCGGCGTGATGGAGGAGGGCGGCGGTTGATGGGTGGGATGGGGTGGCGGACGGAGGACGCCGGGGTTTCGCGGCTGGTGGAGAGGTAGTTTTGGCGCCCACGGAGTACGAATGGGGAATCGGACGGGTGGGGGGGAACCATGTTTCGGTCTGGGACGCGCTTGTTTTTGGCTTTTTTGAACAGAAGATGGGACGCGCTTGTTTGAAATTTGGGGAAAGTACAAACTTTGCCCCCCTCTTAAATTTCGGACCTACTGCGGGTCGGGGGTAGGATGGTAATCCCAGGTGTCCCAAATAGTGGGCGGGAGCGATTTCGGCCGCGCGCATGTGTGCTTAGGCGGCCATTGTGTATGAATGTTTTTCGGATGCGGTTGCGTGGCGTCTAGATGAAGCTACAAACCTACCCCGGTTTAGACCTTTGGACGTCGGGCCGGTAGGTTTCACGGGTCGGAGTTATTAGAAAAGTAATTTCCTTGTACTACCAAACATTGGTCTCACGCGGTTTCGGGCGAGTAGAGGCTCTTTTGGCGCTTCGTTCGAAATTTTGAAACACAAGCATTCACGTTTAGAGTACTCTTGAACTATGAGGATTGACCTAAATAGACAACGTTATATTTGACCTTGTATGTTTGAAAACCTCATTAAATTATCCGCTTCTTTTTGAAATTTTGACACTTGAAAATCCTATAACTACGATTATTTTGGAATGGAGGAGCTAAATTTGAATCTATTTTGTACACGACTACATATGCTATTATGTACAAAATCAGAGCAAAGATTGGTGCCCCCATAATTTAGGTATGGTTTACAAATGCCATGATATCAAATTCAAATAATTGAATGGACTTCATGTTGAATTCGATTTTTTTAAACCACCTTAAGTTGAATTCAAATGTAT
The DNA here is from genome assembly GCF_018294505.1 of Triticum aestivum. Classification (NCBI taxonomy): domain Eukaryota; kingdom Viridiplantae; phylum Streptophyta; class Magnoliopsida; order Poales; family Poaceae; genus Triticum; species Triticum aestivum. Next base: position 8,867,896 of record NC_057811.1, on the reverse strand, counting down.
GCTAGTTCATAGGTAGCTATTTATAATGTCCATTGTGTAACTTTCGTATGTATAATGTGCTTTACACACACAACATGAACTATACTCACGTTTATATTCGATTGCTAAAGCGATGCATTGTCTGGAGTTCAAAATACTAACTATGTGGATCAATTGTGTCGAATAATAACATAGACATGCTCAAATTCGATAGAATCTAGATGTCTGATGGATCAATGACCGCTCCTTACGCGAATTGCAAATATCATGATCCCATCCTAATATTTGGATACAATTTATATCTTTAATCAATGTGTAGAGCAGTCTTTTACGTGTAGTTTCACTCTCCATCGGTGGTCTCTCACACATGCTCACACACTCTCTCCCGAGGTGTCTTTCTCGCACACATGCTCTAGATATAACCCTCCCTCCCTCTCGTAACCATTTACAACTGTTTTCACTAACCTTTATCACAAGCACTCTTCCTCTCGCAAACATACACACGCACAATCCTCATCGACCCTTTCTATATACATGGACCTGCCTACGTGTCTCATGTACGCACATTATCTTTACGCCTGTCTCTCACGCATTGTCTCACACCTCTCTTCCTAATCGACGAGTATGATTCTAGCAGAGCATTCTGTAGGATGCCCCTTAAAGTTAGGTTGGATGAATAGTAATATCAGAGATAAAGGGGTTACCTTAGTCCGAGAACCTAGGGTTACAAATCCTAGCCGGCTTTGTCAGTGGACACAGAGTCCTTCACAATTCTGCTATCTTTGTCTTGTACGACTAGTCATCCATGGGTCTTCCTAAATGCGTCACGGGCCGACCAATGTGGCGCAGGTCGGAACCGAACGAAGGGCCTCACCTCGACCCACCGGACCTCACGCGGTGACACACCCTCTGCCCCCACGTCTCATTATCTTCTCACACCCACACATACCAACACAAACACCACACACACAGAAAATTTCTCCTGGTGCCTCTATTCCCTCCCCCCTTGCATATACACACTCAAGGGAATGGAATCTCTTGTCGTGACGTCATATTCGTCTCTCTCTCTAGACCACTCTCATTTCTCGTGCTATCTCTCCCACGCCCCCCCCGTCGGCCCCTCTATCCATGCCTCTCTCGAATACGTAATACACACACATACCTCTCTAGGCCCCGCCAAATGCATCAACTACACATTCACACATGTTACATCACGTACCCCATTGATCTAAAAAGCCCTCTCTTCACGTTTATTTCGCATACAACATTCCTTTTGAATAAAGTGTGGCCAAAAAATTATTTTAGAGTTTCTACATATATACAACATTACAAAGTTATATGGAGGAGTACGAACGCTAATTTGCATTGCATGGTGCCCACAATGATATTTATTCCGCACTGTGAATTTGTATATTTTTATACTATATACAAAGTTAGTCATAATAAAGAGAAACGAAGAGCATCTCTCTCTCCATCGCATACCCCCCCTGTACGCCCCTTTCACGTATGCACACAAAACTATCTCCAGGTCCTCTAAAAGTAAGCCCCCAGAAAATTCACGCATGTTTCATCTTTCTCTCGCGATATATGCAATGACGATCATTGTATTTGAAGCGAAAGCACGATACATACATTGGACTTCAGAATCCACTCATTACGGTCACCATTTACGTTTAGTGGTTATTATACAGTCACGGGCTCACCGTACAACTCTGTATTTGCTCATGACATGACTAGTTGACCAGTTAAACGCTCCACGTGGCACCTCTAGTGTTGCATCACATTATCTCACTACCATCGTGCCCACCTGTCGACTTGTATCTACTCTACATCTACACTCTTATAAAATACATAAAATACACTCTTATAAAAAACAGAGTTGGTGATGATGGTGTGCCTGCCATCCTGCAATATAGGCCGTCCGATTTATATCTGACGGATAGGAAAGAAACTATGGCAATTTTGCAAAAAGGTACCCACACACCTCTCCACATTTGCAAATAAGGCCTTCCCTCGTTCATCCTTTTCTCTCACAAGATAAACAAGTCATACAAATGCATCTTGATGTTACGTGCAACGCACGGGCATCTTGCTAGTAAGAATGAAAACAAACGACAAAAAAATATTTGGACGGTGGTTCGAAGTCATGACCGCGGGCACAGCGGACAAGGTGGCCTTGTATTGGTATGCTGAGCCGTCTGTTTTAACACACAGGAGCTGGTGTGGTGATTATACACACACGCACGCATGCACACGAACTGCATCCACGCAACACTCACACAAACACATGCACCCACGCACGCACGCAACACTCACACGTACACACGCAGCCACGCACGCACGCAACACTCACACGCACACACGCACGCATGCATGCACACACCAGTACACCACACGACCAACACACACTCTCACGCTCAAGTGCTCAACCTACACGTGCATGCGCACACATCAGGCCCTGACAGACACATACACAACCAGGTGATTCCCGCGCACGGGTTGGAGCCTTGTCGCGCCTGCGTAAATTTGTGTTTATCTGACCTTTTGCCTATGCGAACTGACAGGTGGGACCCACAAGGAACGTGGTCAATTTAACTAGTCAACATGGCGCCACGCAGACTATTTGGCCGGTCAACAGAGTGCAATCCGATGCTGAACTGTGAGCAAGTGACCGTATAATCACCGCAAAACGTATATAGTGACCGTAATCAGCTTATTCTGAAGTTCGGTGACCGTATTACGCTTTTCTCTCTGTAGGCCCTCCAAAACTACATCTCTACACGTTCTCGCATGTTACATCTAACAACTATGCAATACAGCACTACTACTACACTCTAACACAATAAATCATATGTGTTTTTAGTTTTACTAGATATCATATTGTTACTTATAATTATTCAGTTTGCATACATTAAAATTGCCTTTGAAATGTATGGCCAGTATCATCTACCGCGCGGGAAAAATCCCGCCCTTTCCTGTTTAATCGGGTTTGTATCGATGGATCGTGCGAAACAGCAAAACTATAGTACTATACAGTACTACAAGTGACAGTTCACTGGGCCGTCGTGTCGTCTACTCCTCCGTCGTAAGAGTGGAGCGCTCGCTTTCATAAATCTTCTAGTCCCTTTCGCCGACATGTGGGACATCAAGCTACCGGGTCCACGTGCCATACCGGAATACAGTGCAGAGCAGCCGGGGTGAAGCACCCCAGTCATGGCGCCGGCGTAGTAATGAGCAATGAGGCGTCAAATCACAAAGCTGCACCTTTCCCGCAGTTAAGTTGGAGGGACGAAGCAACCATCATTTCACTCGTTGCTGAATCCGCTTCTCCCTCATCTTCTTCAACTTAACCACGTGTTGCTTCTGCCGTTGTTCTGCCTCATGTGGGACGCGGATCGGCTTGGTAAAGCACTGACACGTGGGACCGCATGTTAGCAAACCGCCAGGACAACGTCCTCCGAAAATAAGAAGCCTAATCCTAGACTTACAAAGGGCTACGTAGCTGCTACGTATACTTTCCATCTAATCTATATATGCCCCCCTGATTTTCAGGTGGGGTGGGCCTAATCCTCTCCTTTAATCCAATCAAATAGTCCCACATCACATCAGTTCGTAACTTTACGTAAACCATTACGTGGATGTAGCATTGCTCAAATAAGAAACCTCCCCCGCCATCCGCGCGGCAAAATCACCTCCTTTTTACTAATCTTGATTCTATAATTTTTTAGATCAATATAATTGAGATTTGTATAGATAGCACACAGGAGCAAAACCAAGTGGTACGGTTAAGGGCATCCACAATGTGTAGCCAAATGTGAAAATAGCTTTTGGCATCGTGGGAACCATTGTGGACGGTGTTGCCAAAGCCAAAAAGATGGAACCGAAGCTCCCTGATTGATTGATTGAAGGAATAGAAAAATGCAACGTCTCTCCTCTTTCTCCCATGCTTGGACGCATGTAGTACAGTATAGAGCACAGAGTCTACTCCCCTGTCCCTTCTATCACAAATCACAAAGCAGTGAGGCGTCAAATCACAAAAGCACGGACGAAGCAACCATCATTTCACTCTTCGCTGACTCCGCTTCTCCATCGTCTTCTTCGAGAAACCATCTCACCGCACTAGTACTCCTAGTAGTACTAGTAAAGGACTTCCTGGATGCAAATAAGGCGGTTGTCTCGGCTTGCAGGCGGCACTTGCGAACGACTTACCGTGGTCTCCCTCAATGGTGTTCTCCGTCGAACGCACTTCGCCAAACCACCAAAAAAAGATATCGTCGACGTCACCGCAATGGGGAAGGAAGTCAAATATAGTTACTACCTCCATTTTTTTGTACACAAGGCCAGTATATCAAAATTACAATTTGCAAAGGGCCACTAACACTAATCGAGGCAAAATTGATGGGGTTAGCAACCAAGGACATTAATATCCCCTGCATGCATGCGGAAGTGAGAAGGTTGGTTTGCATGGCGCTGCATTAATCAAGCGATGAGGAGTGAGATGGTTAGCTCTTTGGTCTTTGGAGAAAAAATACGCATTAATTGACACGTGAAACGAGGATTTGTATCGATTAAATCCCGCGAAGGAAAACCCCGCCTTTCTTTTTTAACACTAGTACTCCTAGTACGTACGTACTTATCCTGTTTGGGTCTAGGCCTTGCATTGCCAAACTTCGCCACACATTTTTGCCAAGCTTGCCTAAAGTTTTCAAAATGAGAAGGAGGTACACTTGCGCACGGCTGTCGCGGTCGCACCGCACCCTCACACGGTCGCTCCTGCACGCCGCGGTCGCACCGCACCCTCACACAGTCGCTCCTGCACGCCGCAAACCCAACCAAGGGAACGCACCCTCACTGACACGTGCTGTCGCATGTGAACAAACCAAACTCAGCCATCCTATCGCTGACACATAATTTTCGTTCATAGAGTATGTTTATCCAACCGCATGTTGGGGAGTATCCGTACGGCCCGTGCGGTGGTCTGTTGGGGAAGAAGAAGAGGTGAGGAAGAAGGAAAGAAGGGTTAGGAGACGTAGGATATTCATCCAACCGCCTGAAATGGTAGACTGACCCAAGTCAGGCGACTTGCATAACAAATATATGTTTTTACACAGCAAAAGATCCATAAAAACAACAACATAAAGAAAAACTATCACTGCTCGCGGAAAGAGACGGCCTCGTCGTCTTTGGCTGCCGGCGCGAACCAGCCGTCGCTGCCGACGTGTGTCTCCGCACCGTGGTTGTCCTCGGCCTCCAGCTACTCGTTCAAGCGGAGCGTGCGGGCGCTCTGCACGGACGAGAGCACAGCCCGGTTCAAGTCGAGGACGTCCGGTTCCGCCTGCAGGAGGGCCTCGATGGCAGCGGCATCCGCGCGCTCCGCGTCGAGTCGAGCCTCCGCCGCCCGGTTCAAGTCCAGGACGTCCGGTTCCGCCTGCAGGAGGGCGTCGATGAGAGCGGCATCCGCGCGCTCTGCGTCGAGTCGAGCCTCTGCCGCCCGGTTCAAGTCCAGGACGTCCGGTTCCGCCTGCAGGAGGGCCTCGATGGCAGCGGCATCCGCGCGCTCCGCCTCAAGTTGAGCCTCCGCCGCCCGGTTCACATCCACGACATCCGGTTCCGCCTGCAGGAGAGCCTCGATGGCAGCGGCATGCGCGCGCTCCGCGTCGAGTTGAGCCTCTGCCTCCCGGTCCTCCTTTAGTATCGCCATGTTGAACCGCTGGTCCGCCTGCACCATGGGGGACTCGGACGCCGGCACGAAGTCGACGTCCATCGTCTCATACCCATCGGGGGCCTTCTGCGCCGCGACCTCCGCCATGAACATTGGATCGGCTTCCTCCTCCTCGTAGCTTGGCTCCAGAGAACTCGGGGATTGGCCCGCCGCAAAGCGAGCTTGGGAACGGAGGTCTGTGGCGCCGACCGCCGCCGCGATTTCTGCGCGGCGCTCCGGCGTCAGCATCTTGTAGTAAGTGATCTTGCGGCGCACCATGGCTTTCCGGCGAACTAGGGGACGCTTGATGCGGGCTAGGGGATCGAAAGGTGGGGGAATGGGCTGGAGATTTGGTGTGGTTTTAGGGCAGTGGCTGGCGTAGGCCGAGCAGCGAAGGTTCTGGTGTGAATAGTGGTTCCGGTGACGACCGGTCAATCGGTTTTGACTGTACATCGCTCTTGTCGCGTTCGCGTTGCAGCCCGGCACGCTGGACCCTCCACGTCGCTCACCGAATGGAACGCGCTTCGTCTTGCGTTTTCGCTCGCTTGTGGGACCGCAGTTGAGAGCAAACCGACGTCCCTCCCCCTCCCCCGCCCGCGTCATTTATTATACCACCACTCCCTCCGTTTTATGCGGAGTAAATAAAAACAGAGGGAGTATACTACGGATGAGGATCCCCTGACGTGGCCGAACCCATTGAGTAACTGACATGCGGGGCCTAGCAAGCATGGGGTCCGCCAGTAAGTGACCGAAAGGGAGGGTAAGGCAGGGATACCTACGTCAGAGGATCCACTTCCACTATACTACTTTGACCAAATGTTAGAGTAATAATATATGACATGCAACTTACACAATGTTAGAGTAATAATATATGACATGCAACTTACACAAAGCATACAGGGTCTAATGCGTTTTTCGAGGCTAACTTTGACCAAATGTTAGAGTAATAATATATGACATGCAACTTACACAAAGCATACGGTCAAATTCGTATGTGAAAGGAGTTTCCAATGATATAATTTTCACATTATACATCTCATGTACTATTAATCTTGTCAATAGTCAAATTGGAAACCATCTCGAGTACAAATCTAGGAGTACGTACGAATCTAACAATATTGATTGGGCGTTGTTGAATGTTGATACCTTTTTGATCAAAGTAGAGATACTTTGACTACACATAAAACTTATATGTAAACTAGAAAGGATAGGAGGGAGTATATTGTACGTTCAAAAACGAAACGAACATTGAATACCCTTTATATATGATTTGCGGATGCTATGATCACCGGTTCAAAATTTTGAATCCGCCTTAGGTATCACGTGCCCCCACTCGTTCCCTCTCGATTTCATCTCGGGGTCCGGAGATCTATTGAAAGAGGACTAGGGTGGGTACATGCGAATGATACTCGGCGGAATGTTCAAATGAGGCATGCGGGAGGATGGACTCGACTGGAGGGCGACATGATCGATGGAGAAGAGGGTTGGAGAGGAATGAGAAATAAGCAAACGCCACATGATTATACTTGAACGGCTCAAATAAACAATAAGTTGTCTCGCTTGGCCTACATAGTGAAAGGCCTAATGCGCAACGCGGAGCACTGACGCTCGAATATGGCCGGGAAAACAGGGAAACCGACATGTGGGGCACACCCGTCGGGACGACGTAGCGCAGACTAGTCCAATGGAGGAGCTGGCCCACGACCTCCTCGCCACCGACAACCGTTCATGTGGGTCGTTGGGGCCAACAACGGGGCGCAGCTCCAGCACCGCCTCTGGACACGGCGACCGCGGTGAGCGACACGCTCATATCGTCGCTAGACACGGTCGGTTTCAGTGTGCCGAGGGTGGCGTTAGTGCTGTGGCACGACCAACGGTATGTTTGGTTTGTGCCCAAGGTTGCCCCATCAAAGCATTGGGTAGCCAAAATTTTGGTTGAGGTATTGGTTGCCCATGATTTGGCCGACATTGGCAAGAAAAATGAACTAGAGTTGGCTAGAGTTCATTGGCATGCCAAAGAAATGGCAACCATCCAAACAAAGACCAATCTTTGGGTCATGACCAAAATTTTGGTTGAGGTATTGGTTGCCCATGATTTGGCCGACATTGGCAAGAAAAATGAACTAGAGTTGGCTAGAGTTCATTGGCATGCCAAAAAAATGGCAACCATCCAAACAAAGACCAATCTTTGGGTCATGACCAAAATTTTGGTAAGGTGCACTTTGGCCACAATCCAAACACACCCCAACACCCGGCTCGTCGAGGATGCACGGGGCGCCGCGACGCGTCCGCGGAGTGGTGTAGCGCGGCCAACTGCATCCTCTGGACCTGAGACCATGCCGGGTCGTCTTGCTTTTTCAATGACATGCGGGGATCGCATGTGAGCAAAGGGCATCTCCAACGTTGCCACGACCGCAGCTGACTACCCTGGCACACCAAAACCCTCGTCCCTCGCGCCGTCGCGCGGTGCGTTCCCAGCCGGCGCCAGCTGCCCGCATTCATGCCGTCCGTTCGTATGTCGTCGTTAAGAGGCTCGGTGCCCGAGGAACCAACTCCGGCGACTTAATGACGCACCCGGACGCTTGGCCTCACCGGAATGCGCTACTTAAAGCGGCAACGCCCAGCTAACCTCCACACCATAGCGCATCGTCCTCCTACCTGGCACCACATCCGCCATGACCGCAAGTGCGAACGCTCTGCGGGAGAGCTTGTCTTCGGGGATGAAGCTCGAGGTCGCCGCCCTCGCTCAAGTCGCCTCTCGCGACGCAATAGCGGCGTAGCCGGACGCGGACGCGACCGCACAAGCGGTGGCCACGCTGGCGGCCGACGACGGGAGCACCGTCAGCCACGCGTCCTACTTGCCGCCGTCCAACGTCCGGCACCGCCGAGGTCGGGGACTCCTCCGAGGATGAGTAGGGCATGGGAGGCGGCAGGGCATGGTGTGCCAACTGGCCGGTCCGTATCCCGTGTTCTACTCTTCCTCGCCGGAGACCGCACCTTCACTTCACGGGTCTTGAACCCCGCCCCCGTACATAGAGATCGCAGATGGAGGACGTCGGTCGCCGCCGTAGAATAGGTTTAGGGTCGGGTTTCTTTTATTTTTCTGTCCTATAAAAGTTCGAAATGTAATGAAAATCTGCCGTGTTTGCATTAATCTCGGCCGGTGTATATGAACTTTCACAATAATATACATATTGTAGGAGTACTAGCAAGATGCCCGTGCGTTGCACGGAAGATCAAGATCTTGTGGGAGAAAAGGATGAACGAGGGAAAGCCTTATCTGCAAATGTGGAGAGGAGTGCGGGTAAATTGTCATAGTTTCCTTCCTATCCGTTAGATATAGATCGGACGGCCTATATTGCAGGATGACAGGCACACCATCATCACCAACTCTGCTTTTTATTGAACCGAGACAAATCTAACATGCGAAGTAAAATAAACACATAGGGTCTATACATACACAAATTATCTTAGGCACTCCAATAGTACGTCCACTACACATTCACGCATTTCACATCTTTCTACATCTACGGGAACCTACGAAAGGGTTAACGTAAATTGCCTCTCTCTCTCCTCCCCTGATTTTCATGGTGGTGGGCCCCTCCCTCCCCCCAATCTACAATCAACAGCTCACACGTTTCACATTACGTTAATTACGTAACTGGGATTACGTAGGTGTAGCATTACTCGTCCTAAAAAACCCAACTAAGCCAACCTCCCAGCATATCGCGCGGGAAAAGACCCGGCCGCGCCGTTTTAGTCGGGATTACCGGATTACTAGTAGTAGTATCGATGGATCGCGCGAAGCAACAATTTTTTTTGAGGGGGCGAAGCACCTAGTTTAAAAGGAAAAAAGGCGGTACACTCACAACACTCCTGTCGCGGTCGCATTGCACCCCACACACGTTCGGTCCTGCACACGGCTCACGCAAACGGAACGCGCTTCGGCTTGCCTCTTCACTGACACGTGGGACTGCACTTGGAGAAACCGACCATGCGCCAAACTCCCCCCGCCCACCGCGCGAAAATCCTCCCCCCCCACACCCAAAAATTCCCCCCAAATCCGATTCAACCGCCCTTCGGCCAACTAGCCAATAATATTCCCCAAACCCCCTCCCCCTGTCCCCCTCCACTCCATTCGCTCCGCCAAAGCCGCCCTCCCCGCCGCGCCGATACGTCGGCGCCGCGGTTCGGCGATCCTCTCGCTCCCACAGTACGCTCTCGTAGACTGCCGTCCTCTAGCCGCGCCGCCACCTCTGGCTACGTTCTTGTGGAGGCGCACGGCGGTCAGCGCCGCCACCGCTGGCGACGTTCGTGTGGAGACGCACGGCGGTCAGCTTCTCCCACGGTACGCGCATTCTAGACTGAGGCCCCGTTCATGTCGGTGTAGCGCTGAATGTTAGCTGATAGACGCTGTTAATCTCACTGTTTGCCGAAGTAGTTTACTGTCAATATGCTCTGCTTAAGAAGCTTCCTTGCCCTGTTCTGCACTCAATCTGCTTAGCTGAGATGGCATGCCAAGGCCGATTAGTTGCTAAAATATCCTGCCATATATTTATTGTGACGTAGATTGCCATGGTCTAGTAGCCAATCTGTTAGGTGAAATAGCTCTACACCGTTTTATACTCGATCTTTGTTGCTGCGATGGCCTTCGATAGTTCGATGGCTGTGTGCTCGGCCTCATTGACTGCTGAAACAGCCTGCCATAATTTGGCACTCAAATCTGTTTGCTGAATTAGCTTTACATATATTTCGTTACTTAGATCTGCTCGTCCAAATATCTTGCCATAGCTTTAGACATCGACCTAGGTATTTTTTTCTGGACTTCATAAAAAAGCATATATGTTTTTCCTGTAATATCTAGTAGAAGAACTAATTTGTATGTCTAACAGATGGACAGGACTTGGATAACTTCTGCTCGAAGATTCTCCGCTGCATATGTCGAGGGGGTTGAAAACTTCATGAACTTTATCAGAGCTGAGTACGGTGGTCCGAAATCAGATGTGCTCTGCCCGTGTAGCAGTTGTATGAATTCAGTTACAAGACCCCAGTCAACTGTGCAAAATCATCTACACTTGTATGGGATGTCGGTCACATATACTAGGTGGGTTCATCATGGTGAAGCTGTGAACGTCAATGTTATTGACTACGTGGAAGCAGCAGATCACCATCTTGATCTGCCTGATGCTCAGGTGGAAGAGGAGGAGGAGGTGGTGGTGGCGGAGCCAGTGAGTTTGACCAACATTGAAACAATGCTACGAAATGCTCGTGCATTCCGTGAACTTTCACCTGCAGAAGAAAAACGGTGGGCCCGCATGTTGGAACAATGCAACGTTGCTGTCACCCCAGGAAATAAGCTGTCAGTATTCTCAGCTATGGTCACCTTTCTTCAGGTGAAGACATCTGAGCGGATGACCAACAAATCATTCGATGCGATGTTGGCTGCTTTCCGCAAATCTTTCCCAGATGCGTCTGAGCTGCCACACACCTACAGTAAAATGAAGAATTTCCTTCGTGCAGTTGGAATTGGATATGATATGATCCATGTTTGTAAGAATAATTGTGTTCTGTTCCGGAAGGATTATGCCAACTTAAGTGAATGCCCGAAATGCAAATCATCAAGATGGAAAGATGGCGATGCTGTGAAGAGGATTCCTCATAATGTTCTGAGACATTTTCCAATTATACCAAGATTGCAGAGGTTGTTTCATGATGCTGAAACAAGAGAGGATGTACTGTGGCATTCTAGGAACCAGGAGTACAGAGATCAGAATGTAATGAGCCATCCATCTCATGGTAGTGAGTGGAAAAGCTTCAATGATAAACACAAAGAGTTTGCTGCTGACCCGAGACACATTAGACTTGGCTTAGCTTCAGATGGATTTAACCCATTTGGCCACCAGAGCGCCACATATAGCATGTGGCCAGTGCTTGTTATCCCTTACAACATGCCTCCAAATGTCTGCACCAAAGAATCAAACTACATGATGGCCTTGCTCATCCCAGGTCCAAAAAGTCCTGGAAAGGATTTTGATTTGTTCATGGAGCCTCTTGTGGAGGAACTTCAACAGCTATGGAAGGGTGTTCTCACTCGAGACCTATATAGCAGCCCACCAGCTGATTTCTTTCTGCGTGCTGTTATAATTTGGTGCATCCATGATTATCCGGCTTTGGGCACTATGTCAGGGCGAACGACACATGGTTACAATGCATGTGTTCGCTGTGACAGGAATCCGCTGTCATACGCAATACTTAGCAAGATCTGTTACATTGGACACCGCCGTTTCCTTGCCAAGGACAAGCCGCATCCTAGAAAATACCGAAGACATGTGTTCAATGCAAAGCATGAAAACCGTGATGCGCCAAAGAGGCTCACCGCCGATGAGTTGCAAGTGGAATTAGAGAAGGTCAGGCATATTACACCAGGAAACCATCCTGGTAATGGTAGCGGGAAAAGGAAGCGTGGCAGGGTAGAAGAGAGATTATTGTTTACCCGCAGGTCCACTTTGTGGGACTTGGAGTATTGGAAAGATTTGGATCTGCGGCATAATCTTGATGTGATGCACATCGAGAAAAATATATGTGACAGCATTATCGGCACACTTCTTAATATTGAAGGCAAGACGAAAGATACCTTAAAATCTAGGATTGATTTGACACACCTGGGTATCAGAAAGGATTTGCAGGTGCAAGATGAAGGTAAACCACGGGATATGGCACCAGCTGTGTACGTCTTGGACAAGGTAAAAAGAAAAGAATTCTGCGAGGTCCTGTCACGTGTGAGATTCCCACATGGATTTGCTTCCAACCCTGAAAGGAGAGTCAGTGCAGATGGAAACAAGGTACAAGGGTTGAAAACTCATGACTGCCACGTCCTACTTCAAAGGGTTTTACCTGTTATCCTTAGAGGATTGGGCCGCCCTGACTTATACAGAGCAGTTGCAGAGTTGGGACAATTCTTCAGGGAACTCTGCAGTAGGAATATCAGGATAGATGCTTTGGAGCGTCTTAGAGACAAGATACCAACTATCCTATGCGACCTTGAGAAGATATATCCTCCAGCCTTCTTTGATGTGATGGTGCATTTGGCTGTTCATCTACCTGATGAGGCACTACTTAGAGGTCCAGTACAGTATGGCTGGATGTACCCTATTGAAAGGCGGCTAGGCACTTTCAAGGGCTATGTTAGGAACAGAGCTAGACCCGAGGGTTCCATTGCAGAGGCCTACATTGCTACAGAAGCGTTGACATTCTGCTCAAAATACATTGAAACAGCTGATCAGCTTAGCAAAGAGGTGGGTGAAGACAATCCCGGGCTCAATGTTTTCGATTATTCTGTTCGAGTTACAGGGAAGAGTCGACAAGAGGACAAACCTAAAGATTTGGACAAAATGGTTTGGTATGTGTTGAATAACTGTCCTGAGATACTACCTTATATCAAGTAAGTGCAGTACTGCAGCTTATACATCGTAATCTACTAAACTTGCAGCACATTCTTATATATTTAGATGTTTGACGCGATCACTATGTTGTGCAGCATCTACAAAGAGGAGTTACTGCCGCAAAATCCAAGAAACATTGACAAACTGGTTATGGCAGGATTTGCGAAATGGTTCAAGAACCATGTAAGCTTTTGAAGTGCACTGTCAGTTTTTTTAATATATTGAGTACATAAGATGATCAGCTTGTCTATTTTCTAACCATAGGTTAAGAAGATGCGGGAGGATGGGCAGGCAGTTGATGATGCCCTTTACTCACTAGCAATGGGTCCTGATACTCGGGTAAGACATTATGAATCTTGCGTTGTTGGAGATGTGCGCTACAACACCCTTGCACGAGACGAAGGCAGGAAGACACAAAACAGTGCCATCATGAGCACGGATACGTATGACAAAGAGACAACTGAAATGTATGCTAACATAACAGACATTGTTCAGTTGCAGTATATCTCCAGTTTCGAGGATCATCGGTGTGTGGTTCTGTTGTGCTGTCGTTGGTATAACCTGTTTTCCAGGATCGCAAAACCCAGAGCTGATGATTATTTCAAATCCATCAATGTCAAGGCGGCGTACCAGACCAACGAGCCTTTTATTTTGGCAAATCAAGCAACACAGATATTTTTCTTGGAAGACACATTTGCACGTAGCGATGACTGGAGAGTATTGCAAAGGTTTGAGCAGAGGAATTCGTTTAATGAAGTTGCACAACAAGATGATGCTTACACTGCTCCTGATGTACAAGATAACACAGATGTTCCTAATATCTTTGAGAACCATCACGTCAATGACGCCGGCGAAAAGATTGCCTGTCGTGCTGTGGACATACAAGAGTTGATCAAGAAGAAGCCAACGTTCGAGGACGTTGAGGACGAAGAAGAAGATGACACCGTGGGGAATTACGATTCAGACTGATACACATGGCGAAGATGTTGACGCTGCTGCTGCGGATGATGATTACATTGCTTTTGTCGTATTTGCCTGTCAGAAGACGTTTTTTATCTACTATGTGAAATTGTGTTTGCTATGACAACTGAAACCTGATGAACATGTTGTTTAGTATTTTGCTGTGAGAACATCACTTGTTATGTATGCTGATTTGTGTTTGGTGATTGTATGACAACTAAAACATGATGACATTGTTGTTTAGTTGTACTCATATTTGGCTGTGAAACTTGAATTTGATGACATAGTTTGCTGTTGGACTGCAATTTGCTCGACGTCTTCGAATGAGAACAAAGCTGACCCGACAGGGCCTCTGCTATTTATTTATTTATATGAGCAAAAGGGGATACCCCCTGATTTCCGTTAATAGAAATCATTAGATGTTCACAACACTACGCCCAGCCTGCTACACAGGTTTCATTCATTACTAGTTTCAGCAAAGTGCTCATGTCGTAGCCACTGAATACATCACGAGTGCTACATACACTGCAAATAAAGAGACAATCATCCTACAGAGCACATCGATTTTGCCCATTATCTTCACAAGCTCTTTCATCTCCTCATTGTTGTCAAGGCCGTTCAGCAGCTGTTGCTTGGCCATGATCAGAGGAACTGCATCTTTAACCTTCTGCTCTGCATCTTCCTCTTCTGCCGTTCCTTCAGTTACTTGTCCAACACCCCAACCTGCTGGTATTGGGATTCCTCGGCTAACCAAATAATCAGCGTAGTTGCATTCCCCCACATCAGCAACTTCCCAGAAATACAAATCACACGAATCTTCCCTTTTCTGCACGAATCAAATTGGAAGATCATCAACCAAACTATTAAAAAAATCAGCAACTGAAAGCAGCAGAACAACACTTAAACATATTATTACCCCATGATTCGGGCATTTGTAGAAGACTCGGCCAGGGTTGCGGATTGTGGTTGAGACGCGACGGATGACTCTGCGTGATTTGCAGCAGTGGCACCACACCAACGGCAGCGGGTTGCGATGAGCAATCGGCTGCGGTGCGCGTGCCGGCGGGGGTGTGATGAGACCCACAGGCGATGGTACGGGTGGCGACTTGGCGCATATCTGGTTGTTGCGTGCTGAAGAGCAGGTGGACGAGCAGCCATCGGACATGGTTGCTGCGGCCAGAGCTTCTGATGCTAGGCAGAGTAAGTAGAGAAGAGGAGAAGCGAACGTTGGATATGTCAGTTTCATTACTTGCAGAGTAGCATAGCACCATATATAGTCATAGTCTAGGTTTGGATTCGAACCAGCTACAGGAGGGACCTCCTTGTTTTGCGAAAAAAAATATTTCTCCACCTGACAGCTGGGACCCATCGGCTGTATCTTCGCACGGAAGGAAGTGCCTCCTTGTTTTGCGAAAAAACATATTCATCCCGTTGACAGCTGGGACCCGTCAGATTTGGTGACTGACTTGTGGGCCTACTAAGCGGACGTGTACGCACGGTTTTGTCAACTTAATCAACAAATGATTCTAGCAGCTGGACCGTTGGATGTTAATCCAACAGCCGTGCTCCTTCTTCAACCTCTGTTCTTGCTCCTGTCTCCCGTGGGCGGCACCGCGGCTGTGCTGCCGCGCACCCGAACCAGTGAAGTTTCCCACTCCTCTCCATCTGTGACTCCACTGCCCCGTCTTCCCCATCTCCGGGTCGTTCCAGTCTGGGTGCGCTCGGCACGGTGTGGTCAACGTGGTCAACAACCAAGAGTCGTAGGAAGATGACTGTACGTGAGAGGCTGACAGTGGGGACGCACCACGCCCATGGACGCATGCATGCAACGGAACGCGGCGAGGTCAACGTGGTCAAGGAACGACTTCTATCAGAAGTATACTGTACGTGGAGAGTCTCAGCTGGGTCCATGGCCGCAGCAAGTAAGTGCCTCCTTATTACGCGGAAAATAATGATTCCTCCAACTGACAGTAGGGACCCACTGGACGGGCCACCGTATTTTGCGAAAAAAACGTTTGCCCCCTGACTACTGGGACCCACCTGATGGGCCACCGTATTTCGCGAAAAAAACGTTTCCCCCGCTATCAGCTCGGACCCAGCGGAAGTGCCTCCTTATTACAAACAAAAAAATGAATACTCCCCCGGCTAGCTGGGACCCACCTTGGTGGGAGGCTGACTTGTGGGCCTACTAAGTTGACGGGGACGAAGGGTTTTGTCAACTTAGTCAATATGAACGATTCTAGCTCCAGTGACCGTACGATGTCCATCCAACGGCCGTAGTGCTTCTTCAATGTCTGGTCTTCTTGCTCCAGCCGCCCAAAGCAGCGCCGGTCGTGCCGCATGCTCCTGCCTCCCATGGCCGGCTGTGCTGCCGCGGAGGCCTCACCTCCCCCCTACTATTCCCACCGCTGGCCAGGCCCTGCGGCGACGGCAGCCTCACACCGCAGCCGAACCAGTGAACCCTCGTACTCCTCTCCGCGCGGACTTCCACTGCCGCGTCTTCCCCGGCTCCGCGTCGTCCCCTTCCTAGGCATCGCCGTCGTCCACCGCCGTGGTGCTTTCCGCGTGGCGTGGTCAACATGGTCAAGGAACGACTTCCATCGGAAGAGTACTGTACGTGGAGAGGCTGACAGCTGGGTCCACGGCCACAGCCCAGTTTTTTTGTGATTTGCCAAGTAAGTCGCTTTGTCAGGCCTGTTGGGCTGCAAATCTTTCAAGACGAGGAGAGCTTTCATTCGGCTGGTCGAGAAAATGGCCCATCAGTAATGAGAAATGAGCTGTACATTTTTAAAACACATCAAACCGGCAATTAGTTTCAAATATCTTTTTTTTCATTTCGAGATTTTAAATTACATTAATTTTTATGCGTGGAGAATTTGTTGGATTTTATATTGATATACATTTATTTTGATGTCCATCCAACGGCCGTCGTGCTTCTTCAATCTCTGCTCTCCCTGCTCCAGCCGCTCAAACAAGTGCCGGTGGGACTGCCTGCTCCCTCCTCCCCCCGGCCGGCTCTGCTGCCGCGCAGGCCTCACCGCCCCACCGTACTCCCATCGTTGGCCTAGCCATCCCTCTACTCACCCACACCTGCTGTTATTCTCCGGCGACGGCAGACGAACCACTAAACCCTCGTACAGTCGTACTCCCCTCCGCGTGGGAAACAACTGCCGAGTCTTCCCTGCCTTCGTGTCGTTCCCTTCCTAGGCCTCCTCGTCGTCCACCGCCCTGGTGCTCTCGGCGCGGCCTGGTCAACGTGGTCAACGGTCAACGTGGTCAACGACCGACATGCATCTGAAGTGGACTGTACGTGGAGAGGCCGACAGCTGGGTCCATGGCCGCACGCAAGGAAATGCCTCCTTATTACGCGCAAAATAATTATTCCTCCACCTGACATCAGGGACCCACCGAAAGGGCCTCTGTATTTCGCGAAAAAAAACGTTACCGCCGATGACAGCTCGGACCCACCAGCTATATCTTCGCACGCAAGGAAGTGCCTCCTTATTACGCACAAAAAAATGAATACTCCCCCTGTTAGCTGGGACCCAGTATAGTGGCAGGCTGACTTGTGGGCCTACTAAGTTGACGGGGACGGAGGGCTTTGTCAACTTAGTCAATATGCACGATTCTAGCTCCAGTGACCGTACGATGTCCATCCAACGGCCGTAGTGCTTCTTCAACCTCTGGTCTTCTTGCTCCAGCCGCCCAAACCAGCACCGGCCATGCCTCGTGCTCCTGCCTCCCGTGGCCGGCTGCGATGCGGCGGAGGCCTCACCGCCCCCTACTACTCCCACCCCTGGCCAGGCCATCCCTCTACTCACCCACACCCCCTGTTATTCTGCGGCGACGGCAGCCTCACACCGCAGCGAACCAGTGAACCCTCGTACTCCTCTATGCGTGGGCATCCACTGCCGCGTCTTCCCCGGCTCCGTGTCGTCCCCTTCCTAGGCCTCACCGTCGTCCACCGCCCTGGTGCTCTCGGCACGGCGTGGTCAACATGGTCAAGGAACGGCTTCCATCATACGTGGACTGTACGTGGAGAGGTTGACAGCTGGGTCCACGGCCGCAGCAAGGAAGTGCCTCCTTATTACGTGCAAAATAATTATTCCTCCACCTGACAGCGGGGACCCACCGGACGGGCCACCGTATTTCGCGAAAAAAACGTTTCCCCCTAACTGCTGGGACCCACCAGCTACATCTTCGCACGCAAGGAAGTGCGTCCGGGCAAAAAAAATGATTCGCCCCCCTGACTGCTGGGACCCACCAGCTACATCTTCGCAGGCAAGGAAGTGCCTGACAGTCGGGACCCACCTGGTCGAAGCGTACGTAGCGTTGTCATTCTGGTCGCGAAGGTGTACGTACATATATACTGGTGGATGTAGAGGCGCGCACGTGTCGTAGTAGAGGCGCGTACGTGTGGTAGTAGAGGCGCGCACGTAGCATGTACACGTACGTACAGCGGCCAGGGTGCAGGAAAGAAAATACGGCCACGTATGTGTACATACGGGCGGGGTCTCGAACGCCTACTCGCGCATACGTACGTCCAGGGCTCGTGTACATGGCTGGGTCGGAACGGAGAAACAGCGTCGTCGTCGTGTTCATGGGGAGGCAACAGAATGCGTCGTGTTCATGGGGAGGCAACGGAATGCGTCATGTTCATGGGGAGGGGTGTGGCGTACCGCAAAACGGAGGAAACAGACCTCCTACAGTCGAAACGGGGGTCCTGTTGATCGGGAGGAGTGTGGCGTACCGCAAAACGGAGGAAACGGACCTCCTACGGTCGAAACGGGGGTCCTGTTGATCGGGAGGGGTGTGGCGTACCGCAAAACGGAGGAAACGGACCTCCTATGGTCGAAACGGGGGTCCTGTTGATTGGGAGGGGTGTGGCGTACCGCAAAACGGACGAATCGGACCTCCTACGGTCGAAACGGGGGTCCTATTGATCGGGAGGGGTGTGGCGTACCGCAAAACGGACGAAACGGACCTCCTACGGTCGAAACGGGGGTCATGTTCATCGGGAGGGGTGTGGCGTACCGTAAAACGGGACTCCACGGAATACTGTTCATCTCCACCGTCGACCTCCTCCAGCCTCCACGGGCTACCGTCGACCTCCTCCAGCCTCCACGGGCTCCTGTTCATCCAGCCTCCATCGCGCGCTACTCCACCGGCTACTATTCAACCACCCCTCCACGGGCACCCCTCCACCGTCTACTGTTCATCCAGCCCTCCACACCACGGGGTCCTGTTCAACCACCCCTCCACGGGCACCCCTCCACCGTCTACTGTTCATCCAGCCCTCCACCACACCACGGGGTCCTGTTCATCCAGAGGCAACGCCACCGCTCACTGTTCATCCAACCCCTCCCCCCCCCCCCCCGCAATGCTCACTGTTCATCCCAGAGGCAGCATCGATCGGCTTCAGTTAGCAGCAGTAGCGAAGGAATCGCTCGATCGGGTTCAGTTAACAGCCATCGATCGATCGCTCAGGTTCAGTAACGCGTAGCCTGCAGTGCAATCGCTCGGGTTCAGTTAGAGCCCAACGCCTCCCTCGGGTTCAGTTAGAGCCAACGCCTCGCACACACGCGCGTACGTGTACGAGAGAAACGCGCATCGCTCGGCCCCCGACCTCCCACCGTAACCGGGAACTCCCCGAAATTTTCCTCGCCCTTGCTTCTACCACGGTTTTTTCCGTCATGGACGGCCCAAAGAATGTCATGCAACTGCGTCTCCGGCCCGCCCAAGACGAAAAGCCCATTTTCTATCATGATTTTTTGTCATAGAAGTAGGAGCCCACCACATCTATGATGATACTGGGTTTTGTCACAATTATCGTCATAGAAGTGTCATATGTATGACAGAAAAAAAATTCGTTCGGCCCAAAATGTCACGGATGTGTCTTTTTTTTGTAGTGATTCCTTTAGTTCTGGCCCTCTAAACCCAGCATTTTAAAAAATTTGGTAAATATGTCTAAGGCAAAACCTTTGTGCGCAATTGGGGAATACTATGTTTATGAATTTTATCAGACCCTATATGAAAGAACTACAACTAAATGAAAATAAGTACAACTAAATGGCACATGCGTGTTAATAAGACTAGAGAAAGTTATTACCTTTTGCCTATCTGAAATGATTGTGTATTGTCCAACTTTGCCGGACTGCCCACCAATTGGTACCTTCAACTGGTATGGAAACCAGGTCCAGGAATCAGTGTCCTCCTTGTCTACAACTCCAAAAGCAATGGGAAAAATATTGTTGTTCCCATCTCTTCCAGTAGCAGTAAGAATTTGTCCAGTAGTGAGCTTTATGAAACATCCATCCAAACCTACAATATGAGCACAAATGATAAGTACTTGAAAGAGCATATAAGTAGCAGAAACAACAATACAAGGCAATTACTATGAATGGTCAGCAGCCACTGAGGAACCGTTCTTTGCATCCATTCAGTCAGATAAATAACCCATGAAACCTTGGGTTCTTGCTAGGATGCTCCTTAATATATTTTATTGTCACAATACAGAACATGGATTAGTATCTAGCACAGCCTGCAAATAATCCCTAATCCTGGTGTATTGGGCCTTCTGATCTCCTAAAACAACATTCTTTGCTGCCTTCCTAGCCCTGTAGGCCATGTGGGTTGATATCTCCACTCCATACTTGCTCTTTGCACTATTAATAATTGTTGTTATTGTTGTGCATGGGTCATTCCTAACTGCCTCCTCATAATGTTTTGCAACCCACTTGGCAGTGACTTTGGTGCTCTCTGACACAGAAGGGCATGTGTGCACCAAATACTGCTTCCTGATGGTAAATGTTTTCTCATGTGCAATCTGAGAAGCTGCTATATAAAAAGGGCATTGCTCATCTATGCACTGTGCTATAACTCTGTCATTGCAGTTTCTATGGTACTCAAAGTTCCTGTGCCGGGTTTGGAGTGCAGTTCTGAACTAGTACACATCAATGAAGCAAAGATGCTTCACAAATTGGTCCTGTGGGTGAGCTCTCTCCTCATCATACCATATCATTGGCTTCATCTTCTTTGCTATGCTCTTCCTACCATTGGGCAACACATATGCCATTGCCTGGGCACCATCATCATCTTCCAGACCCAAGTCTAGTGGTTGACTGTCCTCGTCAGATGATGGTATCCACTCCTCCTCAAACAAGTAATCTATACTTCCATGTGATCTACTTGTTGGCCCTTTTATGTGTCTCTTGGCTTTTTTCTTCTTCTGAACATGTTGTCCAACCTCTTGCTCCTCTTCATTGTGTTGCTCTTGTTGCTCCTCTTGCCCCTCTTCCTCCAATTTCGCCTCCTCTTGATCATCATCGTCCTCTTCTTCACCTGGTGGCTCATCAGTTCTTCCTCCCCATCTGTCTCCCACATTTCCTCAACATTTGTGTCCCCTCCAAAATGCATTAATGGATCATCCCTCAGTTTTTTCATTTCCTCAAGCCTAGCAAGGATATCACCATATTCTATCAAAATTTCATCATCACTGCCCTCTTCATCCATAACTGCAGATTTCCTATTCAAAGGAGTGGCCTTCTCTTTTTCTTTCTTATTCTTCCGAAACATTGGAATTTCCTTTCTCCTTGTCTCCTCCATAATTTTTTCTATTTGCATGCATTTGCTCATCTGAATTGTTTGTGCTCTGCTGTGTTTGAAACTGTATTGGGAGTGGTTGTTCTTCTGCTGCTGCATCTGAATTTTCTGCCATGAACAAAACTCCTTCTTCATCCACCTGATACAGTTGGGGCTCTACAATTTCCTGCAGAGGGATCTGCTGCTCAGTAACATTGGCACTGCTATTTATATCTGCAGGTTTGGGGGAATAGGCCCTAACAACTGTCA
Organism: Triticum aestivum; assembly: GCF_018294505.1. NCBI lineage: Eukaryota > Viridiplantae > Streptophyta > Magnoliopsida > Poales > Poaceae > Triticum > Triticum aestivum. The sequence continues at coordinate 8,845,963 of NC_057811.1, read as the reverse complement.
CATTCAATATCTTCTGCTTCTGCATGACTATGTGGTCTAGAATTTCCTCTAGCTTGTCATCATCCTCTATTTCTTCCATTCCTTCTATCCCTAGGCCAGGATCCTTCACATAGTACATGTAATCCCTCAAACCATATCCTTCAGTCTCTGTAAGTGCTACTAGATTGAAACATGTGATGTATGACAACATCATAGTTCTCTCAAGATTGTCTTTGTCATGAAAATGCATCCTCAATTCCCAAACCTCATCATCCAGGATGCAAATTACAAAAGCAACATAGCAGTGATGTATAAGTGTACAATTATAACACTTATGAAAAAGCAGAACAACAATAAAACAAAGCAATACAAAACATTGAAAGCTTTGTTTACTTAAGAAAAAATGCATGCAGAGCAACAAAGTACAATAACCCTAGCTTTGGTTAATTAAGAAACAGTGCAATACAGAGCAACATAGTACAATAACCCTAACTATGGTTAATTAAGAAACAGTGCAATACAGAGCAAAACAACACAATAACCCTAGCTTTGGTCAATTAAACCTTTGGTACATTACAAAATAAAACACAGAGAAAAATTCTTTGTTAATTAAACAACAGCTTAACATTAACTTAGTTGACAAGCTGGGTAATTTCAACTAAATAAAACAAATACAAAACCCAATTTCAAATTAATCTACTAATTTCACAAACAAATCATCTCTTCCACAACCATAGGCCAACATTATGAAATACTTATCCTACACTAACCCTAGAAACAGATCGGTACGGGATTCAGAAAGTAATAGAGAAGGGGAAGGGATCTCACTATACGCCGCCGAAGGATGAAGCGATGTGGTGGCTTCCTGTCAGATTGGCCTTCACCACCGCGGCGAAGGTTCTAGCCACCGCGTATTCCAAGGAATACTACAGCTTCGCATTCGACGTTGCCCTGCTAGGGTTCGAGCTCCCGCAAAGCTCGCCTGGGTCGGGATCCGTGTCGCCTGCGCCACTTCAGGGGGGGCCTGCCGCCGCCACCACCGCCTGCTTTCGCCGGAGTAGCCATCTGCGCATGTACTATGACACGTGGGGGGAGAGCAGGCAGGAGCGGTCAGGGGGAAGAAAGGAAGGGGAACAACGGGGCAGCGGGCAGACAAAGACCAGAAGAGGGGGAGATGGATCGAACGGCGTCGTCTTACGCCGTCTAACGGCGGTCGGGACGGCCGACAATGCCACATACGCAAAAGTAGGGACCCACCTGTCATAAACTCACTTAACTGAGCCCAATCCGCCGATCAGTGTTTTTGTCATATCCCTCAAACCATATCCTTCAGTCTCTATAAGTGCTACTAGATTGAAAAATGTGATGTCTGACAATATCATAGTTCTCTCAAGATTGTCTTTGTCATGAAAATGCATCCTCAATTCCCAAACCTCATCATCCAGGCTGCAAATTACAAAAGCAACATAACAGTGATGTATAAGTGTACAATTATAACACCTATGAAAGAGCAGAACAACAATAAAACAAAGCAATACAAAACTTTGAAAGCTTTGTTTACTTAAGAAAAATGCATACAGAGCAACAAAGTACAATAACCCTAGCTTTGGTTAATTAAGAAACAGTGCAATATAGAGCAACAGAGTACAATAACCCTAACTATGGTTAATTAAGAAACATGCGATACAGAGCAAAAAAACATAATAACCCTAGCTTTGGTCAATTAAACCTTTGGTACATTACAAAACAAAACACAAAGAAAAATGCTTTGTTAATTAAACAACAGCTTAACATTAACTTAGATGACAAGCTGGGTAATTTCAACTAAATAAAACACATACAGAACCCAATTTCAAATTAATATGCTAATTTCACAAACAAATCATCTCTTCCACAACCATAGGCCAACATTATGCAATACTTATCCTACACTAACCCTAGAAACAGACCGGTACGGGATACAAAAAGTAATAGAGAAGGGGAAAGGATCTCACTATACGCTGCCGAAGGATGAAGCGGTGTGGTGGCTTCCCGTCAGATTGGCCTTCACCGCCGGGCGAAGGTTCTAGCCACCGCGTATTCCAAGGAATACTGCAGCTCCGCATTCGATGTCGCCCTGCTAGGGTTCGAGCTCCCGCAAAGCTCGCCTGGGTCGGGATCCGCGTCGCCTGCGCCACTACAGGGGGCCTGCCGCCGCCACCACCGCCTGCTTTCGCCAGAGTAGCCATCTGCGCCTATACTGCGACGCGTGGGGGGAGAGCAGGCAGGAGCGGTCAGGGGGAAGAAAGGAAGGGGAACAGCGGGGCAGCGGGTAGACGAAGAAGAGAAGAGTGGGAGATGGATCGAACGGCGTGGTCTCACGCCGTCTAACGGCAGTCGGGACGGCCGACAGTGCCACATGCGCAAAAGTAGGGACCCACCTGTCATAAACTCACTTAACCGAGCCCAATTCGCCGATCAGTGTTTTTTGCAAAAACATTACTAAAGACATGGTGTTTTCTGCAACGATTGTGTATTGTAGTGATTTTCGCAAACCAAACCCTCAAACTGGTGGTTTTCTGCAATTTACTCTATAAGGGCTAGTGGCGGAGCTTGCACCAAATAGTTGGGCAGGCCGGGCTGTAAGGATTGCTACTGGCTGGCATTTTGTGACCCACGAGCTGGTTATAATGGGAGGAGAAGCTCCAGAGCTGAGCGGACCATGGCCCATTTGGCCTTGCCTAAGCTCCGCGAGTGATAAGGGCCACACGTGGAATTCAGACGCTCTGTCCTGGCAACAAAATGGCAAAAGGTGAAGGGGCTCATGGATGATTCGTAAGGGGGAGGGGGATGCAACGCGTGCCACCATTGGGGGCCTAGATGGATCTATGGTTTCTCTCGGAGACTGATGGACAAGGGATAGTGTCACAATTTTAGCTTGGGGTTTGCTCGAACAAAGAGGAACAGCTTGGCCAGCCGGAACACGGCGGCTAGGGGGAAACCCTGATAGAATTCTAGATACCCACGCAGGGCTTAGGATCCAGGCTTTATAGCCATTACAACAGTGAAAGTAAAAAAAAGAAGAATAGAGCATGTGAGGCGAGCTGGCGATCAACAGCGATAGGCAATGATAACATAGCTATCCAATTGACGATCGACACACGAGTGTCAAGGCCAAAAGGCGCGAAGTGGTAAGTATCAAGGAGCGTCGTTGGTTGAAGATCTGATGGCGGAGTTTAAATTCCCGACTGAAACGGTAACCTTGTGACGATAACTGAAGGAGAGGAAGGTGTCAGATTTCTTCAGTTAAGGGGCCTGGCACCTTTGCGTTTGCAGCGGTTTAACCCGGTCCGACAGCAGCAGTGGCTTCGGTCCCTGGCATTTGTTTTGCTAGATCTCAAAGCATCATCATTTATTTTTCAAACCATGCAGATGCACAAGGATTGCATGTGAATCTTATAGATAGGAGAAAAAAAAAGGGGAACCCCTACAAAGTCCAAACGACCAAAACAAACCCCAAACCTAAACAACAAAGACCTCTAAATGTCTTGCAACATGGAAAAACTAAGTAACATGATGATGATAAGAAATTACATGCATTAGCTGCTGCTAAATCCAACTGCCAACTGAAAAGCAGCTTCATTGGTCAAGCGATAACCCGTTACACAACAGTGCTCACAAAGGTAGAGTAAAAATAAAGAATATTTATAACACCAGAAGTCTCTCTGTGTATAAATGAAAAGTCAGAGCATGAGTTTCTATTCCAGGGTCGGTGCAGAGAAAAAACTGTTCTAGAGTGAAAGTAAATTACCATGCAAGTATCAGGTTCAGTGCTGATACCTGCAACAAAAACTAACACCATTTAGCCTTTTTTAAGCAGATCTTCAAATTTTCACTGTATTTGACTCGATCTGCCATGTTAAACGACATTTGTTGATGCCCCTGATTTTGGCTGCAACTAAGATAGTTGTGTAAGTCCACTCATTGCTTATTTTGGATTTGCAATTCCCAGAATGAACCGGGTATATTATTCATCCTTTTTAGTACAAATTATAATATATATCAAGTTTAGTTGGAACATTTGGTAATGATGACTCGAAAGGAATAGCAATTACACGAGCACATTGGGTTGTTTAATTACCTTCAAGCATAGAACAATACATGAGCCTAGGGTAGCATATTTAGGAGTTTACATACAATCTCTAGGGCAATACGAGAAGGAGTGCATAACTTTCAAAATTCAGAAGGAGAAAAGTAGGAGCTTCTCTGAATAAAACCCCAGCATGCGTCAGGTCATAAATACTTGATACAGAAGGAAGCTTCAGGGCATCATCAACTAACAGAGCCTTTAGAATCACGTGTAGTACAGCAAAGCCCCAGCCAGCATACTTGGTCGATTTCCTGGAAAGAAGAAGAAAGAACCAAGCATCTATAGCCAGTTTCATCACTTCTTCTCCAGGAAGAAAGAAAGCACCATTGATCTATAACATTCAGTAAATCAATCAGCATGCTCCTCTTTATTTCCCAGCCAATTCTTACTTCAGGAAAGTAGTTTTTTCGAAAAAAATGCATATATTCACATGGCAAGTCACTTCGTTCATGAATCGACCATTCCCCTCGCCTGCATTGCATTAATCTTGTTTCGATAATTCCAAGAAGCTAAACTAGGCACGAGAGAAGAGACACACAACTGATCTTCATTCCAAATACGAGCTCTTCGCCAATAATAGCATGTGCCCATCTCCGTTGTGTTACAGGAAGCACACAGCTGAGATCTCATTTCTTCCGATTTCTATAGCATAACATCAGGAACAAACAAATGTGCACCATTGTCTCCTCACACGACTTGATTCTTAATTTGAGGACCACCAGCAAGTCTACAATTTCTGTGTTTGAAATTCTGCAAGATTCTATAACTACGCTATATCTGACAGATAGTACTTGCATGCCTAGACTGAGATTTAACTGAAAAGAGTGTACCAAGAGATGACATTCGGTATAACTGAGAAAAAAAAATACTGCATTACCTTAAATGTTAAGACCAAGCTTGGTTACTCTTGGCTAAGGTAAGAGTCTTCAACATCTTCATTCTGTTTCTTTTCCAATACCAGCATACATATCTTCACAAAATATTGTAATCAACACAACTAAAGCAAATATAAAAGAGCATTTAAAAAAGCAAAATATCAAACAGAGGATAGTACATAAGACAGAGAGTGACTTGCTATCCCAAAAAAGAATGCCAATGGATAAAAATGTCCTGAGCGCCTATATAGATAGTGCTAATATAGATTAAAACTAGCTAAAAGGTAAGGCAGAGAGTATCATGGTAATGCCATACCTTTTTAAGACCACCTTAACATATTCCTGTATTGTCTGAATAGCCCTTTGCTTTTCAGCACCATACCATATAAGCATCAATTTGCTTCTCCAGTACAAATACCTGGGCCTTCGATATATCCGTTACATAGTGCTATATGGGTAGACAGAAAATTTAAATGATTGTTTACAACTTATCTCTTGATTCTTTGCAGCTCAACTGCAAGATTACCTATTTAATCTAAGGAAAAACATTACATAAAGCTCTAGAGCATTATAGTGCATCAATCAACGACCACATAAAGACATGGGATTTTGCGGAGGACAAGCATATAATTTTGATGTCATCTCATAACCTAACAAATATCAACAAAAAAGTAGAGTTAAGAAGCACATTCATGCCTCAGTGCAAACTGGAATTCAGAAGCCTACAAAACATGGAAGCAAAGCAATGTATGCAGAAATTGTTAAACATGCAGATAGATTTAGTGATCTGTTCTCGGGACAGTAAAACACCATAGTTAATAATTCATGTCGTCCAGTAGTTGTAAGTTTTGGTACAAAGGTCAGCAGTACAAGCTTGATATAGTTGCGAAGATATATTTTTACAATGCTCAGAAATAGAAGCCATCTAGAAGATATATTCTTGCAGCTAAAAATAGCTAACTCTGGTTTGCATAAAGCATAGCCTGTAATGTAACACCCGAGATTGTAACATCAATCTAGGCAGATTGGGAACCACACCAAAGAGATGTAAATATTCTCACCATTTTCTAGCATAAATCATGGTACAACAACATAGCTTTAGATACATGTAAACCCTTATTGGTGCAAAACTGAGGAGGCATATGGTTTTAACCAGCCATAGTAAACCACACAAAACAGAGGTAAATGTTCTAGCCATTTTCTAGCATAAATCATGATAGAAAAACATAGCTTTAGACATATGTGAACCCTTGATTGGTGCAAATCTGAGGAGTCTTGGTTTTAACCAGCCATAGTATTTGGACTAGATGATAGGCCATGTATACAAAATGTACAACTGTATTATTCAGTTTTGAGATCATTTGTCCCTTCAATTGAAAGAATCTGCCAATAGGCCATTATAAGAAATACAAGACAGACTAGTAAAGCATGGATTACTTTCACAACATTTAATCCCTTCAAACAAATATATTGCAGAAAGAATGGATATTTCATCAAAACTGCACCCTCAGATTGATCAACATATTATGAACATCGACAGGTCCAAAATAGCCCCCCCAAAAAAGAGAGAGGGGGGGGGGGGGGGGGGGGGGGCAGCAGAGCTGTCGTTCAAAGCAAATTTATGGTGACATGGACGTATTAGTACTCATGAATCTAATTATTAGCTTCATCAAGCGATACCAACGAACAAACTAGCATGGCACATAGCTTGCCACAAAGAACAACATCTAGTTAGGCAACCACACTGAAACAAAGCTTGCCAGCTTACTGCGCCAACCAAAATCTTTGTGGTGCAGTAAAGATTTTAGAATTTTAATTTCATTAAGAACCTTTACAACACAAAACTGGGATTTCAGCCAGCCCTCCAGGCCATAATGAAGCATTGACAGGCTATAAGCAATGTAAGCCAGCACGGAAATTTTAATGCATTGCAGACTAACAGAGTGGAAGACCGACATCCAGTTAGGCAAAGTACACCCAAATAGGAATTACCAGCTTACCACACAATGAAAACTTTGTTGCACCGTACAGAGTTTACCAAATTCATAGACCATTCTTGTTTCATGTAAATCTGAATCTAGTTGGCACTTCCCCTTTGCAAGCAGCTGCATAGTCTTCAGCAAGGTGTGGTGCAGCTTCCTTGTAAGGGCATATGAACTTGTCCAAGAATTCCATCTCGGTGGCCTTGGCAAATGTATAGTAGCACGTGTGACGCTTGAGCAATCTGTTTTCCGTAAGAAACTTCATAACATAGTACCGGGGCCTGAGCCGGCCCTCCAAGCTATAACTGAGCAATGATGGGTGGCGAGCAATGTACGCCGGCTCCAACCCCACCTCAGAGATAAGGAACTCAGACCTGCGCTTCAGCAAGTCCTTTGACGACACGAGCACAACTGGACCCTTGGACACAGCAATGCCAACCTCAGCATCCGACCACCTAAACGTCTTCTTCAAGTAGTCCGTTCTGGCGGCGATCTTCTCCTCGCTGAGGAATGCAACAGACCGCAGAGCTTGCCTGAACATCCCAGACCCGCGAGGCACACCTAAGCCTTCAGCACTGGCCACCATCGCCCGGATTTGCTCCACATTGGCAGTGAGCATCCTTGGCAGAGTGGTGCACAGCTTGCCAATATCGCAAACACCTAGCGTGCACTCCTGCAGTAACCCGACGTTCCGCTTGACCACCGTCTCGAGGTTGTGCGAGAGGAGATTGTGGTTATGCTTCAATGCCCGGAGGAATTCCTCCAAGGAGCCGAAGAGGCGCAGGTAGTAGCGCACCTTGGAGACGACGGATTTGTTGCGGAAGTGGGTGTTGGCGGCGAGCGTGAGGAGTCGGGCGATGTCGGAAGGGGACAGCCCGAGGCCCGTGAGCTCGACGACGATGGGGGACAGGGTCGTCTCCACGCCGGCGCAGAGGAACTTGGGATCCCGCGCGACGAGGGCGGCGACGTCGGCGGCGGAGAGGCCGAGGCCGGCGAGGAAGGCGAGGACGGCGTCGGGCTTGGCGGGGGACTTGAGGTGGGAGAGCTTGGCGGAGGCCTTGAGCGCTTGTGCTCGGGTGAGGCCGCAGGTGTCGACCAGGTACTCCTCGACGGCGAAGCCAGGGTTTGCCGGAACCGGGACCGTGGTGGAGAGGAGGCGGTGGAGAGGAGGGATGGAAGACGCGGAGGGGGGAGAGATGAGGCGGGCGACGATGCAGCAGCTGCGGAGGCGGAGCATGGCGGCCGCGCCGGTGCCGGCGGCGAGGGGGTTGGGGTCTTGGGGAAGGAGCGGCGGCGGCGGCGGCGAGGGGATTGGAGAATAGAACAGGCGCCGGCGAGGGGGTAGGAGAGAGAGACTCCACAGGCTTTTGCTGCGTGGCCAAGTGGGCTTTAGCCTTGTCACTCCTTTTGCGCTTCCAAGCCCAATTTGTGAGTGAAGCCCAGCTTTCGGCGCAAAGCCCGTTCATTCCTCACTAAAAACAATAGCTTTTTTTTTGAAATATATATGTCAATGAACATTTTTTGTTGATCATGAATACAAATTCATCAAGTGTGCACTATGCCTACCAGTCAGCAGCTCTTCTATATATGTCGGCTACTACACATTCAGAAGATCAGGGCGAGGAGAAGGCCGCGGGGAGATTTGATCAACACGCTCCCAGGCCGGTGGCACGGCCCACTCGTGCGACAAGGCTTCCCCAATGGCTTGCAAGCCCAAAACGTGCGAGTTTGTATCTCTCGGAATGTTGCCTTGACTAAGTAAGGTTCAGGCTACAACATACTAGATGAGAACGTAAACCAAAACGCAATTCAATTCAGAACAAAGCAGATGCAGCATTGTCATCCATAGGTGCTGAATTTTGACAAGCTGGAATTGCTGGACCAGGAGGCCTCGTTAAACTGAAGTTCAATCAGCAATAAGACCGAAGATTTCCAGCTCACGCGAAGCAGAGTACGCCAACCAACAAAATGGACCAAGCCTGCATCCTCCTCGAACTGAACGACATCCAAACAAGTTCATTGATAGATAGCAGACAGAGGGCCAAATCACTCTTCTTCAGCCATTCCCAGAATGCCGAGGTTCGTCCCAGCCTTGAACAACATCATCACTTGCCACCACCTATAGCCAATGAAAACAGAAAAAAATTCATTTTCCAAATCTAACATATAAAGCCTCAAGAAGTGCCAGGCACAACCGATGCCTCGAGCGCACGGCACCACGCGAGGCGAAAAAACCACCACACCGCGCCCGCGCGTGGGGGTGCAGCACACCACGTGAGGGGAAAAACCACCGCGCCGTGGTGAGCCCCGCGCCCGTCCGCTTTCTCCTCCCGTTCCCTCAGTCTCCAACCCTAAATCTTTTCCCCCTACAGCCGCCTTCCCAAGCTCCTCATCCCCTCCACTCCCTCGACAATGGTGGCGGCGGCGCCCTCTGGTGGCGGAGGAGGAGGGGGGAGATGGTGGCGGCGGCGCCCTCTGTTGGCGGAGGAGGAGTGTGGAGATGGTGGCGCGGCGGCGACCTTCCCCTCACGCATCCCATCCCCCATCGTCATCCCGGATCCCACCGGACCCGAGGCGTGCGGGCGCGGCAGCGACCTGCAAGGGAAGGGCAACGCTCGAATCGATCCAGCCATGGATCGGTCCCTGCGGGAGAAAGAGAAAATGAGGGCCTCCGTGCTCAACAGGAGGGGCCGGGGTTGCTGATTCGGCCGGCCCAGATCCACACGCCTCCTCCTTCGGCCACCTCGCCCCACTAGCTTCCAGCGCCATGGATCCGCCGAGGATGGAGGGCAGCAAGTGAGAGGGAGCAGGAGAAGAGGTGAATCGAGGGAGTGAAAGAAGGATCTCACAGGGGAAGAGGAAGAAGGAGTCTGGCGGTGTATCCTCGCCTCATCCCTGGCTGCACCTCTTCTGATGCCATGGCACCAGTGGTGGCTCCTCGATGGAGCACCTCCTTCCATGACGGCACCACCAGCGGCTCTTGCTCGACGCCACGATACACAACATCGAGGTAAGCTCGACTCCCTTTCTCCCCTCTTTCAATTGATAGTCAGTGATTTTATTCTCTCATTTCCATCTCATGATGGATTCCTTCTTTCAAGACGAATTAGTAACTTTAGCACCAAATATGAAGTTATTTGGACAAAGAAAAGAGCATATGGCAAAATTCTAGGCAATCCCTTGCTAGCATTTGTCTCTCTGAACTGTTGTTGGTTGATAGGCCAATAACCATGGCGATTTGCACTTACATATGCATTCTGCCTATGTTTTTGGGGTGGAATTTCGCCTTCTCTTAGGTTGTGTTCTGCCAGGTATAAGTTTGCCTGCAAATTGTTTGTGCTAATGTCTGTAAGAGCTGTTGTACTACACCTATATTCAATTGATGGCTAGGCACTATACTGTGCATAAGTAAAATTTCCAGTTTTTCTTTTCGTAGTTGCAGCAGTTATTCTGTACCAACTGCTTCCTCTCTTATTGGTGACTTGAAGTTAGAAGAGAAGATTTGGTTTTCTTTTCTTAGGTTTTGACAAAGCAGGTGAGGCCAACAAAACTGCTGCACCAGAGTAAACCTGTGCTCCAGCAGCCGAGCTGTATATACACATCTTTGCATTCTGATCCGTTTTGTTTTGCGATTCTAGCCACCCCTAATGCTCAGGCTGATGCTTCACTACTAGAAAAAGGCTTACTAGTGGCGCACCAGTTTTGCCGACTAATGGCGCACTACTGGTGCGCCACTAGCACCACGCCACTAGAATATTTTAGTAATGGCGCACCACAGGTGCGCCATTAGTATCTGATACTCTAATGGCGCACCGAGCAGTGCGCTATTAGTATAGGCCACGGTGCGCCATTAGTATGCCTCCCAGGGGGCCATATATACCCATGTGCTTTGCCATACTAATGGCGCACTGCAGTGTGATGCGCCATTAGTATCCTTCGGCATACTAATGGCGCACTGCTGGGTGATGCGCCATTAGTACCCTCTGGCATACTAATGGCGCACTGCTCTGGGATGCGCCATTAGTATCCTTTGGCATACTAGGGATTATTATTATTTTTCTTTTCTGATTTTTGCACAGATTACAAAATATATTATTGGACAGAAAATAAGCATCAGGACACAGCAACGGCAGATTCATCGAATACAATAAAAGATTAGTCTCCGAATACAATTCATCATATTAGTCTCCAAATTCAAAAGACCGAACGAAGATAGAACATTACAAGTCTCGAAACCGCGAGTAGCGAGTTTGTTTTCACATTACAAGTCGATATCGATCATCTAAAATACCATCACATAGAAGAGAGATGCGGTCATCACGATGAGCATCATCGCGATGAAACTGGTCTTCATCCGGTTCCTCCAACGCTCCCTCCTCTCTCCCGCTAGATAGCGCGCGTATCTAGATTCCGCCTCCGCCCTAGTGGTGTACCCTTTGTAACTGTTACCGCTGAAACGGTGAACCTGTCTCCGACACTCCTCCCAGTCGTCGTAGACTCCGGGAACCTTACCCTTGTACACGACATACGACGGCATCTCTATGCACAAGCCAAACAACAGACAATACATAAGCAATATATAAGTATGCAACAAAAGGATCGAAAGAGAAAAGCAAGACATCCATAGCACGATTCATGGTCCTACTAACAAATAGCATCGATTACATCTAAGTTGAACGACTGTCCAAACCAAAGAGACATACAAGTTCACTACAGTTTAATTACAACATGAGCTAATGAATGTTTCAGAACTACACATAGCATCACAACTTTCGACTCGACTCATGGGACCGGAGCGTGGATGAAGCCGCCGTCTGTCGTGATGGTCATGAAGTCGCGGGCGTTGTCAGCCTGCATTTGTAGCGTTGTGTCTATCTCACTGTTGGACGGTTGAAATTTGAGGTAGAACTGCCCCGAGGTACGAAGGACATCTTGATGGATGATTTCTGCAAACTCCGACTGGATGCGAAAGAATTCTTGTCGGATGTCCGCTTCCTGGATTGCCGCCAAGCTTGCGGCCCAATCTTTGAGATTATTTGGTAGCACAAGGTGATTATGGTCCCGCACGATCGCCCGCATGTGATGGAGGGCGTAGTAGGCATCCTTCTGACCGCCAGGCGGCTGCTTGACGCAGGGGAACGTCGTATTGTGGGTGAACACGTGCCTGCCGTACCTACGAACTGGCCTCTTAAAGGTGCCTCCAGATGCGGCGTAGCCGGGGAGAGCATCATCAAGAACTTTCTTGATATTTGTGTAGTCTATCTTGGAGTCACGGTCCGGGTCGAGATACGTGGCCATGGAATATTTCGGGCTTAAGAGGATGAGTGTGCAATGTGTGTCACTGCACAGAACACGGAATGTTAGAAAAAAAAGAACGATCGAAATCTAAGAAATCATATGTTACGGGGCGGTTAGGAGATGACTTACTCGGGAAAGTAAGGCACGAGGAAGTTATCCTTATATGGGTTTGCCAGAATGACGCCTTCGAGGTGTGAACTCGCGACTTGCCGGTCCCCAGCGCTGCCCAAGATCTTGGCACGCATGTAGAAGGGGTCGACTATCACAATGTCCGGGGTCTTGTCTCTAATGATCCGCATCTCCATACTCAGCGAAAACAGCCGAACGAAGGTGTAGTGCAGCGGATGAAGGTTAAGCATAGCAAAGATGTCATCAAATCGCAGGACGATCGTACCCCCGACGGCACTATCCACAAAGCCCTTGCCCTCTGGCACCTTGGCCACGAAAACCGGGTATGCCACATCATTCTCTCTGAGACGCCGCTTCTCCAAAAAAAGAACACTGTCATGCAGACTCCGCATAGCACCGGTTGCAGCATTGAGCATATTTGTCGGTAGCATCGGCCTACCCGCCACATGCACCCTCCTCGAGATATCCTTAGGTGAAGGTGGTCCGTCCTGAGCACGGATCGTACTCGGTGCCGGTTGGCTCGCACTGGCGCCCTTGTTAGTCTTTCGTTTCCGTCCCTTCTTCTTGATCTGCTGTAATGGGATCGAGTTCTGCTCACAGACCGCCTTCTTGAGCGTGTTGGGGCTGATAATATTTGGCACCTCAGCTATCCGAGGCTCGGTGAAGGCGGCAGCTGGAGGCGTCTCCTGAGAACTGAACGCCAGACGACGCCTGTTGCAATTGGGTTTCTCCGCCGTACCAGCTAGATCGCGGTCGTCTTTTTGAGGGTTGGGTTCTTGAGAAGGAGGCCCGCAGAACTCATCACCGTACCCATGCTCGGCAAAGTACTTATCGACGTTGGTAAATGTACCGTCGTCGTTGTCGTCGTCGTCCGGATCCTGTGCCATATGCATGTTCGGATCCTGTGCCATAGGGATGTCCGGCAGGTCCGGTAGCGTTGCGGCGTTCTTGCCATGGCTTGGCGCTGGCACGACTGGCGGTCTTGTCTGTGGGGTGGTGTCCTCCGCCCCCAAACGAATCTGGCTCTTCGGCCAAAGCAGGGGCCAGCTTACACAGGCGCTGAGGGTCATCACATCATCTTCGTCGGCCCCAGCGGGTCGAATCGGAGGTAACAACTCGTCGCAGCCTGGCAGTACCCGAACCAGTTCAACCCTATAGAAGGTGGGTGGCATCGGATTATCGTGGAACACGCGGTTGCCCGGTTGAACGATTCTGCCCTTGGCGACATCGACCAACTCGCCGCCCACGAAGTGCAGGAGAGTGCAAGGAACATCGGTGGCGCCCTGCGAAAACATGTAGGGCGTCAGGGATGCCCAGTCAAAGGCAAGGAGATGAAGTCATCGGCCGAGAGGCTTAGTTACCATGATGCCGTCGAGCTCGGCTAATGTCGAGGCACCGCCAACGGCGGGCGTGCGCGTGCAACTGACGGAGGGGCCGCTTGCTGGCGAGGTGCCGGCCGGCGTACACCCAGGTGCATTAAGCTCCAATGCCCGTGCCGGCGCACCGTTTGTCTGGTGCGCCATTAGTGTCTTTCACACTAATGGCGCACCAGCACATGGTGCGCCATTGCTATATAGCAATGGCGCACCACATGTCTGGTGCGCCATTAGTGGCCATTCCATCTATAGCCCTTTTCCTAGTAGTGCTTCTTCGCTTGATGCCGAAGAAAAGGATGATCAGATTCAGACGCCCAAGAACAACAGGTGCTGGTGCTGCATCTTCTCTTATATGTTTATCTATGTACTTTCAATTCATATAGTCATTCAAATTGCCTATATACACATCTTGAAATTAAGAAACTCTGGTGGTTCAAAGCGAGTTGGGCCAGGGAAGAAATCAAAGCAGTGACTGCCCTGCACTAACTGTGCAAGGATCAAAAGCATATAGGTGTAGCAATAAATTCCCCTCTTATGCTCAAGTTTAATTTCTTCACTGGAGATATGGTTGGAAGTTACGTTTTGAGTTTGATTCTTTAAACTATAGGCCAATTTGCATAATAATCTCTTTATTTATTTTCTTACTACAGTAGCACACTTGACTAAATCCCACATAAGACTGAATGGTACTCTGCCATGGTGTTTAATCTCAGTAATGTGTCTTCTTTTATTTTGTCCGCGGTGACTATGGATGTGTTCTCGGCTTTGCCGACAGTAAAAAGAAGGCATACAAAACATTAAATTTTTGCCTTGGTTGAATGCCGCATTTAATTGTCGCTTATGTATTCCAAGTTATTCAATTCTCATTGAGCTTTCCTTTGCTAAAGAAATTTAATACCCAATATTTTTAATATGTGAGGAGGCGAGAGAAGAAAAGAGGGGTTGTTAGGTCAGACTTTGGTGCGTCTCTGGTCAGAAATGGCTGGATCCGTCCGACGCTCTTCCAAACAATGTAGTGTAGATTCGCTGACCAGTACAACATCTAAACCTTCACTACTCTAGCTTCTTCTTACATTTCTTAGTATCAATAAATAAGGTGGTCACAATATATACTTGAAGATTGCATCCCGAGCCAGCTCGGGCCGCTGCTACCTCTTCCTCGTCGCCCAACAGGCCGTCGTGCTGGGGGAGCAGGGTAGCATCGGGTCCACAGGCACTCTAAAGCCGAGTAAAATCCTTGCATTCGTATTATTCACTTTCAGTATACAAACTTCTCTTTCCAAGTTTGAGAGAACAAGAAGCCAGCGTCGAGGAAGCCTTGGGGTGTGAAAAGCATAGTAACAATATATCTGGGCTGCGACATATATTGTTATGAAACTTTACTGTAATTACAATTTCCTATTATAGCTCATATGAAGAATTATTTGCTGCTTTTACATTTGCTTATTTTATTAACTTTTACTAGGATATGAGTAGCATTACTCAAAATTTTGCTTTGAGAAGAATCTAATGATGTATCCAATTTCACATCCAAGCTACTATGAATATTATGATTGAGCGACTGCTTGGCGATGTCATCGTCAGAGGCTCAGGCCTCCTCCCTGGACAAGGCACTCGTGCTAGGCGGCGGCGATCTGTGCGCCGGTTCAAGGTGAGGCATCTCCTCAAGCCACATTCAGTTTTTCCCATGAGTTCGTGCTAAAAGAATGAGTGTTCTTCTATGACCCATGCATTCTGAATTTAGGAGGAATGACAACAAAGAGAAAAGATCTTTTTGAAATTCTTAGTAAAGTCTGAGCTTTACGTAAATCTCAGTTTCCTTAGCAAACATATGTCTGCAGTTTTTAGTTTGATATGTGGCGTGAGGTTGGGATTTGTGATCAAAATGGTTGGATGTTGATTCAAGAGTGTAGAAAGGTGAATGAGATTCAAGAACGATTCAGGCAGCTTATGAGTATGTTACATTCTGATATTGGCTTCAGATTACATAATTTTATTTCCTTTGGATCGTTGCTTTGGTTCCCTGTGGCCAAGTATCATGGTTTTAAAGATAACATGTGTTTCATGAAGATAACAGGTGTTTCATGAGACTAGGATTCATTTAGGAATCCTTGTAGCACAGATCTCCATTCCTAATTTGACTAGGATATGAGTAGCATTACTCAAAATTTTGCTTTGAGAAGAATCTAATGATGTATCCAATTTCACATCCAAGCTACTATGAATATTATGATTGAGCGACTGCTTGTTACACTACACCATGCCACCAAACCAGTGCATTTGAGTGCGAGTTCAGTTATGTGTGTAAATAGCTGTAACATAAATAATATGGAGTTGGGCATGTGCAACTCTAATTTAGACAAGGGTAGTCATATGTCAACCTTAATCCTACAAATGTGACACAAATAAATAAGATTTGCTTTTGTGCCTTATCAATTTTCTTTCCTAATATTTCTTGGCTTGTAAACAGAGGCGGTAAGACGGTCGCAAGAATGCCAAGCTCTTCAGCTGTGGCATCATGCAATAATGGAATTGAGCATTCTGGGCAAAACGTAAAGGACAACGAATATGCAAGGTTGGTGACACCAGCTGAACATGCAACAGCTGACAAGAAATTTTTCCTGAGCAACCAAAGTTAAGACACTTCATTTGGTGAATGAAAGATTTGCTTGGATGCTTCCATCTTATATTAGCATCTTATATCTTCGTGAAATTTGGAGCCCCTTTGCCTTTGAAAATGTGAGGCGTTGATACTTCCTGTGCAAAAGAAAATCTCTTGTTAGGGATTTTTCCATTTAACATGTGCTTGTTCTAGGGTAGCGGTACTCTCTCTGCTGTGGCTGCGTGTTCGACCGGCCAGCCAAGGATCTCCAGCAAGCATGTGCGCTTACTCTCCTTGCCCTTAATTCCTGCCACAACAGCAGCTCCTGTGTAGTGTGAGCCAGAGAACTACTACACTAATCATGTTCCTGGTATTTTCTCACTCTTGCTTCACAGATGATGTATTGTAGTTAGTTCAAAGAAATTCCATTACATATTTTGCACATTTCCTGATTGGTGACCATCCATTTTATATGATGTTCTTCACCTGCAAGCGTTGAGTGTTTTTTCCTTTCAAGTTTTTGTCTCTTGCTCTATTTCATGAAATACATTCCTCTTCTCATTCCATCATTTAGCCTTGTTGATTACTTATGATTAGTGATTACATGCAATCATCCGCCTTAAATTAGAATAGTTAATTAGTTATGCCAGGTTGCTACATTTCTATCTCCTTTTTGCTAAAATAAAATTAAAATATGATGGCATGTTATTGACCCAGCCTCGCCGTCCGCTGTGGCATCACCCTTCTTGTCCACCACCCTCACTCCGTCGCGCTTCAGGCCTAGCATGTGACAGTGGTGCCGCGAGGATTTGCTGCCGTGGGAGGAGGGGCCCGACCCAGATGGCGGCCACCAGTAGGTCACACACTTATTCAGCTCGCCGTCTGGTTACTCTGATGGCTTCTCTAAGGTATCTTCTCGTGCAGCTTCACTCTTGCTTGTGTGTCTCGTGTGAAAAAGTAAGCTACCTGGCACTTGCTCTACTCTACTTTAGCAGGCGCTCGCAGAGGAGGCCAAGGGATACATGATACTGGTAATTTACTAATGATCCATCTTAGTGGAATGCTTTTGTTGTAGATATTTTCATTGGTTGTCCTTTCATTTTATTTATATTCATGGCTGGATGGTGACTTCCACTATGCTTCTTCACTGAAAAGGTGTTTCGCATATGCGTACTTGCTTGAGAATGGAATAATCTCAGAATTCTGTTGAAAACAGAACTTAGTTATTTCAGCATGCATAGTGTTTGGCTAAGAGATTGAGTGCTTCACATATCCGATGCCATCTCAGAATAATCTCAGACCTGTTTAAATAACTTAGTGTTTGGCTAAGGAGTCCACATTGAACGCCACATATCCGATGCCAACACACCGAGGTGAGCTTCAGCAAACTCTCTCTCTCTCTCTCTCTCTCTCTCTCTCTCTCTCTCTCTCTCTCTCTCTCTCTCTCTCTCTCTCTCTCTCTCTCCATGCGGCCTCCTCACTCTGTAATCTTTCGAGATTGATTTTGTTTCCAGGTTATACTCCAATCAAACATGTGAATATTTACCAGAGTGCTTCAAGATCGATCCGACGAAAGCCGTCCACTGTCGCTCTGCTGTTGGGACTAATTTGGACGGGAATGGTGATTTCATGGTTGATTATGATTACTTGGTTGTTGCTCTTGGAGTTACTGTGAATATATTCAACACTCCTGGTGTGATGAGGCATTGCCACTTTCTGAAGGTCAAATCCTTATTGGCATTGTGTGTCTCTTTACTGTTATGCTATTTCTCATGTTTCAATCCTAAGATGTAAGTTACAGTTTAATTTCCTGCAAAATCTTGAGATATATGGTATTGATACTTTAGGTTATTGTACCGTACAGTATTAGTCATATCTTGTGCTTACAGCCTCACATTGTAAATGTCAGGTCATGGAGGATGCCCAAAAGATTCGGAAGAACGTGATAGACTACTTTGAAAAGGCGTTACCTCCTAACCTCAGTGAAGAGGAGAGAAGGAAGATCTTTCACTTTGTGATTATCGGTGGTGGACCTACTGGGGTTGAATTTGCGGTGGAGTTGCATGATTTTCTTGTCGAAGATCTGGTGAAGCTATATCCTGCAATTGAAGAATTTGTGAAGATAACAATTATGCAATCAGGAGAACATACAATGAGGGTTGAACGTTCCTGCAGTAATAACCTTAGTTTTGGGCAAGATGATCAAGGAGTAGCGAAACTTTAGCAGTCATCTTTGGCTTCACCATCTTCCTCCCCTAATCATGCATCTATTTTAGATCATATAATTATGCTATATCATATATATTGTTTAGTTCAGACTTGTGCATGTGCGGCCATTGGCATTGATTTATACAGAGATATTGCATGATTTGTACATAAAAGGAGTACGGATGATCTAAGAATAAATGTTCGAATAAAGTTAGTAGTGAGATTTAGGTAAAGGTTACCTGCACTGTTCTGTTTTATGTATATTCTAAGCTGCAAAATCATACATGGCCCTGTTAGTAGTTTGTCTGAGTTGTGAGTTTACGCATTTTCCCTTGGAATGTTTGTATGTGTGATCACTTGCTTTTAGGTTCCCAGCGTTATATCATGAGAAGTTTTTTACTTTGCACCGGGTGATCAACTACATATTTAGACGAATACACCATTCAGGACCAGGAACATTAGGATTTCCAATGTGTTTTTCCTCTTTCAAGATTGCAGTTTTCATTAGTCTTAGATAGCTAAGGTACATAGTTTTCATTTAACAAATTTTTTTACTGTTCTCTCATCTCCTATATGATGTCTAAGAAATACTAATGTAGACAATTCAAAATTTTAAAATACCTTCTGGCCAATTATGTGGGGAAGGTGCAGCAAGCCGGCTCTCGCGTCGCAGTAGAGTGGAGCCGGCAATTTTATGATCGGTCTCTAAATATTTCAACTTGCATAGTTTGAATTAGTTTCACATGCTAAAGTATATAGTTTGAACATAGGTATTCCTTAATTTTCCATATATAAGGTTTAGAATTATTACCCTCAGTGCTTGCTAAAACTCGAAGTTACTAACAAATGCAAAGGTTTCTGTTACAAAAGGTTTAGAATCATTACCCTTGATGCTTGAATTTGGACCTTGCACCTTACTTGGGTAACATAGAGCCAAATGGCACATTGTCCAACTACACGTTCAAAACACTTAGGGTTTGACATGGTCTCTATCCTTGATCAAACATAAAGTTACTAAAAAAGGAAAATATTTCTCAACACGAACATGGTTTCAATTGGGTCTCTGCGCCATTTGGCGCACCGGGTCATCTAGTGATCCAGAACAACGAAGCTAACACTTGAGATCAATTAGGCAGATTGGAAACCACACCAAACAGAGGTCAATATTCCAACCATTTGCTAGCATAGATCATGAGATAACAACATAGCTTTAGACACCTGTAAGCCCTTGATTGATGAAAACATGAGGAGGCTTGGTTTTAACCAGCCATAGTATTTGGACCAGATGGTAGGAGCTACATAGAAAATGCACAACTCTATTGTTCGGTTTTGAGATCACTTGTCCCTAGAACTAAATGTATCAGCCAATAGGCCATTAAAAATACAGCAGAAAAAAAAAATCTGATACAGAGTAGTAAAGCATGAATTACTTTCATAGCACTTAATCGCTTCAAAAAAAAGATACTGCAGAAAGAACCAAGATTTTCAGCTCACAGGAATGAGAACAAGCAACCAACAAACTGGATCAATACTGAATCCTCGGATTGATAAACGTACTGCGGCCATCAACAAGTCCAAAATAGTAACCCATAAAAAAGAAGGCAGTAGTGGCTGTTGTTAATCTTCGTTTCATGGTATGGTTTGCAGTTCTCTCTTCGTAATAGTAGCGTGCTCATCTCAAGTATTCTACTAATAACTACTCTGAATCATGTATACTTATGCTCTGAATCATGTTTAAATGGCATACATGAATGTTGGCGCCTACAAAAGGATATTTGTATGAGTATTGAGTGATTTGAGACAGGAAGAAATGAAAATCTCCCTAGGTTGAATTGAATTCTTAAGAGTTTGTCTCGTACTACTAGACAGAGTGCTCAGGATTTGAAAAGTTGTGAAGTCACAGTCACATAAAAAGGGCATAAAAAACAATACAGACATAGAATTACACAAAAGAAATCAGCACTTGGTCAAAGGGATATTTACTCATCATGGGGATGTGCGGGTGCATGCCCACAGATTCCAAAACTCCTGCAGATAATGAGAATGCTAATATAGCAAGGGAGGATGGTCTTGCAAGATAACCACAGTGGCCTGTGACAGGAAATGTAAATGATTGTCTACAACCGGTCTCTAAAATCTTAATAGCTCAACTGCATCATTACCTAGCGAATCAATGGACCGCTACCTAATTAAAGCTCTCAAGCACTGTAGTTGATCAATCAGCAACCATATAAAGCACGGAATTTTGCAGAGGGCAAGCAGTAAGATATGATTTTGCTGTCATCACATAAGCTAGATAATATAATAAGAAAGTATCGAGTTAAGAAGCACATTCATACCTAAATGAAAACAGGAGTTCAGAAGCCAACAAAACATGGAAGCAAAGCATAATGTGCACAAAAATATGCAGATAGATTCAGCATCTGGTATCGGGGTGGTAAACTTCTGGGTAGCTGATAATTCATGTTGTCCAGTATCACATCTTGCATCAATAAGTTTTGGTACAAAGGTCGGCAGTACAAAATTGATATAGTTGTGAAAATATACTTATACAACACAGAAAAACAGATGCCATCTAGTGCAAGCAAGCTCTGTTAATGCCTAACTCTGGTTTGCATAAATCATAGGTAAAGATTCCCTACGATGTAACCAGTTACAGACTAAACAGAGGTAAATATTCTAACCATTTGCTGGGCATAAATCATGACAAGCCCTGATTAAGCAAACCTGAGATTGGTAGACTTATATAAAACTCTACAACTGCAGTGTTCAGAGATCAGTTGTCACTAAAACTGAAAGTGTCAGTCAGTAGGCCACTCAAAAATTACAGGAGCACAATAAAGGAAAAAACTGCTACAAGGTAGTAAAGCAAGAATTACTTTCACATCATTTAATACCTTCAAAGAAAGATACTGCATAAAGAAGATATTCAGCTCACACAAACTAGAGCAAGCAACTAGATCAAAACTGCATCCTTGGATTGATCAATGTGTTGTGGCCATCAGCAAGTCCAATTTGTTCCCAAAAAAAGGGTCCAGAACAGACAGTCAGAAAAAAAAAAAATGATGACACGGACATATGAGGACTCATGGAAATAATTTCTTGCATGCGACAGACATACCATACTGGACAACCAACATCTTGTTAGGCAAGAACACTGAAACAAAGCTTGCCAGCTTACAGTGCCAAGCAAAACCTTTATGGTGCACTAAGCATTTAAATTTGTTAATTGTCGTAAGAAACTTTACAGCAAAACAAAGATTTCAGCGCGCCTCCAGGCTATAAAAGAACATGGCTTGGCCATAAGCAATGTACAAGCCTGTTCCAACCCCAATCAGAGATGAGGAACTCAAACCTTCGCTGAAGCGATTCTTTGGACGCCCTCAACAAAATCAGAACCTTAGACACAGGAATACTCACCCTCGGCATCACTCAACCTGAACGCCTTCTTCAGGTACTCCATTTTGGCAGTGATATTTTTCCCGCCAAGGAATGCGACAATGCACAGGGTGTGTCTGAACATCCCAGAGTCACAGGGCACACCAATGCCATCGGTGCAAGCCAACTTCGCCCAGAATGCATTAGATTTCAAAATAGAAATTTTAATACAATGCAGAACGGCATGCTCTCACTTAGTTCCAAGTTATAAATAAAATGGCATGAGGATGAACAAGTTCACAACCAAGTCATGGTTTCTGCTCTACTAAATGATAACACTAACATATCAGGATTGAAATTATCAGTTTCATTTCATCAAGCGTTGGCAATGACCATACCAGCATCTAACAGAGCAGACAACCAACATCCAGTTAGGCAAAGTATACCAAAATAGGAATTACCAGCTTCCTGCACAATGAAAACTTTGTTGCACCGTACACGGTTTACCAATTTTCATAGCCCATTCTTGGTTCATGTAAATCTGAATCTAGCCGGCACTTCCCCTTTGCAAGCAGTCGCGTAGTCTTCAGCGAGGTGTGGTGCGGCTTCCTTGTGTGGGCAGATGAACTTTTCCATGAAAACCTTCTCAGTCTTAACCAGTGTTGTATAGTAGCCCCGCCCGTGCTCTAGCAATCCATTTTCCTTGAGAAATTTGACAACATAGTAGCGGGGCCTGAGCCGGCCCTCCAGGCTGTAGGTGAGCATAGCCGGGCGATGAGCAATGTAGGCCGGCTGCAACCCCACCTCAGAGATAAGGAAGTCGGACCTGCGCTTCAGCATGTCCTTTGACCTCGCCAGCATAAACGGCCCCTTGGACACAGCAATGCCAACCTCGGCATCCGACCACCTAAACGTCTTCTTCAAGTAGTCCACTTTGGCAGCGATCTTGTCCTCGCTGATGTATGAGACGGCGTGCAGCGCTTGCCTGAACATTACAGAGCCACGGGGCACACCTATACCTTCGGCGCACGCAACCATCGCCAGGACACGCCCTGGTTTAGCGCTAAGCATCCTTGACGTACGGATGAACAGCTTGGCAATATCACAAGCACCTAGCCCGCACTCTGCTAGGAGCTTGACACTTGGCTTGACCACCCTCTCGAGGTCAGAGCGGAGGAAGAAGTGGTCATGTTTGAGCGGCCGGACCATGTTCTCGATGGAGCCGAAGAGTGGAAGGTAGTACTCTAGCTTGGAGATGACGGATCTGCAGCGGAAGTAGCCGGGGGCGAGCGAGACGAGGCGCGCAATCTCAGCATTTGACAGGCCGAGGCCGGTGAGCCCCGCGACGACAGGGGCCAGAGTTCTCTCCACGCCGGCGTAGAGGAACCGCGGGTCCTTGGCGACGACGGCCGCGACATCGGCGCCGGAGAGGCCGAGGTCGGCGAGGAAGGAGAGGACGGCGTCGGGCTTGGCCGGGGACTTGAGGTGGGAGAGCTTGGCGGAGGCCTTGAGTGCCTGGGCTCTGGTCAGCCCGCAGGTGGAGACGAGGTAGTCCTCGACGGCGAAGCTAGGGTTTGGGGAAACGGCGGGCGCGGCGGCGGTGGAGAGAGAGAGGAGTGGGGAGGTGGAAGGATGGGGAGCGGCGGAGAGGAGATGGGAGAGGACGCGCTGCCGGAGGTGGAGCATGACGCCGACGGCGGGGCGGCGGCGGCGGTGGCGTTGGATGTGGGATGCGGCGTGTGTCTCCTCCGATGGTGTGGTGTGTGGTGGGGGATTTTCTCTAATTAACTTAGGCTGAGCCACTAAGTAATCATCCAATCCCTGCCATCCAAATAACATCCAACGGCCACCAGAACATGTTTTATCTCATAAATAACAAAAGGAATTCTTGTCTTTTTCTAATATATAAAAATTCTACATGTCAAAAAGTGTTCTTATCTTCTACCAAAAAAGTATTGTTGTATTGTAAAATAGTGGGATGCTAGCAAACTATAGTTATTGTAATAACTTTTCTTTTAGTTAGATAATGACCCCCCTGTTTGTCTAGTCAGCAAGCTCATGGATAATATAACTATCATATGATATAAATAAAGCTAGCCATGACGATCTTCTTTTAAAAAGACGAGTTACCCAGTTAGTATCGACGCCACCACAACATTATCATCATCACCCCTTCGATGACACATCGGTCGCAGGTAGCCAACAATGAAAATGACATAGTTGTGGCACTAAATCATTGTTGGCATGAGACATACAATGAAAAGGAAGCTCTGAATTCGGTAGAAGAATGCAATCCATCACTCGGCACCGTCATGGTTGTCGTATAAGGGCCAGTGGCGGAGCTTGCACCAAAATAGTTGGGCAGGCCAGGCTGTAAGGATTGCTACTGGTTGGTTTTTTGTGACCCATGGGCTGGTTATAATGGGAGGAGAAGCTCCAGAGCTGGGCAGACCATGGCCCATTTGGACTTTGCCTAAGCTCCGTGAGTGATAAGGGCCACACGTGGAATCCGGACGCTCTGTCCTGGCAACAAAATGGCAAAAAGTGAAGGGGCTCATGGATGATTCGTAAGGGGGAGGGGGATGCAACGCGTGCCACCATTGGGGTCCTAATGGATCTATTTGTTTCTCTCGGAGACTAATGGACAAGTGATAGAGTGTCACAGCTCCAACAAACAATACCTTCACCGAGGTGAGTGCCAACCCCATAGAAGTTTGAAATTATTGGGGAAAGAGACAAAACAGTACCCCCCATCCCAATATTAATGAATCAGCATAGTCCTAAAACAGAAATGAAACCTACCGTACTACAACAGGTTTTACACATAGTTTCACCAGCGCTTTGACGACAGATGGTGTTCATGGATCATGCAATTGGTTCGGTCCGGAAGGACGGCGATTAATATTAATGGCGAGGTGGGACCATTCTTTACGTCCTCTGCAGGAGTGAAGCAAGGGAACCCGATCTCCCCCTCCTCTTCAACCTCGTCGTTGATGCTTTGGCTGGCATCCTGGATAAAGCTAGGAGATTTTGCCACCTATCGGGGGTAGTTGGCCACCTGATCCCGGGGGGAGGAGTCACCCACCTCCAATATGCAGATGACACCATGATCATGGTGGAGGGGTCAGACCTTGACATCGTGAATCTTAAGTTTCTCCTCCTCTGCTTCGAGGCTATGTCGAGACTGAAGATCAATTTTGATAAGAGCGAGGTGGTAGTCCTAGGGTTCTCCACGGTAGAGCAACAACGCATTGCGGATAACCTAAACTGCAGGCTGGCCACGTTCCCCATCACTTACTTGGGGATGTCAATGGCTGATACGAAGATTCTGATGAGTGCATTTGACCCGATGCTAGGACGTATGGCGTGCCGGGCTGAGCCGTGGCGTGGACGGTTTACCTCTAAGGCGAGTAAATCGGCCCTTATTGCTGGGGAACGTAGCAGAAATTCAAAATTTTCTACGCATCACCAAGATCAATCTATGGAGTACTCTAGCAACGAGGGGAAGGGGAGTGCATCTACATACCCTTGTAGATCGCAATGCGGAAGCGTTGCAAGAACGCGGATGAGGGAGTCGTACTCGTAGCGATTCAGATCGCGGTTGATTCCGATCTAAGCACCGAAGAACGGTGCCTCCGCGTTCAACACACGTGCAGCCCGGTGACGTCTCCCACGCCTTGATCCAGCAAGGAGAGAGGGAGAGGTTGGGGAAGACTCCATCCAGCAGCAGCACGACGGCATGGTGGTGATGGAGGAGCGTGGCAATCCCGCAGGGCTTCGCCAAGCACCGCGGGAGAGGAGGAAGAGGAGGTAGGGCTGCACCAGGGAGAGGAAAACTCATGTCTTTGCAGCCCCCAATACCTCAACTATATATAGGGGAGAGGGAGGGGGCTGCGCCCCCTCTAGGGTTTCCACCCCAAGGGGTGCGGCAGCCCCAAAACCCATCTAGGGCGGCGGCCAAGGGGGGAGAGGGGGAAACTTGCCCCCCAAGCAAGGTGGAGGCGCCCCCTCCCCAAACCCTAGGCGCCTTGGGCCCTGGTGGGGGGGCGCACCAGCCCACCTGGGGCTGGTCCCCTCCCACACTTGGCCCATGCTGCCCTCTGGGGCCGGTGGCCCCACTTGGTGGACCCCCGGGACCCTCCCGGTGGTCCCGGTATATTACCGATATCACCCGAAACTATTCCGGTGACCAAAACAGGACTTCCCATATATAAATCTTTACCTCCGGACCATTCCGGAACTCCTCGTGACGTCCGGGATCTCATCCGGGACTCCGAACAACATTCGGTAACCACGTACATACTTTCCCTATAACCCTAGCGTCATCGAACCTTAAGTGTGTAGACCCTACGGGTTCGGGAACCATGCAGACATGACCGAGACGTTCTCCGGTCAATAACCAACAGCGGGATCTGGATACCCATGTTGGCTCCCACATGTTCCACGATGATCTCATCGGATGAACCACGATGTCGGGGATTCAATCAATCCCGTATACAATTCCCTTTGTCCATCGGTATGTTACTTGCCCGAGATTCGATCGTCGGTATCCCTATACCTTGTTCAATCTCATTACCGGCAAGTCTCTTTACTCGTTCCGTAACTCACATCATCCCGTGATCAACTCCTTGGTCACACTGTGCACATTATGATGATGTCCTACCGAGTGGGCCCAGAGATACCTCTCCGTTTACACGGAGTGACAAATCCCAGTCTCGATTCGTGCCAACCCAACAGACACTTTCGGAGATACCTGTAGTGCACCTTTATAGCCACCCAGTTACGTTGTGACGTTTGGTACACTCAAAGCATTCCTACGGTATCCGGGAGTTGCACAATCTCATGGTCTAAGGAAATGATACTTGACATTAGAAAAGCTCTGAGCAAACGAACTACACGATCTTGTGCTAGGCTTAGGATTGGGTCTCGTCCATCACATCATTCTCCTAATGATGTGATCCCGTTATCAACGACATCCAATGTCCATGGTCAGGAAACCGTAACCATCTATTGATCAACGAGCTAGTCAACTAGAGGCTTACTAGGGACATGGTGTTGTCTATGTATCCACACATGTATCTGAGTTTCCTATCAATACAATTCTAGCATGGATAATAAACGATTATCGTGAACAAGGAAATATAATAATAACCAATTTATTATTGCCTCTAGGGCATATTTCCAACACTTATTAGTTCTAACCTTGCGAGCCTCCCCATGTATATGACGGGGATGTATATCTTACCGGAGGGCGTACATGGCTCGTTCGATAAGGAGCTTGCTAAGTTCTTCTAGCAGGCAGCCAATGGCCGCCAGAAGTATCACATGGTCAAGTGGGCGGACATCTGCATGCCCAAGGACCAGGGAGGCCTATGAATGTCGCACTCATGCTGAGATAGGTGTGGAGGATCATGCGAGGCCATGGGGGCTTGTGGCTTCAAATCATCCAAGCAAAATACCTAAGGGGAGAACCCCTGTGTAGGGGAACGCAGCAGAAAACAAAAATTTTCCGACCTACGCACCAGCCCAGGACCACTATGGAGACTGCATACATGGTTTGATCTTTTTCGTTACCGACTCGTAGCGCAGCGGGAAGTAGAGTCGATGACGATCGGCGGTGCAGATCCCCGCAGCTAGGATTTACAACCTCCCAACCGCGAGGATGTATACCCTCATCTGCTCCTCAGACAGCCCTCCAGGAGGCGGTCGAACAGCCCCCCGGACGGTGTCGCGGACAGCCCTTCGGGAGGACCTTCGAAACTCGAACGGTCACTCGGACAGCCCTTCGGGCCGACCAGGACCTTCGAAACTCGGACGGTCACACGGACAGCCCTTCGGGAGGCACTCACGAACTAAGACCGAAACTACGATCTCTCTACAGAGTTGCACACATACGGTGTCATCTATCCGGCAGGGCTTCGCCGTCCAGAACTAGTTCCTGCCGGAACCCAGACAGCCTTACGGCTCTACGAAACTCTTTTCGTGGGAGGGAGAGAAGAAGCCAGATAATGCATGGCATGTGTATGAGAGCAAGGGATGAGTGTGGAGGGCTGCCCCTCCACCTCTATTTATAGGAAATCCCAAGGGGGTAGGGTAGTTTCACAAAAAACCCAAAATGCACATGAATGAAGTCCTTCCACAAGGACCTAGGAGTGAAACCAAGGAACAAGAGGGTCCCCAAGGGGGGATACCCCATGTGGCCGGCCACACCCCCATGAGGGGCCCAAAAAATGGCTCCTATCCATCCATGTCATCCCCAAGATCTTTTGGAGCAAAGCCCCAAAAGGTGGCTTTCCATAAAGTAACCATAAAGCTGATTTTCACTATTCACGACGACATTTTTCAGCGTCTGATCGAACTGAAAATATTTATGTGGGCTAAGAACATTTCCAGTACCCACTAAAATGATTTTCAACGCGTTCCGAAACAATTCCGGTTTTAGTGATTTTCATCTGCGAAACGCATCTGAAGTGGCTCCGGCAGCTCCGGAACATTTCCGGTTTTTATCTCAGAAAATTCCAAAAAGCTTCCAGAATGATTCTGGCATCCTCCAAGAATTATCAGGCATGTGCCGAAACCAATTTGACTTAATGGTGTATCCCGAAACAACTTTTCGGTATCATCGAAACTTATCCGATGACCTCTCTCTGCGGTACGATTCCGCTGTCCGAAACTTTTCGGTGTCCGAAACTTTTTCGGTGATTTTCTCTCAGACTCCCTGTCTAGTATTCAGCAGATAGATGACCCTTAAGCGTGTGACCCTATAGGTTCGGTGAAGTATAGACATGACCCGGAACCCCTTCCGATCAATGATCAACATCGGAGCCGTGGACACCCATATTGACCCCTATACCCACACGAATAAATATTCGAGTGAACCTCCAGTTGCCGTGTGCTATTCCTGTTGCTTCGCGATATGTTACAAATACCCGAGGTGAGACATGTTGGCATTCCCGTGGATCAACAACTTGTCCACTATGCTAGTTACCTCGTTACCGGTATTGTTCTCTTTTCTCGTTATCGTGTTCCGGCATCCCCGTGATCAAATCACAAAGTGTCTGGCCAGACGATGATGGATACCGTAACACCGAGAGGGCCCAGAGATATCTCTCCATCGTCGGAGGAGCAAATCCCAATCTTGAGCTATCAAGTTACTTGACACACTTTTCCATGAACCCGTAAGCCGCCGTAATAGCCACCCATTTACGGATGACGTTTAACAAACCCCAAAGTTCATGAAGCAAGCATGAAGAAACTCGATACTCTCATGGTCTAAGGAATCATGCAAACGTTAACCATCTCTGTGTTATGTACCAATAAACTTGTGACGAATGAATCTCATAGCATAACATCATGCCGGGTCGATTCAACACAAATGTTCTCTTAACATTATGCCCTCAAGGTTGCTGACATAGACATGCCCATGATCAGGAAAACATAACCATCATGCAACACTTGAGCTAGTCTTAGAGGCCAGACTAGGAATACATTTTACCGTTTATTATTCCACACGTGCATATGAGTCTTCCTCCGAGCCTCGTGGTTATTGCAGACTCGAGAACCATAGCAGTTATAGCATGGAACATAAACATAATTATGAACTCGGAGATAAATAATATCATTTATTATTGCCTCTAGGGCATATCTCCTACAGACTCCCACTTGCACTAGAGTCAATAATCTAGTTAATGCTAATGCACTTTACACCTGTGGCACACCGGTGTAAATATGCTTCGCTTGTGGTATAGCCTGATGTCCAACGGATCTGACGACTTCAGTTCCGTGTGTATCTTTGCATGTCCTCGCGTTTTCACGTTTTCACAAAATTCATATTTTGTGTGGACTTGGCTTTGTATGTATGTGAATCACAGGTCGAACCTGGATTCCTCAGACTGAGTTATGGAGCAACTACCTGCAGTAGTGTCCCATTGTCAAAAGCCATCTTGGAACTATACTAAGTTCATGAATGAACTATATGATTCAACATCTTCTTTGTCGCTTCTAAAGCGTCAACATACTTAGCCCTTGTTATAGAATTCGCCACAGTAACTAGTTTGAACAAATTCCAACTAACTGTGCCACCACATTGTGTGTTACACAAAACCCTTAACTTAAATCGAAAATCGCACGGTGAAAAGATGAAGACTATCGATGTAACATTTTACAACGAACTCTTCATGATCTCCGCTTGCAAGAAAACATATCATCAGTACTTACTCTAGTACTCAATGACATCTTTCACTGTTGTCCCACGATCAGTACTTTGATCACTTTAGTATCCATACTCGCAACACCTTGGGAGTATCGGACATATCTGGTTGTTTTACATACCATGGAATACATGATTAATCCAAACACAAAAGTGTGTGGAATCTGCATCATGTATTTTACTCATCAGTGTTTTGGGACACCGAGTCTTGCAAAAACTCCTTCCATGTGACTTTGGCAAGAATCACTCCTTGGCGTTTTAAATGCTAAAAGGTTTTAGCATCTTGTCAATATGTATTCATTGCTTAGCCCCATTAGGTAAATCTATCTCCATAGATCATCATGCCTAATATTGAGGCTATTTAGCCTAAGCACTTCATCGAAAAACTATTTTCAAATGAAGTCCTAATTCGTGTCAAGAAATTTATTTCCAATTACCAATGTGCCAAGCACATAAGGTTTTTAGAAATATTATTACGCTCCCACTTACTTTCTTGAATTACAAGCATCTTCGTTACCCATTGATGAAGTCAAAACCCCTTTGACCATTTCATCAAAACACGAAGATTCCAACTCCATTTTGCTCTCTTCTGTCCATTGCTGGAACTCTGAAGTTTGCATACCTACTAGCATCCTCTGGATCGACAAATTACTTTGGACTGTATCATATACAAGTCCTAGCTTTCATTTCCATCAGATGGAAATCCTTTTATCATCCATGTTTCATATCTCATGATTGAAATATGTATTAATTGCTAGTTCAACCCGAACCGACTTTAAGCATCGCTACGATGAAAACAACCTCATCGTAGTCAACTCTTGAACTTGTTATTTCAACAAGTCGAGCTTTATGGATAAAACATTTTTATCCATATCAGTTTTAAGTTCCATAAATATTCGTTAGACTCTAAGTCTTCCGAAAGGTGTATCAAGGTTTTAATCTTGAATCACTTATATGGAAACTAACTTGGGTTGTATTGGCATTTAGCCAATTCCGGAGTCAGGGCCCATCAACGCTTCCTTGTGTATCGTAGGTATAATGTTGTCTAACAACAATATCTCGTTTGCGCACCTGAGAGGTTTGCACGAGCCTTGCCTACGTGGTTCAGCTGCAAGTTCGACCGAAGTTCATACATTTTATTGTAGAGACTTCCGTATCAGTCGCAGTAGGAAACTCTGGAATTACTTCCAAGGTCTCTTTCCTTTGATCTGATGACTTAGATACTGTTTATCTCGTCGAGTTGCACTATTCTCCCACTCACCTTTTTGAAAGAACCATTCTCTTTAAAAGCACACCGTTTCGCGGCAAAACTATTTGCCTCGGTATAGTGAGGGAGGAATACCCAACATTTTGGTATAACCTACAAAGTAGCACTTGTCTGATTTGGAATAGGTTTGTAACCTTTTACACAAGCCCCATATTCCAAATGTTAAGAAAAGATATAACATGGTTGGGCGTACCATACCATGGCTTCATTTCAACAGACCCGATGTAGCTCTTTTCAGTGTAAAAGCCGCAGTCTCTAAAGCATCACTTTAAAAAGGATAATGGCAAATTTATTTATGTCATCTTTGACCTTACCATGTCATAAATGGTTAGATTACATCTCCACGGACTTTTCACTTGCAGTGGTGTTCCGGGAGGTGCAAGTTATGAAACCCCTTTCACAACTCATCAGACATTCGCTAAACATGTAACTCAAATATTCCTTTGTGCAATCAAATTGCAGAAACATAATTTTCTTGTTACAATAACTTCTACTTCATTTTTGAAAACCTTTCGAATGATTTCAAAAGATCCAGACTTACGTCTCATCAAGTAAATATCCATATATCTACTTGAGTCATTTCTGAAGATAAATAAATCCACCACTAACAACACTTATCGGACTACACACATCAAATGTATGATCACTAATAAGTTTGTTGTTCGTTCCTTATTGCCTGTGAACGGTATTTTAGTCACTTCACTTTTCGGAGGAAAGTTGCAAGTGTCAGATGATTCAAAATCAAAAAGACTTCAAAATCCATCATAATGGAATTTTCCATGCGGGTTTCTCCAATGTGACCAAATGTAGTGCCACACTTGTGTGGTATTCTTTTAGTCTTGCGACATTTAGCGTCAGTGTTATGGATGTATCATATTACCCTCAATATTCATAACATACGTCCCATCTTGGATGGAAGCATGGCCCTTCATGTTATTCATAATACTTAACAACAATTGTTGTTTTTATGAACAACTCTTTTGCAACAAACATTGTGCAATGGGCTAGAGTGTATGAAACTCTAAAATGAATTATGAAAGTAAACCCAGAGGTATTGTATTATTATCAATATTCATAACATACATCTCATTCATAATGAAAGTATGGCCCTTGTGTTATTCATAACATCGAACATAAAAGGTTCTCTTATGAACAACCTTCTTGCAAGATACCTTATGCAATGGGCTAGAGTTTGTAAAACTCTAAATGAATTATGAAAATAAATACAGACGGCAATACACCGATGGAAGGTATAGTAACATTTACTATGTTCCCTGTGTATACCTTAACCTCATTTCTGGCTAGTCTTTTTAGGCCACAGTAGCTCTTACAGTGATTCGCAATTGAATGCAATCGAGCGGGTATCTTTGTGATTAACTCACAATACCCAAGAATTAGTGATTAACATGTTTAACCATAATTCCCAAGAACTATATCTTTGACCAGCCTACTATACAACAAAAACTTGTATGACATTCATACATGAGCTGGATATTCCAGTCATCTTTCTTTCTGCCTTTTTACTTCTAACAGTTTAACTTTTAGTATTTCTCCTACTCGCAAAAGAAGCACCCAACTTAAGAGTGGCGTTAGCCCCGGACTTCCTAGGCGTGTAAGTCATACTAACACCCTTTGGACACTTCCTTTCTCTTTAAGTTGTTGTTTTATTCACCTTTCATTATATGACAGGCGTTCTTCTGGATCCCTTTCCCAACAGTCAAATGCATAGTAAACACTTTTACTAA
Source organism: Triticum aestivum (assembly GCF_018294505.1). Lineage (NCBI taxonomy): Eukaryota > Viridiplantae > Streptophyta > Magnoliopsida > Poales > Poaceae > Triticum > Triticum aestivum. The sequence continues at coordinate 8,812,786 of NC_057811.1, read as the reverse complement.
TACTTGCAAACAAACATTGCTTTGTTTGTATCTGAAAATAATTTTCAGTTCCATGAATATCATATAACTATCCCAACTTTCGAAGTTTGGGTTTCATGGAAGCAAACATATTGCACTTGACTGAAACGGAATTATAGCTTTTGGATCGAAGGACGAGAGTCACATGATCCATAGCTTTAGCGGGAGGATACGGAAAGCATGCGATAGGACAAAGTCCTTCTCGGCACTTTTGAGGACAATCCTCATATTACGTTACCAATCGTAAAGTTTTAACCAGATATTTAACAGTTATTCAATTTTAATAGGGAAGGTGGAAACGCGAGCCATTATTCTACAACTATTTTGCAAGAAACACTTAGACAGTGTTCATAATTAATTGCACTGAGAATTAAACATGTTAATTCAACAGTGCGCTCCCACTCAAATCAATATCTCTCACAATTAATTTTGAGTGATACAAGATCCAGACTTCAATTCATCGCCATAGAATCATCATCTCATAACGGGAATTTTAATCGGTAGGCCAACTTGCCGATCACATCTCTATGTGACTCTTGCTCATCTTTCGATGCGTGTGTTCCGAGCTCAGGACGATCCTGCCATGAACGTCAAGACAACCAAGTGATCTTGCTGCGAGGTCTGACCTCACCCGCCTCACACTTCTCTAATCGTTCGTACCCATGCATCCATGGCGCACCCCGAAAAGATAGGTGCCGTGACGGTGCTACACTTGGGAGAACACTAACTACTTGATATTTTAAGTGAGAGATCACCCTAATAAAAGCGACTACCGCGCAATCAAGAAGGGTGCATCATAAGGGATAAACATCTCAGGCAATTCATAATAGCATGATATGGTATAGCCCTTTCTGACGGAGAAGTATTTCATTTCTTCGTCTTCGGCATTCGCGTCGGTGGTCACCTTCACGAAGATTGCCACCACCTTGTCGATGCACCAGATAATATTGCTATCTCTATAGCTAACAAAATAATGCATTACAACAAGGTTGACACGCAGGTCATTAAAATGCAATCATATGGCTCCAGCCATCATGCCGAATCATGACACGCAGGTCATGTTAATCAAATTACATCATATAGTCATCTCATACATAATCGAATTAGTATGAGCACTGCTATACCACATCACATGCACATCCTGCAAAACCAAGTTAGACGCCTCTAATAGGTTTATGCAAAATTTTATTTTACGTGGCTTCTAAGGTTTTGACTTAAACCGCAGCTACCAACGTTTTATCATCAAGTATGATTATTCAGGTTGCTAGATTAACATCTCGGGTGTATGAAACACGGGATAATTAAATCTCGAGCCCCATACTAAACTTCGTCATACGCATGACCCCCGTGCAGATCATATCTGCAATGCCCTTTCATCTGCGAATTTCATCTTTCTTTTGACTACGGCAGAACCCAAAGAACTGATAGCACTTCCATGATCAATCAGGATCACGGATTGCCAGAACTTTGTCAAATTCCACCATGCTGTCTCGAGATTGAGCAAACGCAAATTCTAGGGAAGCAACAAGAACCTCGGGCAACAGATTTCATCTGTCACCCGCATAAATAATTTTCAGCAATAGATCTAATCTACTACCTAATTATATTATGCAATACCCATACATCTCCATGTATTCTAGATCGAAACCTGCATCTACGCATAGCACGGCTCTTGATGCCACTGTAGGGGAACACAGCAGAAAACAAAAAATTTCCGACCTACGCACCAGCCCAGGACCACTATGGAGACTGCATACATGGTTTGATCTTTTTCGTTACCGACTCGTAGCGCAGCGGGAAGTAGAGTGCCTGGGCTGTGGTCAGCGCGCAGGTGGAGACGAGGTAGTCCTCGACGGCGAAGCTAGGGTTTGGGGAAACGGCGGGCGCGGCGGCGGTGGAGAGGAGGCGGTGGAGAGAGAGGAGTGGGGAGGTGGAAGGATGGGGAGCGGCGGAGAGGAGATGGGAGAGGACGCGCTGCCGGAGGTGGAGCATGACGCCGACGGCGGGGCGGCGGCGGCGGTGGCGTTGGATGTGGGATGCGGCGTGTGTCTCCTCCGATGGTGTGGTGTGTGGTGGGGGATTCTCTAATTAACTTAGGCTGAGCCACTAAGTAATCATCCAATCCCTGCCATCCAAATAACATCCAACGGCCACCAGAACATGTTTTATCTCATAAATAACAAAAGGAATTCTTGTCTTTTTCTAATATATAAAAATTCTACATGTCAAAAAAAGTTCTTATCTTCTACCAAAAAAGTATTGTTGTATTGTAAAATAGTGGGATGCTAGCAAACTATAGTTATTGTAATAACTTTTCTTTTAGTTAGATAATGACCCCCCTGTTTGTCTAGTCAGCAAGCTCATGGATAATATAACTATCATATGATATAAATAAAGCTAGCCATGACGACCTTCTTTTAAAAAGACGAGTTACCCAGTTAGCATCGACGCCACCACAACATTATCATCATCACCCCTTCGATGACACATCGGTCGCAGGTAGCCAACAATGAAAATGACATAGTTGTGGCACTAAATCATTGTTGGCATGAGACATACAATGAAAAGGAAGCTCTGAATTCGGTAGAAGAATGCAATCCATCACTCGGCACCGTCATGGTTGTCGTATAAGGGCCAGTGGCGGAGCTTGCACCAAAATAGTTGGGCAGGCCAGGCTGTAAGGATTGCTACTGGTTGGTTTTTTGTGACCCATGGGCTGGTTATAATGGGAGGGGAAGCTCCAGAGCTGGGCAGACCATGGCCCATTTGGACTTTGCCTAAGCTCCGTGAGTGATAAGGGCCACACGTGGAATCCGGACGCTCTGTCCTGGCAACAAAATGGCAAAAAGTGAAGGGGCTCATGGATGATTCGTAAGGGGGAGGGGGATGCAACGCGTGCCACCATTGGGGTCCTAATGGATCTATTTGTTTCTCTCGGAGACTAATGGACAAGTGATAGAGTGTCACAGCTCCAACAAACAATACCTTCACCGAGGTGAGTGCCAACCCCATAGAAGTTTGAAATTATTGGGGAAAGAGCCAAAACAGTACCCCCCATCCCAATATTAATGAATCAGCATAGTCCTAAAACAGAAATGAAACCTACCGTACTACAACAGGTTTTACACATAGTTTCACCAGCGCTTTGACGACAGATGGTGTTCATGGATCATGCAATTGGTTCGGTCCGGAAGGACGGCGATTAATATTAATGGCGAGGTGGGACCATTCTTTACGTCCTCTGCAGGAGTGAAGCAAGGGAACCCGATCTCCCCCTCCTCTTCAACCTCGTCGTTGATGCTTTGGCTGGCATCCTGGATAAAGCTAGGAGATTTTGCCACCTATCGGGGGTAGTTGGCCACCTGATCCCGGGGGGAGGAGTCACCCACCTCCAATATGCAGATGACACCATGATCATGGTGGAGGGGTCAGACCTTGACATCGTGAATCTTAAGTTTCTCCTCCTCTGCTTCGAGGCTATGTCGAGACTGAAGATCAATTTTGATAAGAGCGAGGTGGTAGTCCTAGGGTTCTCCACGGTAGAGCAACAACGCATTGCGGATAACCTAAACTGCAGGCTGGCCACGTTCCCCATCACTTACTTGGGGATGTCAATGGCTGATACAAAGATTCTGATGAGTGCATTTGACCCGATGCTAGGACGTATGGCGTGCCGGGCTGAGCCGTGGCGTGGACGGTTTACCTCTAAGGCGAGTAAATCGGCCCTTATTGCTGGGGAACGTAGCAGAAATTCAAAATTTTCTACGCATCACCAAGATCAATCTATGGAGTACTCTAGCAACGAGGGGAAGGGGAGTGCATCTACATACCCTTGTAGATCGCAATGCGGAAGCGTTGCAAGAACGCGGATGAGGGAGTCGTACTCGTAGCGATTCAGATCGCGGTTGATTCCGATCTAAGCACCGAAGAACGGTGCCTCCGCGTTCAACACACGTGCAGCCCGGTGACGTCTCCCACGCCTTGATCCAGCAAGGAGAGAGGGAGAGGTTGGGGAAGACTCCATCCAGCAGCAGCACGACGGCATGGTGGTGATGGAGGAGCGTGGCAATCCCGCAGGGCTTCGCCAAGCACCGCGGGAGAGGAGGAAGAGGAGGTAGGGCTGCACCAGGGAGAGGAAAACTCATGTCTTTGCAGCCCCCAATACCTCAACTATATATAGGGGAGAGGGAGGGGGCTGCGCCCCCTCTAGGGTTTCCACCCCAAGGGGTGCGGCAGCCCCAAAACCCATCTAGGGCGGCGGCCAAGGGGGGAGAGGGGGAAACTTGCCCCCCAAGCAAGGTGGAGGCGCCCCCTCCCCAAACCCTAGGCGCCTTGGGCCCTGGTGGGGGGGCGCACCAGCCCACCTGGGGCTGGTCCCCTCCCACACTTGGCCCATGCTGCCCTCTGGGGCCGGTGGCCCCACTTGGTGGACCCCCGGGACCCTCCCGGTGGCCCCGGTATATTACCGATATCATCCGAAACTAGTCCGGTGACCAAAACAGGACTTCCCATATATAAATCTTTACCTCCGGACCATTCCGGAACTCCTCGTGACGTCCGGGATCTCATCCGGGACTCCGAACAACATTCGGTAACCACGTACATACTTTCCCTATAACCCTAGCGTCATCGAACCTTAAGTGTGTAGACCCTACGGGTTCGGGAACCATGCAGACATGACCGAGACGTTCTCTGGTCAATAACCAACAGCGGGATCTGGATACCCATGTTGGCTCCCACATGTTCCACGATGATCTCATCGGATGAACCACGATGTCGGGGATTCAATCAATCCCGTATACAATTCCCTTTGTCCATCGGTATGTTACTTGCCCGAGATTCGATCGTCGGTATCCCTATACCTTGTTCAATCTCATTACCGGCAAGTCTCTTTACTCGTTCCGTAACTCACATCATCCCGTGATCAACTCCTTGGTCACACTGTGCACATTATGATGATGTCCTACCGAGTGGGCCCAGAGATACCTCTCCGTTTACACGGAGTGACAAATCCCAGTCTCGATTCGTGCCAACCCAACAGACACTTTCGGAGATACCTGTAGTGCACCTTTATAGCCACCCAGTTACGTTGTGACGTTTGGTACACTCAAAGCATTCCTACGGTATCCGGGAGTTGCACAATCTCATGGTCTAAGGAAATGATACTTGACATTAGAAAAGCTCTGAGCAAACGAGCTACACGATCTTGTGCTAGGCTTAGGATTGGGTCTCGTCCATCACATCATTCTCCTAATGATGTGATCCCGTTATCAACGACATCCAATGTCCATGGTCAGGAAACCGTAACCATCTATTGATCAACGAGCTAGTCAACTAGAGGCTTACTAGGGACATGGTGTTGTCTATGTATCCACACATGTATCTGAGTTTCCTATCAATACAATTCTAGCATGGATAATAAACGATTATCATGAACAAGGAAATATAATAATAACCAATTTATTATTGCCTCTAGGGCATATTTCCAACACTTATTAGTTCTAACCTTGCGAGCCTCCCCATGTATATGACGGGGATGTATATCTTACCGGAGGGCGTACACGGCTCGTTCGATAAGGAGCTTGCTAAGTTCTTCTAGCAGGCAGCCAATGGCCGCCAGAAGTATCACATGGTCAAGTGGGCGGACATCTGCATGCCCAAGGACCAGGGAGGCCTATGAATGTCGCACTCATGCTGAGATAGGTGTGGAGGATCATGCGAGGCGATGGGGGCTTGTGGCTTCAAATCATCCAAGCAAAATACCTAAGGGGAGAACCCCTGCTGGCATGCTCCCGCTCTGGAGGATCCCAGTTCTGGCGATCCATCCAAAGGATCAAGGAGGACATTCGTGTAGGAATCTCCTTCTCTATAGGTAATGGGAATGGGACCCAATTCTGGCTGGACCCATGGATGGGTACCGAGCCCCTCAGGATTGGATTCCCTGTCCTGTTCTCAATCTGCGTGGGCATGTTACTCCTCGTCTCCGCGGCTGCACGCTTTGGGCACTGGGATATACGGTTTCGTCGAACGTTTGGGCAGACGGAGAATATCGAGTGGTCTAGGCTACGTGCAGCCCTACCGCTGGTATTGTCAGATCATTCAGACACCGTGTCCTGGCGGCTATCACCGTCGGGAGAGTTCTCCGTCAACTCCACAGGCATTATGTCGGTCCCCCACCATTCCTTGGATTTCTCCCTTGTGGAAGGCCCCTTTGCCCTTGAAGATCAAGATCTTTGTTTGGCAACTCCTTAGAGATCGCCTCCCTTCGGGGACCGAGGTGCGTAAGAGGCAAGGCCCGGGAGATGGCATGTGCCCCTTATGCACGGTGCCCGAGTATGGGACTCACACCCTATTCTCATGTACCGCGGCTCGGGTCCTATGGACGTTCGTCCGTGAGGCGCTAGGGCCCGACTGGGAGGCCCCGGACCTCGCAAACTTCCTCCAAACCAGGGCTACCCAACCTGGGCGGCAGCGTCGCTTATTTTGGCTTATTTTTGCGGCCTTGTTGTGGACTTTTTGGACAACGCGTAATAAAATGGTGATTGAGCGGGTGTTTCCGAGGTGAGCGTCCGACTCCTTCTTCAAATTACTTACTTTTCTGCAGCACTGGCACCCGCTTACTAGGCAGCGCGACCGCGCTCGTCTTGACCTCATGCTGGATGCGCTCCTGGCTACAGCACGCCGTTTATCGTCTTCGTAGGGCCGCTTGTCGGCAGCCACTAGGTGATTTTTTTTCTTATTTCTCTTACGTTTCTTGGGCATGATTGTGCTGCTGCCCCAGCCGCTGTTATGTTGCGGATTTGGATATTGGTTATACGGATCTTTGCTATATTTATAAAGCGGGGCGAAAGCCTATTTCGAGATGTGAATGAGCTACAGTATTTCCCAGTACGGTAGTATGTTCATTGCAGTTAGTTTGTAGCGGATCTATCAGGGACGGTAGTATGTTCATTGCAGTTAGTTTGTAGTTCATACCCATGGTTGTTGTGTCATGTTGGAGCATGGAGTGTACAGCCTTGCTTGTTTGTGCGACGGCCCGATAAGCCGACCGTGGGTATCAGATCCCCTGGGAGTGGATGCAGGACACTCGGGTAGATTCAGTTTGGGCAGAATGTGTATTGTCTCAGTCAGAATTATTATGCTCTTAAATTAAGCAAGGATATTGATCTGCAAGTTTGGGGCAGAAAATTTTTATAATCTGTAACTGAACATGAGGCAGCCTGTTTCTATCGCTGGATTATCTGCAAGTGTTCTGTCGATTATGCGGATTAAAATCCAGCCCGTGAAATTAGCAACAGGGTGCCATGGTGTATTATTATTCTTTTGAGTGAATCCCTTCTTATTCTCAGCCTGTTTCGTGCAAGGAAGAATAATTGATCTGTACGTCCACACTATTTGATTTATCAAATGATAATGTGCAAGAAAGCTGTCGTCGACAAGGTCAACCCAGCTCCGATAGGGGAGTGGCGACTGCGGCAAGGTCAACCCAGCTCCGATAGGGGAGTGGCGACTGCGGGCACGTCAACGGCTCGTTCTGGCACCACCAATGGTTGTTCGGTGGTTTTGGAATCTCGGTGTAATTTTTATTCTGTTTGAGATGCTTTATACTTTCGGTGCACTTTGATAGTAGATCTGGATCATTTTGCAAAAAAGAAAAAAAACTAACACACGGATATATATATATATATACTACAAAAAAGGTTAATACATGGGACCATCAAAGCGTAGAGTTCCTCTCTCTCAAATTCATTGACATCAAAACACAAGGAACATCTGTGTTGTATGCGATTCCTCGGCTTGGATTACGAACACCAGGTAAAGCATGTATTTTAGAGGAAATATTAACCAGATAAAACACAAGTTTATGTGAAGGGGCTTCCAAGGAAGAAATTCTTGACCAAAGTAACAAATGTGGATCGCACAACATAAGAAGCTCAATTATATTATTTGTCGGTAACCAATACGACATTTGTAAGCATATGTGATGAAATTATTCCTCTAGCCAGAAACGAAGCATAATTCTAGGCACAACAACACTGATCCTGCTTGCAATACGCATGAGCCGAGGGCTTAAAGCTCAGGCCGCATACGGTCTGGCAACGATCGTTGCACTTTTCCTGATGGAAGCATGGAAGATTCGCTCCATCTTCAACTGCAAGTTCAATCCATGATCCATGATCATGCACGAAAAAATATATGAATTGATGTATGTATGCATGTACGGGAAAATAGTGACGATTTTGGTAAACTAAACAGGTGCAGTGACTTGAATACGAATGAAAGTAATCGATCAAGACTCGAGAGGACAACAAAAAATTGGCAACACATGAATAAAACAAGAAGAGATGTTATTACTTGTGCGAGCGTAGCAAGACGATGACGATAGGGTGGAAGCCATGATCATAAGAACCACGAAAATCACAGCCTTCCTGGTAGCGTTGCTCTGGGCTGCCATGACAAAGAGATCGACAAAGAATCGCTTCTTTCTTCCTTGTGTGCTTAAGGATGTCGTAAGCTTTGGCCCTTGCATAGTCGTTTATATAGAGGGACAGAAATCAAACCTTTGGCGTTGAATTAATGTATCATCGTGTGGATATACGCCCGATGTTTTGGCAGGACTTAATGTATTAATTGATATTTAAGGACACATTTACGTAAAGACAATAGATACCTCCTTTTGATATATTTTTAGCTGGAATTAATTGGTTTCCAAAGATTTAGCATCCTCCTTTTCTTGGCAACGGCCTCTTGGACGCGAGTTCAAGGAAATCCTCAACGTTTTGAGGCATGCTTGGTATTAGTTTTTCATGCAAAACGGTATCCTAACATTTTTATTGTTTACTAGTATAATAGAAGGTCAAGTTTGTTCCCAAAAAAAATAGAATTTATTAACTTTTTTTGCAATTACTAAATCAATTTCCTATATCCGGTGCATATACACCCGAGAGCCAAACGTCCGCTTTCGAGGCTAGTCACTCTAGTTAAGTGCAAGCACATGGCAGAAAAAAACTAAAAAACTTAAACCCTACCCGAAAAAAAATAACTTAAACCTAGGGCAATCCGGTCCCTTTCACGCAAAAGAAAAGCCCAGCCCACTAGTACATGCGAGAGACTTGCCCATGGGCTCCATTTGAGCATCAAGTAGTCCACGGTATACCTAGCCATCCGTTGGGCCGGGCCGGGCCGGGCCAGGCTTGGGTCCGGTCCGCCCGAAGCAGAAAACCTAGGTTCAAGCCCGGCCTGACCCGGCCATCGGGCCTAGAATTCAGGCCTAAGCCCGGCCCATCAGTGGAAAAGCCCACCGGGCCTTGGGCTGGGACTCTTCGCAAAATGACAAATATGGCAGGCCCAGGCCTAGCCCGGCCCGACCTTCGGGCTCAAAACCTAGGCCTAGGCCCGGCCCATAGGTAAGACCAGGTCGGGTCGGGTCAGGCTTTTTTGGCCGGGTCGGGTTAGGCCGGTCGGGCCGGGTATCCCATGGCCACGTATAGTCCAATACTTCCGTGTTTCCTATTTGGCGCGGAGGGCGCACCCATGCAACATAGCGTGTACCCCTCTAGCCTTTGATCCTCCAGCGGGCCAGACCATTAACGGATTTCTTGCCCTCCGATTTTGGGAATGTTCTAGAACCTTCCCTGAACCGGATTTTTTTTTCCTTTCGATTTTTCTATCTTTTCTTTTTTCTTTCTTTATCTTTTTCCTTTTCTTTTTATTTCCTCTTCTTTGTTTTCATTTTCCATTTTAATTTATTTTTTGTTTTTCTTATTCATTTTAAATTTGAAAAAAATAAAAAAATTCATGAACATTTCTTGAAATCATGAACAGTTTTCGAAATCATGAACATTATTTAATTACATGCATATTTTTTTGAAATCATGAATATCCAGTACATTTTTTACAAATTTGTGAACACTTTTTAAATTGATGAACTTTTTAAAAATTCCACACTTTTTTAACTTTGAATTTTTTTGCGATTTTTCTTTTCAAATTCATGAACATTTTTTTGTTCATCGAATTCAAAAGATGTTCACCGATGTAAAAAATGGTCAACAATTCAAAAATGTCCATCACATTCAAAAAATAATTATCACATTTAAAAAATGTTCATTAAATTCAAATTTTATTTATCAAATTAAAAATATGCTCATCAAATTCCAAATTTGTTTAATTTTAACTCTGTATTTCTGTTTGGGTTGAGTTATATACTACTTTAGTGATCTAAATGCTCTTATATTTCTTTACGGAGGGAGTATATGGTTTTGTAGATTTTTTGTTAAAAGAACACTAGTTACCTAGTTACAATTAGCTTTTATTCCATGTACTGTTTTGTCATCTCGCTCGCTGCTTGTCGAAAGAGCATCAAGTATGTATTTGTGATTAGCTTTTATTCTCCGCATTTTCTTTTCTCGTCTTGCTCGCTTTTTGTCACGTGCTTCTATGTATAGAGCTCCTATACTTCAATGGTATCTCCTCTTACCCTAAATAAAAAATAAAAAAATGGTATCTCCTCTCCTCAGATAGCCGGGTAATCACCAATTCATGTTCACGCACGACATATTCTACCCGAAACCGACTATGCATAGAATAGCTTCAACTGCCTCACTTGTTTTTCTCTCTTTTTACTGCTGCCCCGTGTATTTTTCTCTTTTCTTATCCACTCTGGTGGAGGGTGACAAAACTGGGCTGACTGATTCATGTATGTTCGTGGCCGGTTGGCATACGTAGCGGCTAACCTTTGTTGATTAGTTCTCCCGTGCATACAGTTGATTCAAACCCTCTAGTATATATAAACGTGGGTTCCCATTGTTTGGGGCGTGACACCAACTTCTATATATATATATATACATTCCCTTGTGTTGCTAAAGCGCTCTGTTAGCAGTATTTATAACGGGATTCAAACCTTGAAATATGCGAACTGAGCTCAAATGGTTAGGTTCTTTGTGGTGGAACCAACCTACCGGGGTTTAAATCTTTAGACTTGACATTGATGCTTGCATTTTCTTTTGGCGATGTTCATTTAGTGAGAGGATGCGCCCCGTCGACTAGGAGGCACCCGTGGTGAATGCTTCCTAACATAACATAGTTGGTGCACCCATTGGATACTCTAACCTTCGAAGTTGGCACCCACCTACAACTTGTGATGTATCTTCCTATGATGCTGCAACGAATAATCCTAAGTTATGATAACCGTGACATGAATTGAAATTCATAAAATGGCAAATACCAACTGTTTATGAAAAAGTGAACCTTCCGTGACAATCATGAAGTATAAACTCAAATATATTAAGTAATCTTCTTATAACAAAGGCACGAAGGATAAATCAATACATAATCAAAGGATAGATTTTAGAAAGCCACATAAATCTTCAGAAACATGTATGTTCTTCACCATACAAAATAATGACCAAAAAAATAGTTGGCTTTAGAACTACATAGCGATTCTACATATAGAGCTATGAATCCTTTGTTCATGTAATTACCAGTCTAGTGGGCACTTCCCCTTCCAAAGTGGCAACATAGTCTTCTGCGAGCTATGATGCATCTTCCTCGTGAGGACATATGAATTTCTCCATGAAATACTTATTGGTTTCCTTGAAAAATGTATCACGGGCCTCCCTTGTCCCCCGTCGACGCCGTCGCTCCTGCTCCGTCGCGGACGGCCTCCACCACCGCGCCTGGACCCGCGACCCTCGAGGAGCTCTTTCTCCGGTGGCCATGGTACAATACATCGAGCTCTGGCGCCGCCTTCAGCATACCACCCTCTCCGACGAGCCGGATCGCTTGAGCTGGCGCTGGACTAACAACGGCTGCTACTCCGCCAAGTCTTGCTACGACGCGCTCTTCGCTGGCTCCATCCGTGCACCGCACTGGCAGCTGACTTGGAGATCATGGGCCCCCCTTGGGATCAAGTTCTTCGCATGGCTGGCGCTCCAGGACCGGTGCTGGACCGCCGCGCGCCTGGCCCGCCACGGTCTCCCCCACCACGCCCTCTGCCTGTTCTGCGATCAGGAGATCGAGTCCATGGAGCACCTCCTGGCGGGTTGCCTCTTCTCGAGGCAGATTTGGCACAGATGTCTGGCTTGGTGCACCCCTCCAGTTCATGCGCCGACCGTTGGCACTCGGTTCCTTGACTGGTGGCACACTACCACGTCCAGCACCCCGGTGGCACACAAGAAGGGCCTCTCCTCACTCATCTTGCTCATCGCTTGGTCCATTTGAAGGCACCGCAACCATTGCGTGTTTGACGGCGGCACCCCCTCAGCCACACAGCTATGCCGAGACATCCGCGAAGAAGCGAGCTCCTGGATCAAGGCAGGAGCGACTGGGTTAGCCACCATAGCACCATGGGCGCTAGATGCTTGTACTGGGGCTGAGCATACCCATCATCTATCATGCTCGCGCTAGCGACTACGCCATCCTTGTGTACGTAGCACTCTAGCGCCCCACCCTCCTTGTATACTCTTTTCTACCTATAAATGAATGATATGCAAGCTTTGCGAATTCGCGAAAAAAATGTATCACGGCTGGGGCCACGACTGAGCAACCCATTGTCCTTGAGAAACTTTATAATGTAGTACCGAGGTCTCATCTGGCCCTCTAGGCTATAATACAGCATTATCGATAATTGAGCAAGGTAGGTCGGTTCCAAACCCACCTTAGAGATGAGGAACTCAGACTTATGTTGCATCAATTCTTTTGATTCCCGAGCACAACCGGCCACTTAGGCAGAGAAATGCTCACCTCGGCATCCGACCACCCTAATGTCTTATTCAGGCGATCTACTTTGGTTGTGATCTTCTTCTCATCAAGGAATGCAATAGCATTCAGAGTGTTCCTTAACACTCGACAGCCATGGGGCACTCCAAGACATTTGACCAATGCCATCATTGTCTTTACACACTCCAGGTTGGTTGTGATCATCCTCGGCAACATGATGCACAACTAGGCAATATCGCAAGCACCTCACCCGCACTCACGCAACTTTAAGATCCACTTGGGACAGGACTTTCAACACCCGGGTACCCCTACACCCTCTATGAACAGTAAATAAACAAAAGAAACAAAAATTAAAAAATCTGAAACTTTGGAACATAAAAAATGATCAAACATTCAAAAGTTTCAGCATCAAATAACATTTGAGGAGCCCTCACCTAAAAAAACAAAATTAGTGCTCAAAGTTTATGTGCACTTTTGAGCAGTAACTTTTTTTTGTGAGGGCTCATTGAGTGTTGTTTGTGGCTGAAAATTTGCAAGAACATCAAAAGTTTGATCGTCTTTGATCCCCCAAAGTTCCAAATTTGGTTGATTTTTGTTTCTTTTTTATGAATTTACTGTTCTTGAGGGTGTAGGGGCACCCAAGTGTTGAAAGTCCTATCTTGGATCGAGAAAGTTCTGAGCTATCACACCTTTCTCGATCCACTTTTGTCTTGCAACACAGGAGGGTACTGCTGAAGTTGATAGCCTAGAGCTACTTCTCGGAGGAGTCAAGAGGTGCAGATAGTTCCGTAGCATGGAGACGATGGATCTACAGTGGAATTTGTCTAGGGCATGCAGGAGGAGGCGTGCCATCTCAGAATTTGACAAACCTAGGTGACGAGGGTTGCGATGTCGACGATTGAGAGGCCAAGGACGGTGAAGAAGTCAAGAACGATGTCGGGGTTGGTGGCGGACCTGAGGTGTGACCCACGAGCCCGCGGCGGCGGAGCCGGCCACGAGAGGAAGGGGGAGGGGGCGTGGCCGAGGTCGCCGCGGCGGTCGGGGGAGAGGGGGACGAGGCGGCGCGATGGTCGTGCCTCCGCCAGCGGTGCCTCCCGCGACGGAGGGTCACGTCGCGGACCAGCCCCGCGAGTTCTTCATCAGGCTGTGCCGGCCACCGCGTCGTCGTCTCCGTCTCCCCACCCCCTTCGCTCAGGAGATGGAGCTCGATCAGTCCCAGACCCTCAGATTGCACATGAGGGGCTGCGGGACCGGCGGCACGCGGGTCGACGTTGACTTCCCCGCTCCTCATGTTATGTATCTCCGTCGCGGATGGAAGACATTTGCTCGCATCCATAGCCTGATGGTGGGGCTCGTCCTCTACTTCAAGTTAATGGAGGGCGGCCTGCTCTCCGCCTCTCCGTCAAGGTCTTCGGAGATCTTGGAACTTGCCTGAAGTGCTGCATGGAGAGCTCCTCCGACGATGAAGATTCCTCCTCGAGCGGGAGTGACGAGGAGGACAACGACAGCGAGGACGATGGAGTCGGGCGGCAGGATGCCGACCCTGACTTCGACTGACCGCGCCGCCCCTCCCTCGGCCTCGCGCCCTGCCGAGGGCCTTCCTCGCCAAGCTCTCCATCGGGGGGCTCCCTGTCGTCTCCTTGGGCGGCTGGCGTAGGAGGGCCGGAGAAGGCGAAGAAGGCGTGTGGCGGCCGTCAAGTCGGAGTACGCGGGCACCGAGGCCTTCATCGCATATTGCCGGCCCACTGCCTCGTCTTCCAGCTCCCTTCCTGGCACCGGGATGTTCTCTTGGTGCCTTGTGCTCCTCACACCGCGCCTAGGCGCCCCTTTTGCCCTCCTGCTGCCTTGTTCCACCTTCTGTGGAGAGGGACAAGAAAGGGATTATGGGCACCTTATCTCTTTTTAGTTTATAAGCCTGCGGGCACTTGTTAGATTTAAAGCTTGTAATCCCCTTGCTCATGTTTTTTTATTCCGTACGAACTGTATCTGTATGGGACGTTTTTAATGAAAAAGGGTGCTTGCTGGGTTCTTTGTGCGTGAGCGAGGCCCATGCCAAGGAACGAGTCCTTGTTATTTCTAAGATAAACATTGTCGCCCGGCAGTAGGCCTTGCCGTCCCCCCACTTCGGTCGACCATTCTCGCGCTCTTGGCGGAGGCAGGGGCGAAGTAGAGCTAGGCTCCTCGTTTACCTTCTTGCTACCGCGACTACGACCAAGTTCCGACCCAGTGGGATAGCTCTTGGGTACAAGAAAAGGGGAGCACGGTGATTTAAGAATATAAACGCGGTTTCACATGTCCCAGTTCCATACAGAAAGGCATAACAGGGGATGAAAGGCTTATCTGAATCCGCAGCCCCCGGCAACCTTGGCCTGCCGTGGTTGGATCCTTGTGTCTTCAGCCCCCGGCAGTCTTGGCCTGCCGGGGCCGGAGCGCCGGTCCGTTCTCTTTTTCCCAAGCGGCTCAGCAGAAGTGTCCACGTGTCCTGCGAACCAAAGAGGACAGAAAGACGCATACTCGACCTCTAGGCTAGGGGTTAGTCGCCGCTAAGCACTATCAACCCTAACCGAGGGAGAGACTCAACCTAGCATGCATGCTATAACTTAGGGCGCCAGCGCTTCGTTTATTTATGCTCAGGGTCTGCGCCTGGCTTTTGTACAGAGGGTTACATGCCTTGTCGGCAAAGCTTGTACAAAAGGTGGCTTGCCGGGAGGCCCGGCAAGCCGCGCCTTATGGGTAAAACTTGCGAAGATGCTCGATGTTCCAGGAGTTGCTCATTGGGACAACATCTTCGGTCTCCAAGCGAACTGCGCCGGGCCTGGTGACTCGTATTACCCGATAAGGGCCTTCCCACTTCAGTGTCAACTTGTTGGAATTCTTGGCCGACTGAACGCGCCGAAGAACAAGGTCGCCTTCCTCAAAGCTTCGGGCATGAACCTTGCGGCTATGGTAGCGGCGCAAAGCTTGCTGGTAGCATGCTGCTCTCATAGCCGCCCGAAGACGATCTTCCTCAAGGAGCGTTGCGTCATCTTGCCGCAATTGCTCTTGCTCAAGCTCGTCGTAAGCGAGCACTCGAGGTGACCCGTATATGAATTCCGTGGGGAGAACTGCTTCTGCCCCGTATACCAGGGCAAAGGGTGTCTGGCCGGTGGCTCGATTTGGCGTCGTCCTGATCGACCAAAGAACCGCTGGCAACTCATCAATCCAGCGCCTTCCGCTCTTGTGCAGCCTGTCAAAAGTCTTCGTCCTCAGGCCACGCAACACTTCAACATTTTCCCTCTCTGCCTGGCCGTTGCTCCGTGGGTGTGCCACGGAAGCTAAACAGACCTTGCTGCCGAGGTCTTGGATGTATTGCATGAAGGTGTGGCTCGTGAACTGTGTGCCGTTGTCGGTGATGACTCTGCTTGGCACACCAAAACGGCACACCAAAACGGCACACTAGCCCCTTGAAGAACTTGACGGCTGACTGAGCTGTCACCTTCCTCACTGCTTCCACCTCCGGCCACTTTGTGAACTTGTCGATTGCAACGTACAAGTACTCAAAGCCCCCGACAACACGGGGGAAGGGGCCCAGTATGTCGAGCCCCCAGACCGAAAATGGCCAGGAGAGTGGGATTGTTTGAAGGGCTTGAGTTGGTTGATGAAGCTTCTTTGAATGGAACTGACACGCTTCACACTTGGTTACTAGTGCCGTTGCATCCTGGAGGGCGGTGGGCCAGAAGAAACCCTGCCGGAACGCCTTGCCGGCAAGGGCCCTTGACCCTATGTGGGAGCCACATATGCTTCCGTGTATCTCCGCCAATAGCTCCAGTCCTTCCTCCCGGGGAATGCACTTCAATTTCACACTGTTCGGTCTCCTCCTGTACAGGACGTCATCGACGAACTGATACATAGCAGACCGACGAGCTACCTTCTCCGCTTCTTCCTGCTCCTCAGGAAGCTCCCCTGTTTGGAGGAATCAGACGGTATGCTGTGCCCATGCCGGAGCCTGGGGCTCGACGACAAGGACCAAAGGCATTTCTTCTGCCATGGGAGCGGCTGTCTCTGCGGCCAGGGCTTGACGGCCTGCCGGAGTCGGTCACTCCTCGGCAAGTTCAGCGTCCATGGCAACACCCTTGCCGGCGGCCCCTCGGGGCTCAGCGGGAAAGTACTTGCCGGGGCCTGATTTCCTCCGCTTGTTCTGCTTCGTTGATGGTTCGACGGATGGTTGAGTTAACCGAAGCAAAAAGGTACCTGGTTCCACAGGTAGCTTGAATGCAGCGCGCTTTGACAGGTAATCGGCGATGTCGTTCTCCGCTCGGGGAACGTGCTCTGCTTGTATACCGTCAAAGCGCTCCTCCAGCTTCCTCACCTCATCTACGTAGGCCTCCATCAATGGGCTATGATAATCTTTGTTGACTAGTCTGACGACAAGCTGCGAATCACCCCTGACGATGAGCTTTTTAACTCCGAGGTCTGCCGCGATCCTGAGACCGGCAAGCAACCCCTCGTACTCAGCAGTGTTGTTGGTGGACATCTCCCTGGGAAAGTGCATCTGGATTACATACTTGAGGTGCTCTCCGGTGGGTGCGACGAGCAGCACACCAGCACCGGCGCCTTGCAGCGAGAAAGCTCCGTCAAAGTACATAATCCAGTCGCAAGCTGTTTCCTTGCCGGGGAGAGTGGTCTCCTGGATCTCTTCATCAGGTGTTGAGGTCCATTCTGAAATGAACTTGGCCAGGACTCTACTATGGATTGTTGAAGTACTTTCAAACTTCAATCCAAAGCTTGATAACTCCAAGGCCCACTCCACAATCCTTCCGGTTGCGTCTAGGTTGTGCAGTATCCGTTGCACCGGGAGGCGGGTGACGACAGTGATCTCGTGGGCTTGGAAGTAGTGACGCAGCTTCCTCGAGGCCATAAGGAGGCCGAAGAGCAATTTCTGCACACCGGAATATCTTGACCTAGCCCCCTGCAAGAAGGAGCTGACAAAGTAAACCGGGTGCTGCATCATCTTCTTCTTCTGCACCACTCCACTTGACTACGCGGACTCTGTCCTGATGGCGTCAGATTCTGCTGGGAGCCTTGCCTTGCCGGCACCAGGCCCTGCCGGGGGAGTCTCTGACTTGCCATCTGCCGATCCTACCGTTGCCACTACCTCTTCGTCAACCTCCCTCTGCGCCACTAGCGCGGCACTGACCACTTGATTCGTCGCCGCTAGATACAGCAGCAACGACTCTCGTGGTTTAGGCGCAACTAGTATCGGCGTAGAGGAAAGGTATCTCTTCAGGTCTTGCAATGCGGCCTCAGCCTCTGGGGTCCACTCCATTGGGCCCGCCTTCTTCAAGATCATGAAAAAGGGAAGGGCGCGCTCGGCAGACTTGGAGATGAATCGGCTCATGGCGGCAACGCAGCTAGTGAGCCGACGCACATCCTTGATCCGCTTGGGCGCCTCAATCTGCTCGATAGCCTTGATCTTGTTTGGGTTTTCCTCGATCCCATACTATGACACAAAGAACCCGAGAAGTTTGCCGGACGGAACGCCGAAGACACACTTCTCAGGGTTCAGCTTGAGGTTGATCTTGCGCAAGTTGGCAAACGTCTCTTCTAAGTCTTATACAAGAGTTGCCCTGTCTTTGGTTTTGACCACTATGTCATCCATATAGGCTTCCATATTTCTATGTAGCTGGGGTCCAAAACCAATTTGGACTGCCCTTGCAAATGTTGAATCAGCACTCTTCAACCCGAAAGGCATCCGTAAAAAGCAATACATACCACATGGGGTGATGAATGTTGTCTTCTCTTGTCATGAAGATCTGGTGGTAGCCCGAGTAGGCGTCGAGGAATGATAACAGATCACACCCGACCGTGGAGTCAACAATCTGGTCGATGCGCGGCAACGGGAAGGGGTCCTTAGGACAAGCCTTATTGATATCTGTGTAGTCAATACACAACCTCCACTTCCCGTTTGCCTTGCGCACCACCACCGGATTGGCCAACCACGTCGGATGGAGCACTCCACTCACCAAGCCTGCTGCTTCCAACTTTCTGATCTCCTCCGTGATGAATTCCTGCCGTTCCAAAGCTTGCTTCCTGACCTTCTGCTTGACGGGTCGCGCATGAGGACAGACAGCAAGATGGTGCTCAATCACTTCCCTGGGAACGCCGGGGATGTCAGATGCTTGCCACACAAACACATCGACATTCGCCCGCAGGAAAGTGACGAGCGCGCCTTCCTATTTGCTGTCGAGGGTGGAGCTTATGGTGAAAGCCCCTCCCGTGCCATCCTCCCTGATGTACACCTTCTCGGTCTCTGGTGGAGCAGCTCTGGATTTCTTGCTCTTGTCGGTGGAGCTCTCTGGCACGTCCTTGACGGTAGCACAACACTCCTAAGAGGTGCGCTTGCCGGAGTGGGTGCAAG
Source organism: Triticum aestivum (assembly GCF_018294505.1). Classification (NCBI taxonomy): domain Eukaryota; kingdom Viridiplantae; phylum Streptophyta; class Magnoliopsida; order Poales; family Poaceae; genus Triticum; species Triticum aestivum. Next base: position 8,793,654 of record NC_057811.1, on the reverse strand, counting down.
GTGGGTGCAAGAGGTCTTGCCGGTCTTCTTCTTCCCTCCCGGGGCTTCAACGGCAGGAGCAAGTGCCTTGGCGACAGCTGCTGCAACTTCTTCCCGGTAGAGTAGGTCGGCGCAGATCAGCGCGTCCTTCTTGTCGGAGGGGATGGTGATGATGTTCATCGGCCCAGGCATCTTCAGCGTGTTGTAGACGTAATGCGACGCTGCCATGAACTTGGCTAGTGCCGGGCGGCCGAGGATCCCGTTGTAGGGCAAGGGGATCTCGGCTACATCGAAGACAATCCTCTCCGTCCTGTAGTTCAACTCACCTCCAAACGTCACAGGCAATGTGACCTTTCCCTTCGGCTGGCTCCTTCCCGGGTTGACCCCTTGAAACATGCCCGTTTCCTCGAGGTCTCCATCAGGAATTTGCAGCCTCTTGATCACAACGGGTGAGATCAATTTCAGACCGGCCCCGCCGTCAACCAGCATCTTGTTCACCTTGAGGTTGCGTATCATTGGTGAGACCAACAACGGCAAGCACCCGACCGCAATTGTGTGGTCAGGGTGGTCCTCAGCGTCAAAGATGAGGGGCGTGCTGGACCACTTCAGCGGCTTCTGAGCGTCGAACGAGGGCTCCGCTGCTGTGATCTCACGCGCCCACTGCTTGAGCTGGCGGTGAGAAGTATGCAGCGAGGCGCCACCATCGACGCACATGGCCTCTGTAGCCTTTTGAAACTCTTGCTCGCCGTACTCGTCGTCCTCGTCATGATCATCGTCTTCTTGCTTCTTGTAGCGGCCCCGAGCGGGCCTCTCTTGTTGGTTGTCCTTGCCGCGGCGGCCTCCTTGGCCGCCACGCTTCTTGCCGGATCCTTCGGCACCATCTTGACCCTTCTCCTTGTCCTGCCTCTCATACTCGGCCTTTTGCTTCTCAGCAAGAAGCTCTACTTGTCGGCAGTTCTGGAGGTCGTGGCCCTTGGTGCGATGGATCTTGCAATACTGCTTGTCAGAGCCCCCCGGCTTGTCGGCAGGCGCCAAGGCCCGGCAAGCGGCGCACCTGGCAATTTCCTTGTCGGGGTCGTCTGCCTTAGCCTTCTTGGCGGCGCCGGTGCTGTCGGATCCCTCAACGGCAAGCACGGTCTTGCCCTTGCGTTTCCTGTTGCGACACCGACCCTTCTTCGTCGGGGCAGCGGTGTCTTCATCAGTAGAGTCAGTTTCCGCGGTGGCGTCCTCGCCGGGGTACTTCCTTCCCTCTTCAGCCCGGGCGCACCTATCGGCCAGAACATAAAGTTCGGCCACATCCTTAACCTTGTTCATCACCAGCTCTTCGCGCATCTTGCAGTTGCCCACGTTCTGATGGAACGCGCTAATCACGGCGGCGGGATGAACATCGGGGATGTTGTACTGCACCCGGCTGAACCTCTGGATGTACTTGCGCAGGGTTTCCCCTTCCTTCTGGGGAATGATATGCAAATCCCTGGCCTGGCCATGAGCTTGGTGGCCCCTAGTGAAGGCACCAACAAACTCATGGCACAGATCCGACAAGAAGAAATGGAATCCGCCGGCAAGTGCATCAACCAAGATATGACGTTGGGCTTCAGTGCCAACGGGAAGTAATTGGCAAGCACCTTGTCGTCGCGAGCTCCGGCAGCTTGCATCGCGATGGTGTAGATGTTGAGGAACTCTGACGGATGGGTCTTGCCGTTGTACTTCTCGCCGACGTCGGGCTTGAACGTGCGGTGGGACGGCCACTGGAACTGCCGCAGCTCACGGGTACAGGCTGGGCAACCCACCTCGTAAGGTAGGCCGCCGGAGCCCCCCCAGTGCTGGGTGGTCCATAGCGGGTCCCGCCCGCTTATCCGACTGGTGGCGTGTATCGCGCCGACGCTCGATGGTGGTTCGAGCATCTTCGTGGGCCCGTTCCCGAAGAACTTGGCGCTGGTCGTGGTGGGTCTATGGGTCGGACGATGCTATGGAAATGTTATCACAAGCGTCATCGCGACGGACTGACACCCGCGGTGGCTGGCATGGAGGAGGAGAGTGCACCGTGGCCGCAGCACCCCCGGCCCCTCCACCGCTGGCATGTGGTGGTTTGACGGAGCGCCGGCCCGAGGGCCCCGCCGGTCGCGGATCATCTTTATTGGCAACGGCGACGAGGCTCCGGATGGTGGCTCTCCACTCGTTGAGCTTCTCCGCAGCAGGAGGGAAGTCGAGGAGCAGCTGCGCGCACGCCAAAGCTTCTGCTGGCGTGGGTGGTGGCGACAGTTGCGCGGACCGTGGCGTGCTTCGACTTCTAACCACGTTAGAAGGAGCTCTATCACGGCCCAGCGGCTGCGTGCCATTTTCGCCAGCATTCGGCGGGCATGCTGGACTCCTTCGTCCCGCAGATGATGCACATGACTCTTCCCACGGCGGCGTTCGGGGTCTCCAGCATGGCGGCGCTGCTCGTTGCGCGCACCCTGGGAAGAGCGCGTTGTGGGCGCCGGCGTAGGCGTCTTGGAGGTTGCTGCGCTACCCGTGGGTGGCACAACGACACTCCTGGAGGGCCCCGCGCCGCCTGCGGCGGGCCCAGCCCCGTCTTTGGATTTGGCGATGCGCGGCCCGTCGTCTGGCGCACGAATGACGCCGCTCGCCAGGCTCTGACTGCCAGAGCGATGCTGCTGCTCGCGGGCCGCGGCTCGGGTTCTGTCCGCGACCGGCCCTCTGCTTGTCCGCACTGGCACGGGCCATTCGGCTCTCGACGAGCTGATCTCCGTGATCGTCTTCTTCTTGGGAGCCATGGCGATGAAGAACCGCTAGGCTAACTGCTAGATCGGATTCTCACGACCGTGTCCCCTACCTGGCGCACCAAAGATGTCGGTGGAAAACAACACCTATGGGATCACAAGAATCCCTACTACGGTTGGCAGGCGCGGGGTCGTGAGAAGAGCAGGTCTAACAGGAAGCACACGGATCATTTACCCAAGTTCGGGCCGCGAGGATGCGTAAAACCCTAGTCCTGCTTTGGTGGATGTATTGAGTGTTCTTGTGTTCTTGAGCTAGCTACGGGGTGTCACTTGCCCAAAAGAGCCGAATCCCCCTCCAGTATGCCATGGGCCTCCTTTTATAGTCATAATGGGCTGCCATAGTGGCACACAGGAGGTGGAAAGGTCTACAGTGTTGCGAGCTTATCACCCATATTACATGACAAGACACATTTAATACATTGCTTAGGTGTCCCTTAGCTTTATCGAGGACGGGAACGAGGCCCGTCCCGTCTGTCACCGCTCCGCCTCGCTTCGACACGCGCCCAGGCCAGCGGTGCATGCGGTGCCATGTAGGCAGGCAGGCAGCTGAGGTGGCGCGGTGGTAGGGTCTTCACGAAGATCTGCATGCCACCACGCACGTGCTTGCTGAATTGGCTTGGGAGCCGCATGTTGCCACGCAGGTGCCTTCCCAGCTGGTCGGGCTGGCAGCTGCATGCGAACGGCGGCGGAGTCTTGGTCGATGCGGGCCTGGATGTGGCCCCGCTGATGTCCTCGGCAAGGGCCTTGCCGTGGGCCCGACAAGGGTCTTGCCGTGGCGTTGCAGTCGTCCCCGGCAAGGCGCTCGCCGGGGGTCTTGTGGATTCCCTCGGCTGGGATCCCGCCGAGGGTCGCCGTCTTCTGGTCCTCATCTGATCTTACATGTTTATGATCTTGACAAAGATCTGCATGCCACCATAGAGGTGCCCCCCGAGCCTTGGTTCCAACGTAGTTGGTTGGGTCGGAACCCGGGGGCTCAAGGGTGGCTCGCTCTGTTTGTGTTGGGCAAGTTGCCCCGGCAAGGCTCTTGCCGGGGCCACGGAGGCCGCCCCGGCAAGGGCCTTGCCTGGGGGGGGGGTCCCCCTCGCCTTCTTGCTCTTTGGTGTTTCTGGTCTTGGCATTGCCTTGACTGTCTTGTGCCTTTGGCTTCTCTCCGGCTTCCCTCCCTTGCCCTGCTAAGTGTGGCCGTGGCGCGTGGCTCCGACTGCCCGTGCACAAGTAAAGGGGTACAAAGGAGTGCCCCTACTTTTGTACACCGACAATAGAGATACAAAACATTATTCTAAATAACAGCAAACAAAATAAAATGACGCTCCAAGCAAAACACATATCATGTGGTGAATAAAAATATAGCTCCAAGTAAAGTTACCGATGAACGAAGACAAAAGAGGGGATGCCATCCGGGGCATCCCCAAGCTTAGGCTCTTGGTTGTCCTTGAATATTACCTTACGGGGTCTTGGGCATCCCCAAGCTTAGGCTCTTGCCACTCCTTATTCCATAGTCCATCGAATCTTTACCCAAAACTTGAAAACTTCGCAACACAAAACTCAACGGAAAACTCGTAAGATCCGTTAGTATAAGAAAATAAATCACCACTTAGGTACTTTTTTGAACTCATTATAAATTCATATTGGTGTAATATCTACTGTATTCCAACTTCTCTATGGTTCATACCCTCCGATACTACTCATAGATTCATCAAAATAAGCAAACAACACATAGAAAACAGAATCTGTCAAAAACAGAATAGTCTGTAGTAATCTGTATCAAACGTGTACTTATGGAACTCCAAAAATTCTAAAATAAATTGGTGGACCTGAGAAATTTTTCTATTAATCATCTGAAAAAAGAATCAACTAAAGATCACTCTCCAGTAAAAAATGGAGGCTAATCTCGCGAGCGCTAAAGTTTCTGTTTTTTACAGCAAGATCATAAAGACTTCACCCAAGTCTTCCCAAAGGTTCTACTTGGCACAAACACCAATTTAAAACATGAAAACACATCTTAACAGAATCTAGATGAATTATTTATTACTAAACAGAACCAAAGAGCATTAAACAAAAATAAAATTGGGTTGCCTCCCAACAAGCGCTAACGTTTAACGCCCCTAGCTAGGCATGATGGTTTCAATGATGCTCACCTAAACGATAAGAATTGAAACATAAATAGAGCATCATGAAGAATATGACTAGCACATTTAAGTCTAACCCACTTCCTATGCATAGGGATTTTGTGAGCAAACAATTTATGGGAACAATAGTCAACTAGCATAGGAAGGCAAAACAAGCATAACTTTAAAACTTTAAGCACATAGAGAGGAAACTTGATATTGTTGCAATTCCTACAAGCATATGTTCCTCCCTCACAATAATTTTCAGTAGCATCATGAATGAATTCAACAATATAACCAGCACCTAAAGCATTCTTTTCATGATCTACAAGCATAGAATTTTTATTACTCTCCACATAAGCAAATTTCTTCTCATGAATAATAGTGGGAGCAAACTCAACAAAATAATTATCATGTGAGTCATAATCCAATTGAAAACTAAAATAATGATGACAAGTTTCATGGTTATGATTATTCTTAATAGCATACAAGTCATCACAATAATCATCATAGATAGCAACTTTATTCTCATAATCAATTGGAACCTCTTCCGAAATAGTGGATTCATCACTAAATAAAGTCATGACCTCTCCAAATCCACTTTCATCAATATAATAGTCATAAATAGGAGGCATGCTTTCATCATAGTAAATTTCCTCATCAAAACTTGGGGGACTAAACATATCATCTTCATCAAACATAGCATCCCCAAGCTTGTGGCTTTGCATATCATTAGCATCATGGGTATTCAAAGAATTCATACTAACAACATTGCAATCATGCTCATCATTCAAAGATTTAGTGCCAAAAATTTTAATGCATTCTTCCTCTAGCAACTGAGCACAATTAGCAGAATCCTTATTTTCATGGAAGACATTAAAAAGATGAAGCATATGAGGCACCCACAATTCCATTTTTTGTAGTTTTCATTTTATAAACTAAACTAGTGATAAAACAAGAAACAAAAAGATTCGATTGCAAGATCTAAAGATATACCTTCAAGCACTCACCTCCCTGGCAACGACGCCAGAAAATAGCTTGATGTCTACTACGCAACCTTCTTCTTGTAGACGTTGTTGGGCCTCCAAGTGCAGAGGTTTGTAGGACAGTAGCAAATTTCCCTCAAGTGGATGACCTAAGGTTTATCAATCCGTGGGAGGTGTAGGATGAAGATGGTCTCTCTCAAACAACCCTGCAACCAAATAACAAAGAGTCTCTTGTGTCCCCAACACACCCAATACAATGGTAAATTGTATAGGTGCACTAGTTCGGCGAAGAGATGGTGATACAAGTGCAATATGGATGGTAGATATAGGTTTTTGTAATCTGAAAATATAAAAATAGCAAGGTAACTAATGATAATAGTGAGCACAAACGGTATTGCAATGCTAGGAAACAAGGCCTAGGGTTCATACTTTCACTAGTGCAAGTTCTCTCAACAATAATAACATAATTGGATCATATAACTATCCCTCATCATGCAACAAAGAGTCACTCCAAAGTCACTAATAGCAGAGAACAAACGAAGAGATTATTGTATGGTACGAAACCACCTCAAAGTTATCCTTTCTGATCGATCTATTCAAGAGTCTGTAGTAAAATAACACGAAGCTATTCTTTCCGTTTGATCTATCATAGAGTTCGTACTAGAATAACACCTTAAGACACAAATCAACCAAAACCCTAATGTCACCTAGATACTCCAATGTCACCTCAAGTATCCGTGGGTATGATTATACGATATGCATCAAACAATCTCAGATTCATCTATTCAACCAACACAAAGAACTTCAAAGAGTGCCCTAAAGTTTCTACCGGAGAGTCAAGACGAAAATGTGTGCCAACCCCTATGCATAAGTTCACAAGGTCACTGAACCCGCAAGTTGATCACCAAAACATACATCAAGTAGATCACGTGAATATCCCATTGTCACCACAGATAAGCACATGCAAGACATACATCAAGTGTTCTCAAATCCTTAAAGACTCAATCCGATAAGATAACTTCAAAGGGAAAACTCAATCCATTACAAGAGAGTGGAGGGGGAGAAACATCATAAGATCCAACTATAATAGCAAAGCTCGCGATACATCAAGATCGTACCACCTCAAGAACACGAGAGAGAGAGAGATCAAACACATAGCTACTGGTACATACCCTCAGCCCCGAGGGTGAACTACTCCCTTCTCGTCATGGAGAGCGCCGGGATGATGAAGATGGCCACCGGTGAGAGATCCCCCCTCCGGCAGGGTGCCGGAACAGGGTCCCGATTGGTTTTTGGTGGCTACAGAGGCTTGCGGCGGCGGAACTCCCGATCTATTGTGTTCCCCGATGTTTTTAGGGTATATGGATGTAGCGACTGATACGTCTCCAACGTATCTATAATTTTTGATTGTTCCATGCTATATTATATTCTGTTTTGGACATTATTGGGCTTTATTATACACTTTTATACTATTTTTGGGACTAACCTATTAACCGGAGGCCCAGCCCAGAATTGCTGTTTTTGCCTATTTCAGAGTTTCGCAGAAAAAGAATATCAAACGGAGTCCAAACGGAATGAAACCTTCGGGAACGTGATTTTCGGAACGAACGTGATCCAGAGGACTTGGACCCTACGTCAAGACATCAACCAGGAGGGCACGAGGTAGGGGGGCGTGCCTACCCCCCAGGCGCGCCCTCCACCCTCGTGGGCCCCATGTTGCTCCATCGACGTACTTCTTCCTCCTATATATACCTACGTACCCCTAAACTACCAGATACGGAGCCAAAAACCTAATTCCACCGCCGCAACCTTCTGTACCTGTGAGATCCCATCTTGGGGCCTGTTCTAGAGCTCCGTCGGAGGGGGCATCGATCACGGAGGGCTTCTACATCAACACCATAGCCTCTCCGATGAAGTGTGAGTAGTTTACCTCAGACCTTCGGGTCCATAGTTACTGGCTAGATGGCTTCTTCTCTATTTTTTGGATCTCAATACAATATTCTCCCCCTCTCTTGTGGATATCTATTCGATGTAATCTTCTTTTGCGGTGTGTTTGTTGAGACCGATGAATTGTGGGTTTATGATCAAGTCTATCTATGAACAATATTTGAATCTTCTCTAAATTCTTTTATGTATGATTGGTTATCTTTGCAAGTCTCTTTGAATTATTAGTTTGGTTTGGCCTACTAGATTGATCTTTCTTGCAATGGGAGAAGTGCTTAGCTTTGGGTTCAATCTTGTGGTGTCCTTTCCCAGTGACAGTAGGGGCAGCAAGGCACGTATAGTATTGTTGCCATCAAGGATAACAAGATGGGGTTCATATCATATTGCATGAGTTTATCCCTCTACATCATGTCATCTTGCTTAAAGCGTTACTCTTTTCTTATGAACTTAATACTCTAGATGCATGCTGGATAGCGGTCGATGTGTGGAGTAATAGTAGTAGATGCAGGCAGGAGTCGGTCTACTTGTCTTGGATGTGATGCCTATATACATGATCATACCTAGATATTCTCATAACTATGCTCAATTTTGTCAATTGCTCAACAGTAATTTGTTTACCCACCGTAATACTTCTGCTCATGAGAGAAGCTACTAGTGAAACCTATGGCCCCCGGGTCTATTTTCCATCATATTAATCTTCCAACAACAAGCTATTTCCATTGCTTTTTTATTTTTGCTTTTATTTTACTTTGCATCTTTATCACAAAAATACCAAAAATATTATCCTATCATATCTATCAGATCTCACTCTCGTAAGTGACCGTGTAGGGATTGACAACCCCTTATCGCGTTGGTTGCGAGGATTTATTTGTTTGTGTAGGTGCGAGGGACTCGTGCGTGGCCTCCTACTGGATTGATACCTTGGTTCTCAAAAACTGAGGGAAATACTTACGCTGCTTTACTGCATCACCCTATCCTCTTCAAGGGAAAACCAACGCAGTGCTCAAGAGGTAGCAAGAAGGATTTCTGGCGCCGTTGCCGGGGAGTCTACGCAAAAGTCAACATACCAAGTACCTATCACAAACCCTTATCTCCCGCATTACATTATTTGCCATTTTCCTCTCGTTTTCCTCTCCCCCACTTCACCCTTGTCGTTTTTATTCGCCCTCTCTTTTCTGTTCGCCTCTTTTTCGCTCGCTTCTTGTTTGCTCGTGTGTTGGATTGCTTGCTTGTCACGATGGCTCAAGATAATACCAAATTGTGTGACTTTACCAATACCAACAACAATGATTTGCTTAGCACTCCGATTGCTCCTCTTACCGATACTGAATCTTGTGAAATTAATACTGCTTTATTGAATCTTGTCAAGAAAGATCAATTCGCCGACCTTCCTAGTGAAGATGCCGCTACCCATCTAAATAGCTTCGTTGATTTGTGTGATATGCAAAAGAAGAAAGATGTGGACAATGATATTGTTAAATTGAAGCTATTTCCTTTTTCACTTAGAGATCGTGCTAAGGCTTGGCTTTCGTCTTTGCCTAAAAATAGTATTGATTCTTGGAACAAGTGCAAAGATGCTTTTATCTCCAAATATTTTCCTCCCGCTAAGATTATCTCTCTTAGAAACGATATTATGAATTTTAAGCAACTTGATCATGAACATGTTGCACAAGCTTGGGAGAGGATGAAATTAATGATACGTAATTGCCCTACTCATGGTTTGAATTTGTGGATGATTATACAAAAATTTTATGCCGGATTGAATTGTGCTTCTAGAAATCTTTTAGATTCGGCCGCGGGAGGCACTTTTATGGAAATCACTTTAGGAGAAGCTACTAAACTTGTCGTGGAATGGTCACGGCAGATGTCCTCAGGCTAGGACTTAGTCGTGGAGCCATCGCTGCTAGGAAGCTTGAAGGGGTTAAACGGGACAAGGAACACGAGGGTTTATACTGGTTCGGCCCCTTGCGGTGAAGGTAAAAACCTACGTCCTGTTGAGGTGGTATTGTTTAGGGTTTCGATGACCAGGGAGCTTAACTGCTGTGCCTGGCTCTCGACGAGATCTTTCTTGTCCCTAAACCGTTGCCGGGTCGTCCCTTTATATAGAGAGGTTGACGCCCAGCAGCTCTCAGAGTCCCGGCCGGCTCACAAGAGTGTCCGGCTCGGACTCTCAACTATTCTTGCCTTACACTACAAGTTCTACCATAATGACGGTTGTAACTACGGGCCTTAAGCCATATCCGGGTCTTAAGCCCATCTTCGTCCCGCCGTCTTCAAGCTTGGCACCGGGCTTCAGGCGATGACCATTATGAGTAACCCGGCCCCTTCTGGCGGGTGACTCTAAGGTTTATATCCTCAACATTAGGCCCCAGATTGATTTGAGCCGGCTCATGTCAATCTTCAATTCTTTCGACAGAAATAACTCCGGCTTACAATTGTGTGAAGGCCATAACCCGGCGTGACGTCATCCTCTGGATTCCAGGTAATCCGCCGTGACGTCATCTTCCATTAAGTCCATTTTTTACTCCGCCATATCCGCAACGGATCTTATCTTTACTGCCATCCCGAAAATCGAGGCGTTTTATGGTGAGATAACCGCGCCGTGGCCTCCTCGTTTCTCGCGCCCACTTATGAGTCTGGCCTTATAAATAGCCCGGCCCGTTGAGCCTCCAGCAGCCCGTCTTCCTCCTCGCGCCAGTGCTCCTTCGCTCGAGCTCTGTTGCTGTCACCGCCACGGGTCTCCTCCTCCTCACCAACTCCGGCCGCTGCATCAACCTGTTGTGTCCAGAGAGAACGGCGGCGACCTCCGCGACTCACCAGCACCTATAAGTCCTGGCTGCCCCTAGAACAGATCTGCGGTAGGGTTCGTCCTATTCTTCCGTGTTCTTCGCCGTCGCCCACGAGCTCTTGGTAGTTTTTATTTTTACTGTCCTTCTTGATCTTAGACCTGTATAGACCTGCCGCGGTAGCTGTTTGGTACCCATTTCAAATGCAAATATATCTCTCTCTACTGCATAGAATCCCTGTTTGAGCCTGCGAACTTCTCCTGCGTCTGCTTTAGGTCTAGGAATTTTTCCCTTTAGTCGACCATTTTGATCCGAAATTTTCACTGCGATCTGCGAAACTTGTTTTCACCATACTTAGTAAAAAAAACTGCTTCTGCTGAGCTATGGCGGCTTACATTTCCGGCTCAAAGAAACCACGCGCCGTGAAATTTCCGGTTTATGATGAAATGATAAACAATTGAATCACTCTCATCACCTCCAGCGGCTTAGACAATCCAATGCGATTAGATATATGTCATTAGGCCCCTCCATAAGCCGCCACTTTAACACTGAACTGTAAATTTCCTTCGGCTTATAATTAAACCGGATGTTTCCTTTCATCATAGGCTTCCGACTTTCACCATGCCTCCCAAAGCTGCCAAAGCACCCATCACATGCAATTGGATGAGGTCCAACGTCACCGACGAGACCTTAGCGGACTTTGTAAAGTCGGGTTACCTGCCCAAGAAGGACGTCATGTCCTACCGTGCCCCTGACCCATCAGAGGAGAGACCACAGCCAAGGGACGGGGAGGTGGTAGTTTTTGCGGATCATATGAGCCCGGGCTTCGCACCGCCCGGCTCAAAGTTCTTCAGAGATGTGCTGAATTTCTTCGACCTGCGGCCTCAAGACATAGGACCCAACTCAGTGTCAAATATATGCAATTTCCAAGTGTTCTGTGAGGTCTACCTTGGAGAAGAACCCAGCCTGCTGCTCTTCAGAGAGCTCTTCTACCTGAACCGTCAGAATGAGTGCGCCAACGGGCCAAGCTTGGAACTTGGTGGCATCTCCATCCAGCGACGAAGGGACTGCCTTTTCCCTTACGCCGAGCCGCCAAGCCACCCAAAAGACTGGAACCAGATGTGGTTCTATTGCCAAGACACGTCGCCGGCTGATGAGAGCCCGCTGCCCGGCTTTCGGCCCTCGCGTCTGGAACCAACACACCCTCTGTCAGACAAGCTAACTCAAGCGGAGCGCCAACCTCTGCTCCCCACCATTAACAAGATCAAGGCTCTCCTGGGCAATGGTCTCAACGGAATTGACCTGGTCCGGGTCTGGATCTCGTGGCGGGTGATCCCCTTGAGCCGCCGCCCCGGCTTAATGTGCGAGTACACAGGCAGGAAAGATGACCCCCTACGACACAGCCGCAACGATCTTCCTGAAGACGTTGCTGAGGACATGACCAAGGCTCTTTTGAACGAGAGCTTGGCAGACTGCGGAAGGACCGGGTTAAGCCCCTTCTGCAAGACCAACCCCGCCCCATCTTATTTTCTTCTATAGATAGCTTCCATCTGAACTTTAAGAAATCGTCATTGTACTTTTCAGGCTGATGACAAATTCTGGAAGGTCAAATATGACCATGAAGCGGCCAAGAAAGCCAGGAAGGCTAAGAAAGCCGCAAAGAGAGCCGCTCCCCGCAAGAAGGGAAGTAGGCCTACTGCTTCAGAGCTGCTGCAACTAAGCAACAGCTCCGAGTCAGAGGTAACCCCTGAACCTGTAAGCTCTTGTTATATTTGTTGTTTATTTCTATCCACCTTATCAATACTGTTCATCAACAGGATGACACCGGAGCAAGTAACCCGGTGGTTGAAGAGGTAATGATACTTTCCTCCGACTCGGAGCCCTTGCCAAGGCTGAAAGTCCGAAGGGTAACCCGGAAAGTAAGATTTTCACATCCTATAGCTTATCAAGATCCTCAATTTCTTTTGAAGCGACAGATTCATGAGAGCCGGCGGCACACCCGGACCAACAAGGACGCTGACCTCTCCTCTAGTTTACCTGACGCGTCGAGGAAGCGCCGAACCGAGGTTATATCCCGCTTGTACCCTTTTCATCCTTTGGCGGGTGTTATACGTCAACCGCTCAACTCTTCTGATTCAAACTATCAGGAGACCTCACCTTCCTCTGGTGATTCGATGCAATCAAACCTGCCGGCCTTCAAGACCGTACCCGGGTAATGATGATCATTTCTTGTTGTTCCTATCTTTACTCGTATTTTTGTACTAACATTTTTGTCCTTTCAGTGCCCAGGCAAAGCTCACCAAGAGGGCGAAAAAGAACAAGCCGGTCGAAGAGCCGGACTTGCCTGAACCGGAGGTTGCAGCTCAAGAAACGCCAACTGCCTCTGCTCCTGAAGCCACCGTTCCAACCGACAAGTCAGTCGCAGAAGCTTCTGCTAACCCGGAGACCTCCAGCCCGGCTCAGCCGGCCAATGACCCGGACGTGGTAATCACCCAGACGGAGTTTGTTGAGCCAGGGAGACCTACTGCGCTGGCCAAGTGCTCCGCCAAGGAGGAGTTGCTAGAGCGCCGCCGGGCCAATCTGGACCTCACCGACTATGCCACTCTGAGCATCAGAGAGATCGTCTCCGGCTATGTCAGTCAGGTGCACAAGAGCCGGGATTTAGAGATCGGCATGGTGAACCAGATTCAGCAGAAGTCTGAGGTACCACTCTCCTTACTTACTGCATAGTTACCTTGTTATCTTTACCATACTCTAGCCCCCAAGTCTGCTACTTATGATAGAATATGTTGTAGACTTATCTTCCGGCTTACTCACATGAACCGGTAATTTGTAAGTAGAAGCATTCGACATGCATTAGCCCCCAAGTGCCAAGTATCTTTGCTTGGAAAGTGCTTGGGACTTTAAAATTGCATAATAACTGTTCATACTATAACCCAAAAATTATGCAGGCTGCTTGCAAGAAGTTTGAGGCTGACCTCTCTGATCTGAAGACCCGCCTGAGGACGCAAGAAACTGAGACCCGGAAGGCCAACGCCAAATTTGTGTCTAGTATTGCTGCTCAGGAGAAGCTGAAAAAGGACTTTGAAGCTGAACGGAAAGCTTGGGCCGAAGAAAAGGCTGCCCTGGTGAGCCGGGCCGAACAGGCGGAGAAGGCTCTAACGGAAAGAACCGCCGAGCTCACCGGCTTAAAGCGCCACGTGTCATAGATGGTCACCGCAATCTTCGGTAAATCATTCCACCGGCTCTCGTCCAATTTATAATCTTTATGTCTCATAACCTATCATTGCCAGCGGCTTATCCTACTCTGTTCAACAGGCCCAAGAAGCGCCAACCTCAACCAAAGCGTGCTGACCAAGTTGAAGGCCGTGTACACTCTGGTGGAGCAACTCTACACCGGGTCACAGCGCGCCTTGGCCGTGGTGGCCTTATCCAATGAGGTGCCGACTCACCTGGCGGAAGTTCTTCGCCGGCTTGCCGTTCTTCCGCAACGTGTCCAAGAGCTGCGACGGGCCTCTGCAAGAGCCGGAGCCATAGCTGCTCTGAGCCGGGCCAAGGCGTTCCTTCCAGAACTAGACCCGGCGGACATTGCCCTAGGCTATCCCAGCTTGAAGGAAGACGACACCCCCTTCGACCAAAGGGACTTTGCAGCCTGCGTGAAGATCGTACGTCCGGTGGCCACTCTGATAGGAAACGACACGGATCTGACCAAGTATCAGCCGGGTTACGATGCAGAGAATCAGAGGATCCCCACCCCACGCCATGAAGCCATCAGCTTAGTCACGCCGACTCGTAAGCACACCTTTGCCCCGGAGATTGACCCGGCCGGGTTAATTGACGAGGAAGCTCAATTTGAAGCTCTGAGCGGCATTGACTGGAAATCGTCAACTTTCCAGGTCTTGGGAACAGCCGGAGGAGCGGAGAGGGATGAGCCGGAAGCTTCAACCCAGCAAGCATCGTAACTATGCCGGCGGCTTATTTAGACAATGCTTCACCCTTTTGGACTCAATGAGTCTTGTAATAGAATAGGACCAACATTTTAACTTTGTCGTGCCATCGTGCACGCGCTGAATGCTTAATTCCATTGAAGTTTCCTTATATTCCTCCGGGTCATAAATGATCCTTCATGTTCCTTAAGCTCAAGGAGTTGTCTTTAACTATCCTGCATAGAAGAATAAATCACAAGTCTCTAGGCGGCTTACCGCACTGAGAATCATAGTCTCATACATATAACCCGGAATATGAATCACAAAAGACTGGTCCTCAATTATGTCTTAGATATAACCCGGAATATGAAGGTTGGTACCTCAATTCCGGTTTACCAGTCTTAATAACGCTGATTGTGTTCGACTAGCACTGTGAATCGAAGTTAAGCCGGCAAAGTGATACCCGCCGTGCACACTATTGAAATAATCAGAAGAACTTTTCGTAACTCAGAAAAGCTTAGGGGTTTCCGGTTCGAATACGACCAGAGACCCGTCCCAAAGGGGTTACGCTAAGATTCGAATGCGATCATATAGCCCCCAGTGGGTGTGGCGATGCCAATCAAGAGGGTACCGACAGCTATGTTCTCTTTGGTTCGAATATGACCCATGTTTGAACAGGAAGCCCCCAAATGACTTCAGGAGTTGTTTAACGACGCTGATTCGAATACGATCCACGTCGGTTCCCAAAGGGGTTAAACTATGATTCAAATATGATCAAAGAAAACGCCCCAATGAGCTCGGCACTTTGCCAATCAAATGGGTATCGACAGCTATGTTCTCTTTGGTTCGAATACGACCTATGTTTGAACAGGAAGCCCCCAAGTGACTATATTGTACATGGCTAGATTCGAATACGATCATAAGCCGGATCCT
The DNA here is from genome assembly GCF_018294505.1 of Triticum aestivum. Classification (NCBI taxonomy): domain Eukaryota; kingdom Viridiplantae; phylum Streptophyta; class Magnoliopsida; order Poales; family Poaceae; genus Triticum; species Triticum aestivum. The sequence continues at coordinate 8,778,209 of NC_057811.1, read as the reverse complement.
CCTTCAAGTTATCATGTGATCTTGCGATGAAAACAACACGTTCACCTTTGGAGGAGAAAAAAGGACAGAGGTCCTGCTTTATTGCTTATCATAATATATACATGGCTTATAGAAATATGTACATCATGAGAGCCGGTGGCTCAAGTGTAATAAGGCCGAACCTGAGCTATGTTCCACGGCCGACGGGTCTCTTCTTTCGATTTACGTGAATCTTTGTGCTCCCGAATGTCAATGAGGTAATATGAACCGTTGTGCAAATTCTTACTGACCACAAAGGGCCCTTCTCAAGGCGGGGATAGCTTGTGCGCATCTGTTTGATCTTGGATGAGCCGGAGCACCAGATCGCCTTCCTGGAAGACCCGGGATTTAACCCGATGACTATGATAACGGCGAAGGTCTTGTTGGTAAATCGCTGAGCGAGCTACTGCCACATCACGCTGTTCGTCCAACAAGTCAAGAGCATCTTGGCGCGCCTGTTCATTATCCACCTCAACATAAGCCGCCACTCGAGGCGAGTCATGACGGATGTCACTAGGGAGGACTGCTTCCGCTCCATAAACCATGAAGAAAGGCATGAAACCTGTAGACCTGTTAGGAGTAGTGTTGATGCTCCACAATACGGAGGGTAACTCCTCCACCCAACAACCCGGCGTCCGTTGTAAAGGGACCAAAAGCCGGGGTTTGATGCCTTTCAGAATCTCCTGATTAGCCCGCTCAGCTTGACCATTGGATTGAGGGTGAGCCACTGATGAAACGTCAAGTCGAATATGCTCTCGTTGACAAAACTCCTCCATGGCGCCTTTGGATAGATTGGTACCATTATCAGTTATAATGCTGTGTGGAAAGCCAAAGCGAAAGATCACCTTTTTCATAAACTGAACTGCCGTGGCTGCATCACACTTGCTAACTGGCTCCGCTTCAACCCACTTGGTAAATTTGTCGACTGCCACCAAGAGGTGGGTCTTCTTATCCTTGGACCTTTTAAAAGGCCCAACCATATCAAGCCCCCAGACTACAAAGGGCCAAGTAATTGGGATCATCCTTAGCTCCTGAGCCGGCACATGAGCCCGTCGCGAGAACTTTGGCAACCATCACATTTACTGACCAAGTCCTCCGCATCAGCATGAGCCGTCAGCCAATAAAAACCATGACGAAAAGCTTTGGCCACAAGGGATTTTGAGCCAGCATGATGGCCACAATCCCCTTCATGAATCTCACGCAAGATCTCTTGGCCTTCCTCAGGGGAGACACAACGCTGGAACGCTCCCGTAACACTGCGGCGATGTAACTCACCATTGATAACAACCATGGATTTAGACCGCCGGGTTATTTGTCTGGCTAAAGTTTCATCTTCAGGCAAATCTCCCCGGGTCATGTAAGCCAGATAGGGCACTGTCCAGTCCGGGATGATGTGGAGAGCCGCCACCAATTGTGCCTCCGGGTCAGGGACAGCCAAGTCTTCCTCTGTAGGCAGCTTGACAGAAGGGTTATGCAAGACATCCAGGAAAGTATTAGGCGGCACCGGTTTTCGCTGAGAGCCCAGCCGGCTTAAAGCATCAGCCGCCTCGTTCTTCCTGCGATCGATGTGCTCTACTTGGTAACCCTGAAAGTGTCCAGCAATGGCATCAACTTCACGGCGGTAAGCCGCCATAAGAGGGTCCTTGGAATCCCACTTGCCTGATACTTGTTGAGCCACTAAGTCCGAGTCGCCGAAGCATCTTACCCGGCTCAAGCTCATCTCCTTAGCCATCCGAAGACCATGGAGCAAGGCCTCGTACTAAGCCGCATTGTTAGTGCAAGGAAACATCAACCGTAGCACGTAATGGAACTTGTCACCTTTAGGGGAAGCCAATACAACTCCAGCCCCCGAGCCCTCCAATTGCCTGGACCCATCGAAGTGAATCGTCCAATATGTGTTATCCGGCTTTTCTTCGGGCACTTGTAACTCTGTCCAATCATTGATGAAATCCACCAAGGCCTGAGATTTAATAGCAGTGCATGGCACGTATTTCAGACCATGAGGTCCGAGCTCTATAGCCCACTTAGCCACTCTCCCCGTGGCCTCTCTGTTTTGAATGATATCTCCAAGGGGGGCAGAACTGACCACAGTGATGGGGTGACCCTGGAAATAATGCTTAAGCTTCCGGCTTGCCATGAACACACCATAAACAAGCTTCTGCCAATGTGGATACCGCTGTTTGGACTCGATGAGCACTTCACTGACGTAATAAACCGTCCGCTGAACCGGATGCTCCTTACCCTCTTCCTTGCGCTCCACCACCACAGCCACACTGACGGCTCGTGTGTTAGCAGCCACATACAGCAATAAAGGCTCCTTGTTAACCGGAGCAGCAAGGACTGGGGGCTCTGCCAGTTGCCTCTTCAAATCCTCAAAGGCAGTATTTGCTGCATCATTCCAGACAAAGTCATCAGTTTTCTTCATCAACTGGTACAATGGCATGGCCTTCTCACCCAAACGGCTTATAAAACGGCTTAAAGCAGCAATACGACCCGCCAAACGCTGGACGTTGTTTATGCACGCCGGCTTAGCCAGAGAGGTGATTGCCTTGATCTTCTCCGGGTTAGCTTCAATACCTCTGTTAGAAACCAAGAAACCCAAGAGCTTGCCTGCAGGAACACCAAAAACACACTTGGCCGGGTTAAGCATCATCTTGTAGACCCGGAGATTATCAAAGGTTTCTCTCAGATCATCTATCAAGGTTTTCTCCTCCCTGGACTTAACCACAATATCATCCACATAAGCATGGACATTGCGCCCAATCTGGTTATGAAGACAGTTCTGCACGCAACGCTGATAAGTCGCCTGCGCGCTCTTGAGCCCAAAAGGCATAGACACATAGCAGAAGGCTCCATAGGGAGTGATGAACGCTGTCTTCTCCTGGTCCTTAACTGCCATTTTAATCTGATGGTATCCAGAATAAGCATCCAAGAAACTCAAGCGCTCGCAACCCGCCGTAGCATCAATGATTTGATCAATACGGGGAAGAGCAAAAGGATCAGCCGGACACGCCTTGTTTAAGTCCGTGTAATCCACACACATCCGCCAGGTGCCGTTCTTCTTGAGCACGAGCACCGGGTTAGCTAACCACTCTGGGTGAAAGACTTCAACAATAAACCCGGCCGCCAAGAGCCGGGCCACCTCTTCACCAATAGCTTTCCGCCTCTCTTCATTAAACCGCCGAAGGAATTGCCTGACCGGCTTAAACTTCGGATCAATATTGAGAGTGTGCTCAGCGAGTTCTCTAGGTACACCTGGCATGTCAGAAGGTTTCCATGCAAAAATGTCCCTATTCTCACGGATGAACTCGATGAGCGCGCTTTCCTATTTTGGATCCAGATTGGCACTGATGCTAAACTGCTGAGATGAATCACCTGGAACGAAATCAACAAGGTTAGTCTCATCAGCCGATTTAATTTTCATTGCCGGCTCATGCTCCGTAGTCGGCTTTTTCAGAGAGGTCATATCTGTTGGGTCAACATTGTCCTTGTAAAACTTCAACTCCTCTGTTGCGCAAACAGATTTTGCAGAAGCTGCATCACTTTCCTCACACTCCAAGGCCACCTTCCGGCTGCCGTGAACCGTAATGGTCCCATTATGACCCGGCATCTTGAGCTATAGATACACGTAACACGGCCGTGCCATGAACTTGGCGTAAGCCGGACGCCCAAATATGGCACGATACGGACTTCTTATCTTGACCACCTCAAAGGTCAATTTTTCCACCCTGTAGTTGTGCTCGTCTCCAAAGGCCACTTCCAACTCGATCTTGCCGACTAGATAAGCCGACTTACCAGGTACCACACCATGGAAAATAGTCTGGCTGAGGTTCTTATCAACCAACCCCATACGACGGAAAGTCTCATAATAGAGGATGTTGATGCTGCTGCCTCCATCCATGAGCACCTTAGTGAACTTATATCCTCCCACCTGAGGAGCCACCACCAAGGCCAAGTAACCCAGATTATCCACCCGGGGAGGGTGATCCTCCCTACTCCACACTATAGGCTGCTCAGACCATCGTAAATAGCGTGGAACCGCCGGCTCAACAACATTCACAGCCCTTTTATGAAGCTTCTGATCTCGCTTACACAGACTGGTGGTAAATACGTGGTACTGTCCACCGCTAAGCTGCTTTGGATTGGTCTGATAACCCCCCTGCTGCTGTTGATGGCCCTGGCCGGACTGCTGATTAAAGCCCCCTTGACTGTTCTGAGGTTTAAAATTTGAGCCGCTGCCCGGGCCATGAAAGCCGCCGACGCCTGAGCCACCGCTCGGGCCATTGTTGCCGTTAAAGGCGGCAGAATTCTTAAAAGCCTTCATGATTGCACAGTCCTTCCATAGATGAGTAGCTGGCTTCTCTCTAGAGCCATGCCTTGGACAAGGCTCATTCAATAGCTGCTCCAGCGTCGGGCCTGACCCGCCGGCTCGGGGAGGTGGCCTCCCCTTACGTCGCTGGTTATTACCCTGTGAGCTGGCGTTGGCCACGAACTCTAGGCTGCCGTCGGCCTTGCGCTTGTCGCCTCCTTGATTCCCCGGGTTGTGCTGAGGACCCTTGCCATTGCCGTTCTTCTTTCCCTTCCCTGTCCTTTCATCATCTGAAGCGGGGTCCTTGGTACTATCAGAGTCGGCATACTTGACGAGAGCCGCCATCAGCGTACCCATATCATTACAATCACGCTTGAGCCGCCCAAGTTTCATCTTCAGGGGAAGAAAGCGACAATTCTGTTCCAACATTAAAACTGCAGAGCCGGCATCCATCTTATCAGATGAATGTATTATCTCCTTAACCCGACGAACCCAATGTGTCGTAGACTCACCCTCCTGCTGCTTACAGTTAGTCAAATCCACAATTGACATAGACTGCCTACAGGTATCCTTGAAATTTTGGATGAACCGGGCTTTCAGCTCAGCCCAAGACCCGATGGAATTTGGTGGTAGCCCTTTCAACCAAGTGCGGGCAGTCCCATCTAACATCATGGTGAAGTACTTGGCCATTGCCGCTTCGCTGACCTCCAGTAATTCCATGGCCATCTCGTAACTCTCAATCCAGGCCCCAGGCTGTAAGTCAGCCGTGTAGTTGGGCACCTTCCTAGGCCCTTTGAAGTCCTTCGGTAGATGTTCATTGCGGAGAGCCGACACTAAACAAGGGACACCTCCAGTCCTGGTAGAGATACCCGCGTCGACGAAAGTCGTCGGATAAGCCGGGGGAGTCTGGTAAGCCGTCAACTGAGGCACCTGCTCTGCCTCTTGCCACGCTCTGTCTTGGTCTGCCGCGTGAAAGGCTCCGTTATGAACCGGGCCATGGCCAGGGGGCGGGTCATGGCGTCGGACGTTACTTGAGCCGGTCGCTGAGACCATGTGTCTGTTGTAACTCGGGCTCCGGCTTGGACGAGGGGTCGAGTGGATCCTGTCCCGGGTGTAGGAGTATGCCTCTTGCTGCGCCAGCGTTGTCTGAAGAAGTTCCCTGACCCGGCGGGTTTCAACAGCCGTCGGAGAATCGCCGTCAATTGGGAGGGCCGCCAGCCGTGCCGCTGCGGCGACCATGTTCTCGAGCGGATTAGCATAATGACCCGGTGGTATTGGCACATACTGAGGTGGGGCAGGGTTCACCCGGGGAGGCCCCATCACTTGTGGCTGAACAGGGGTTCTAGACCCGGGCACTATGATCCCTGGCGGGTTACTAGACCCTGCACCTGGCGTGTTGAAGAGGTTTCGAGGATCGTAAACCGGAGGGAGTCGAGATTGGGCCTTTTGATGCCTCCTTCTCATGACCTCATTGGACGCGTTCTGATCCATCGTGAGCCGGAAGGACTGTGCCTGAATCAACTGAGTTTGGGCGTCGACAGCCGCCCTCTCCGCAGCCATCCTGATCCCTTGTGCTGCCAGATCCTCTTTGGCTTTCACTAGATCTAACCTTAACTGCGCCACCTCCGCGTCATGCTGAGCTTGATCCGCCGGGTCAACCGCGGCGGTTAACAGGACCTTCATCTTGTCCGTGAGATCCATCAACACCTGAGCCGGCGAGGGCACCGGGTTTCCCGCCCCAGCGGCTGGGTTCTGAACAGGCTGCGCACCGGCCATGAAGATTCCCACCCGGCTCGGCGGCTCAAACGGGTCCGGAATACTGTCACCATCGGAACAACCCATTAGCCTGCCATCTTGAAGTTGATACAACGAGTTTGACTCATCTGTGGATGATTCGCCGTCAGAACCGGCGGCCGTCTCATCACCAGATCCAGATCCACCAGAGAGCCCTCCATGGATACATCCCACAAAAGCATGCCTCAAGGCAGGCAGGGCCCGGGCAGGTCGTGCGCGCTGAGCCGTCTCGATGAGATCGGCGCAGAGATCCGGCTCAGAGCCCGGCTCACCAATCTTGCCAATGAAAACATGAATTCCGCCGAAGGGGACCCGGTATCCATACTCAATTGAGCCGGCGTCGGGGCCCCAGCTTGCATCGTCGATGTAGAGCTTGCCGCGACGACTCTTAGTCATCCGGCCCACAGCGTATCCCTTGAGCCCTTCGAAGCTGCCCTTCAAGAACTCAAATCCACCGTGCGCTGGCCCCACGGTGGGCGCCAACTGTCGTGGAATGGTCACGGCAGATGTCCTCAGGCTAGGACTTAGTCGTGGAGCCATCGCTTCTAGGAAGCTTGAAGGGGTTAAACGGGACAAGGAACATGAGGGTTTATACTGGTTCGGCTCCTTGCGGTGAAGGTAAAAGCCTACATCCAGTTGAGGTGGTATTGATTAGGGTTTCGATGACCAGGGAGCTTAACTGCTGTGCCTGGCTCTCGACGAGATCTTTCTTGTCCCTAAACCGCTGCCGGGTCGTCCCTTTATATAGAGAGGTTGACGCCCAGCAGCTCTCAGAGTCCCGGCCGGCTCATAAGAGTGTCCGGCTCGGACTCTCAACTATTCTTGCCTTACACTACAAGTTCTACCATAATGACGGTTGTAATTACGGGCCTTAAGCCATATCCGGGTCTTAAGCCCACCTTCGGCCCGCCGTCTTCAAGCTTGGCACCGGGATTCAGGCGATGACCATTATGAGTAACCCGGCCCCTTCTGGCGGGTGACTCTAAGGTTTATATCCTCAACAAAACTCCTAGATAATATTATGGTTAATTATTCTCAATGGCACACTGAAAGATCTACTAATAAAAAAGTGCATGCGATAGAAGAAATTAATGTTTTGAGTGGAAAGATGGATGAACTTATGAAATTATTTACTGAGAGTGTCTCTTCTGATCCTAATGATATGCCATTGTCTACTTTGATTGATAATAATAATGAATCTATGGATGTGAATTTTGTTGGTGGGAATAATTATGGTAACAACGCGTATAGAGGAAACTTTAATCCTAGGCCGTATCCTAGTAATTCCTCTAATAATTATGGTAATTCCTACAACAATTCTTATGGAAATTTTAATAAGATGCCTTCTGAATTTGAGACTAGTGTTAAAGAGTTTATGAATTCGCAAAAGAATTTCAATGCTTTGCTTGAAGAAAAATTGCTTAAAGTTGACGAATTAGCTAGGAACATTGATAGAATTTCTCTTGATGTTGATTCTTTGAAACTTAGATCTATTCAACCTAAGCATGGTATCAATGAGTCTCTCAAGGCCATGAGAATTTCCATTTATGAGTGCAAAGAAAGAACCGCTAGAATGCATGCTAAGAAAGATTGTTTTGTGAAAGCGTGTTCTTCTAGTTTCTATGAAAATAAAGATGAAGATCTAAAAGTTATTGATGTGTCCCCTATTAAATCTTTGTTTTGCAATATGAATCTTGATAATGATGGGACTGAATATGATCTACCTTTACCTAAAGGCGTTCCAAAAATTCGGAGTTTTTAGATCTTGATGCAAAAATTGGTAAAAGTGGGATTGAAGAGATCAAAACTCTAGATATTAATGAACCCACTATTTTGGATTTCAAGGAATTTAATTATGATAATTGCTCTTTGATAGATTGTATTTCCTTGTTGCAATCCGTGCTAAATTCTCCTCATGCTTATAGTCAAAATAAAGCTTTTACTAAACATATCGTTGATGCTTTGATGCAATCTTATGAAGAAAAACTTGAGTTGGAAGTTTCTATCCCTAGAAAACTTTATGATGAGTGGGAACCTACTATTAAAATTAAAATTAAAGATCATGAATGCTATGCTTTGTGTGATTTGGGTGCTAGTGTTTCCACGATTCCAAAGACTATGCGATTTATTAGGTTTCCGTGAATTTGATGATTGCTCTCTAAACTTGCACCTTGCGGATTCCACTATTAAGAAACCTATGGGAAGAATTAATGATGTTCTTATTATTGGAAATACGAATTATGTGCCCGTAGATTTTATTGTTCTTGATATAGATTGCAATCCTTCGTGTCCTATTATTCTTGGTAGACCTTTCCTTAGAAAGATCGGTGCAATTATTGATATGAAGGAAGGGAATATTAGATTCCAATTTCCGTTAAGGAAAGGCATGGAACACTTCCCTAGAAATAAAATAAAATTACCTTATGAATCTATTATGAGAGCCACTTATGGATTGCCTACCAAAGATGGCAATACCTAGATCTATCCTTGCTTTTATGCCTAGCTAGGGGCGTTAAACGATAGCGCTTGTTGGGAGACAACCCAATTTTAATTTTTTGTTTCTTTGCTTTTTGCTTCTGTTTAGGAATAAATATTTGTTCTAGCCTCTGGTTAGATTTGTTTTTATGTTTTAATTAGTGTTTGTGCCAAGTTAAACCTATAGGATCTTCTTGGATGATAGTTATTTGATCTTGCTGAAAATTCCAGAAACTTTCTGTTCACGAAAATAATTGTTAAAAATCACCTGAACGTGATAAAATATTGATTCCAATTGCTGATGATAAATAAACAAATTGTCTAGGTCGTCCTATTTTGGCTGAATTTTTGGAGTTCCAGAAGTTTGCGTTAGTTACAGATTACTACAGACTGTTCTGTTTTTGACAGATTCTGTTTTTCGTGTGTTGTTTTCTTATTTTGATGAATCTATGGCTAGTAAAATAGTTTATAAACCATAGAGAAGTTGGAATACATTAGGTTTAACACCAATATAAATAAAAAATGAGTTCATCACAGTACCTTGAAGTGGTGTTTTGTTTTCTTTCGCTAACGGAGCTCACGAGATTTTCTGTTAAGTTTTGTGTTGTGAAGTTTTCAAGTTTTGGGTAAAGATTTGATGGAGTATGGAACAAGGAGTGGCAAGAGCCTAAGCTTGGGGATGCCCATGGCACCCCAAGATAATCTAAGGACACCTAAAAGCCAAAGCTTGGGGATGCCCCGGAAGGCATCCCCTCTTTCGTCCTCATCCTTCGGTAAATTTACTTGGAGCTATATTTTTATTCACCACATGATATGTGTTTTGCTTGGAGCGTCTTGTATGATTTGATTCTTTGCTTTTTAGTTTACCACAATCATCCTTGCTGTACACACCTTTTGAGAGAGACACACATGATTCGGAAATTATTAGAATACTCTATGTGCTTCACTTATATCTTTTGAGTTATATAGTTTTTGCTCTAGCACTTCACTTATATATTTTAGAGCACGGTGGTAACTTTCGTTTTATAGAAACTATTATTCTATCATGCTTCACTTAGATTATTTTGATAGTCTTAAATGGCATGGTAATTTGCTTAAATAATCCTAATATGCTAGGTATTCAAGATTAGTAAAAACTTTCTTATGAGTGTGTTGAATACTAAGAGAAGTTTGATGCTTGATGATTGTTTTGAGATATGGAGGTAGTGATATTAAAGTTGTGGTAGTTGAGTAATTCTGAATTTGAGAAATACTTGTGTTGAAGTTTGCAAGTCCCGTAGCATGCATGTATGGTAAATGTTATGTAACAAATTTGAAACATGAGGTGTTCTTTGAGTGTCCTCCTTATGAGTGGTGGTCGGGGACGAGCGATGGTCTTTTCCTACCAATCTATCCCCCTAGGAGCATGCGCGTAGTGCTTGGTTTTTGATGACTTGTAGATTTTTGCAATAAGTATGTGAGTTCTTTATGACTAATGTTGAGTCCATGGATTATACGCACTCTCACCTTTCCATCATTGCTAGCCTCTTCGATACCGTGCATTGCCCTTTCTCACATTGAGAGTTGATGCAATTCGCCGGTGCATCCAAACCCCGTGATATGATACGCTCTTTCACACATAAACCTCCTTATATCTTCCTCAAAACAGCCACCATACCTACCTATTATGGCATTTCCATGGCCATTCCGAGATATATTGCCATGCAACTTTCCACCGTTCAGTTTATCATGACACGTTCATCATTGTCATATTTCTTTGCATGATCATGTAGTTGACATCGTATTTGTGGCAAAGCCACCATTCATAATTCTTTCATACATGTCACTCTTGGTTCATTGCCTATCCCGGTAAACCGCCGGAGGCATTCATATAGAGTCATACTTTGTTATAGTATCGAGTTGTAATCATTGAGTTGTAAATAAATAGAAGTGTGATGATCATCATTTTCTAGAGCATTGTCCCAAGTGATGATCATCACACTTCTATTTATTTACAACTCAATGATTACAACTCGATACTATAACAAAGTATGACTCTATATGAATGCCTCCGGTGGTATACCGGGATAGGCAATGAACCAAGAGTGACATGTATGAAAGAATTATGAATGGTGGCTTTGCCACAAATACGATGTCAACTACATGATCATGCAAAGCAATATGACAATGATGAACGTGTCATGATAAACTAAACGGTGGAAAGTTGCATGGCAATATATCTTGGAATGGCTATGGAAATGCCATAATAGGTAGGTATGGTGGCTGTTTTGAGGAAGATATAAGGAGGTTTATGTGTGAAAGAGCGTATCATATCACGGGGTTTGGATGCACCGGCGAATTGCATCAACTCTCAATGTGAGAAAGGGCAATGCACGGTACCGAAGAGGCTAGCAATGATGGAAAGGTGAGAGTGCGTATAATCCATGGACTCAACATTAGTCATAAAGAACTCACATACTTATTGCAAAAATCTACAAGTCATCAAAAACCAAGCACTACGCGCATGCTCCTAGGGGGATAGATTGGTAGGAAAAGACCATCGCTCGTCCCCGACCGCCATTCATAAGGAGGACAATCAAAGAACACCTCATGTTTCAAATTTGTTACATAACGTTTACCATACTTGCATGCTACGGGACTTGCAAACTTCAACACAAGTATTTCTCAAATTCACAACTACTCAACTAGCACAACTTTGATATCACTACCTCCATATCTCAAAACAATCATCAAGCATCAAACTTCTCTTAGTATTCAACACACTCATAAGAAAGTTTTTACTAATCTTGAATACCTAGCATATTAGGATTATTTAAGCAAATTACCATGCTATTTAAGACTCTCAAAATAATCTAAGTGAAGCATGAGAGATCAATAGTTTCTATAAAACAAATCCACCACCATGCTCTAAAAGATATAAGTGAAGTACTAGAGCAAAACTATTTAACTCAAATGATATAAGTGAAGCACATAGAGTATTCTAATAATTTCCGAATCATGTGTGTCTCTCTCAAAAGGTGTGTACAGCAAGGATGATTGTGGTAAACTAAAAAGCAAAGACTCAAATCATACAAGATGCTCCAAGTAAAACACATATCATGTGGTCAATAAAAATATAGCTCCAAGTAAAGTTACCGATGGATGTAGACGAAAGAGGGGATGCCTTCCGGGGTATCCCCAAGCTTTGGCTTTTTGGTGTCCTTAGATTATCTTGGGGGTGCCATGGGCATCCCCAAGCTTAGGCTCTTGCCACTCCTTGTTCCATAATCCATCAAATCTTTCACCCAAAACTTGAAAACTTCACAACACAAAACTTAACAGAAAATCTCGTGAGCTCCGTTTGCGAAAGAAAACAAAAGACCACTTCAAGGTACAGTAATGAACTCATTCTTTATTTATATTGGTGTTAAACCTACTGTATTCCAACTTCTTTATGGTTTATAAACTCTTTTACTAGCCATATATTCATCAAAATAAGCAAACAACACACGAAAAACACAATGTGTCACTACAAAAAAAAGACACATCCGTGACATTTTGGGCCGAACGATTTTTTTTTCTGTCATACATATGACACTTCTATGACGATAATTGTGACAAAACCCGGTATCTGAAGGAAATATGCCCTAGAGGCAATAATAAAGTTATTATTTATTTCCTTATATCATGATAAATGTTTATTATTCATGCTAGAATTGTATTAACCGGAAACATAATATATGTGTGAATACATAGACAAACAGAGTGTCACTAGTATGCCTCTACTTGACTAGCTCGTTAATCAAAGATGGTTATGTTTCCTAGCCATAGACATAAGTTGTCATTTGATTAACGAGATCACCTCATTAGGAGAATGACGTGATTGACTTGACCCATTCCGTTAGCTTAGCACCCGATCGTTTAGTATGTTGCTATTGCTTTCTTCATGACTAATACATGTTCCTCTGACTATGAGATTATGCAACTCCCGTTTACCGGAGGAACACTTTGTGTGCTACCAAACGTCACAACGTAAATGGGTGATTATAAAGGTGCTCTACAGGTGTCTCCAAAGGTACTTGTTGGGTTGGCGTATTTCGAGATTAGGATTTGTCACTCCGATTGTCGGAGAGGTATCTCTGGGCCCACTCGGTAATGCACATCACTATAAGCCTTGCAAGCATTGTGACTAATAAGTTAGTTGCGGGATGATGTGTTACGGAACGAGTAAAGAGACTTGCCGGTAACGAGATTGAACTAGGTATCGAGATACCGACGATCGAATCTCGGGCTAGTAACATACTGATGACAAAGGGAACAACGTATGTTGTTATGCAGTCTGACCGATAAAGATCTTCGTAGAATATGTGGGAGCCAATATGGGCATCCAGGTCCCGCTATTGGTTATTGACCGGAGACGTGTCTCGGTCATGTCTACATAGTTCTCGAACCCGTAGGGTCCGCACGCTTAAAGCTACGATGACAGTTTTATTATGAGTTTATGTATGTTGATGTACCGAAGGAGTTCGGAGTCCCGGATGAGATCGGGGACATGACGAGGAGTCTCGAAATGGTCGAGACGTAAAGATCGATATATTGGACGACTATATTCGGACTTCGGAAAGGTTCCGAGTGATTCGGGTATTTTTCGGAGTACCGGAGAGTTACGGGAATACGTATTGGGCCTTATTGGGCCATACGGGAAAGAAGAAAAAGGGCCTCAAGGGTGGCCGCACCCCTCCCCTTGGTCTGGTCCGAATTGGACTAGGGAAGGGGGGCGCCCCTTCCTTCCTTCTCTTTTTCCCTTCCTCTTTTCCTATTCCATATGGGAGGTGGAATCCTACTAGGACTAGGAATCCTAGTAGGACTCCACACTTGGTGCGCCCCCTCCTAGGGCCGGCCTCCTCCTCCCTTGTTCCTTTATATACGGGGGCAGGGGGGCACCCCAGAGACACAACAATTGATCCTTGAGATCTTTTAGCCGTGTGCGGTGCCCCCCTCCACCAAATTACACCTCGATAATATCGTTGCGAAGCTTAGGCGAAGCCCTGCGTCGGTAGAACATCATCATCGTCACCACGCTGTCGTGCTGACGAAACTCTCCCTCAACACTCGGCTGGATCGGAGTTCGAGGGATGTCATCGAGCTGAACGTGTGTAGAACTCGGAGGTGCCGTGCATTCGGTACTTGATCGGTCGGATCGTGAAGACGTACGACTACATCAACCGCGTTGTGATAACGCTTCCGCTGTCGGTCTACGAGGGTACGTGGACAACACTCTCCCCTCTCGTTGCTATGCATCACCATGATCTTGCGTGTGCGTAGGAATTTTTTTGAAATTACTACGTTCCCCAACAGTGGCATCCGAGCCTGGTTTTATGCGTTGATGCTATGCACGAGTAGAACACAAGTGAGTTGTGGGCGATATAAGTCATACTGCTTACCAGCATGTCATACTTTGGTTCAGCGGTATTGTGAGATGAAGCGGCCCGGACCGACATTACGCGTACGCTTATGCGAGACTGGTTTCACCGTTCGGAGCACTCGTTGCTTAAAGGTGCCTGGCGGGTGTCTGCCTCTCTCACTTTAGTTGAACCGAGTGTGGCTACGCCCGGTCCTTGCGAAGGTTAAAACAACACCAACTTGACAAACTATCGTTGTGGTTTTGATGCGTAGGTAAGAACGGTTCTTGCTAAGCCCGTAGCAGCCACGTAAAACTTGTAACAACAAAGTAGAGGACGTCTAACTTGTTTTTGCAGGGCATGTTGTGATGTGATATGGTCAAGACATGATGTGATATAATGTGTTGTATGAGATGATCATGTTTTGTAACCGAGTTATCGGCAACTGGCAGGAGCCATATGGTTGTCGCTTTATTGTATGAGATGCAATCGCCATGTAATAGTTTTACTTTATCACTAAGCGGTTGCGATAGTCGTAAAAGCAATAAGTTGGCGAGACGACAACGATGCTACGATGGATATCAAGGTGTCGCGCCGGTGACGATGGTGATCATGACGGTGCTTCGGAGATGGAGATCACAAGCACGGTGCTTCGGAGATGGAGATCACAAGCACAAGATGATGATGGCCATATCATATCACTTATATTGATTGCATGTGATGTTAATCCTTTATGCATCTTATCTTGCTTTGATTGACGGTAGCATTATAAGATGATCTCTCACTAAAATTTCAAGATAAAAGTGTTCTCCCTGAGTATGCACCGTTGCAAAAGTTCTTCGTGCTGAGACACCACGTGTTAATCGGGTGTGATAGGCTCTACGTTCAAATACAACGGGTGCAAAACAGTTGCACAAGCGGAATACTCAGGTTAAACTTGACGAGCCTAGCATATACAGATATGGCCTCGGAACACAGAGACCGAAAGGTCGAGCGTGAATCATATAGTAGATATGATCAACATAGTGATGTTCACCATTGAAACTACTCCATCTCACGTGTTAATCGGACATGGTTTAGTTGCTTTGGATCACGTAATCACTTAGATGATTAGAGAGATGTCTATCTAAGTGGGAGTTCTTAAGTAATATGATTAATTGAACTTAAATTTATCATGAACTCAGTCCTGATAGTATTTTGCAAATTATGTTGTAGATCAATAGCTCGCGTTGTTGCTTCCCTGTGTTTATTTTTTGTTCCTAGAGAAAAATTATGTTGAAATATGTTAGTAGCAAAGATGCGGATTGGATCCGTGATCTGAGGATTATCCTCATTGCTGCACAGAAAAATTATGTCCTTGATGCACCGCTAGGTGACAGACCTATTGCAGGAGCAGATGCAGACGTTATGAACGTTTGGCTAGCTCAATATGATGACTACTTGATAGTTTAGTGCACCATGCTTAACGGCTTAGAATCGGGACTTCAAAGACGTTTTGAATGTCATGGACCATATGAGATGTTCCAGGAGTTGAAGTTAATATTTCAAGCAAATACCCGAGTTGAGAGATATGAAATCTCCAACAAGTTCTATAGCAAAAAGATGGAGGAGAATCGCTCAACTAGTGAGCATGTGCTCAGATTGTCTGGGTACTACAATCGCTTGAATCAAGTGGGAGTTTATCTTCCAGATAAAATAGTGATTGACAGAATTCTCTAGTCACCATCACCAAGTTAGTAGAACTTCGTGATGAACTATGGTATGCAAGGGATGACGAAAGTAATTCCCAAGCTCTTCGTGATGCTGAAATCGACGAAGGTAGAAATCAAGAAAAACATCAAGTGTTGATGGTTGACGAGACCACTTCAAGTGTTGATGGTTGACGAGACCGCTAGTTTCAAGAAAAGGGCAAAGGGAAAAAGGGGAACTTCAAAAAGAACGGCAAGCAAGATTGCTGCTCAAGTGAAGAAGCCTAAGTCTGGTCCTAAGCCTGAGACTAAGTGCTTCTACTGCAAAGGGACTGGTCACTAGAAGCGGAACTACCCCAACTATTTGGTGGATAAGAAGGATGGCAAAGTGAACAAAGGTATATTTGATATACAGATTATTGATGTGTACTTTACTAGTGTTTATAGCAATCCCTCGGTAATTGATACTGGTTCAGTTGCTAAGAGTAGTAACTCGAAACGGGAGTTGCAGAATAAACAGAGACTAGTAAAAGTGAACAAAGGTATATTTGATATACAGATTATTGATGTGTACTTTACTAGTGTTTATAGCAACCCCTCGGTAATTGATACTGGTTCAGTTGCTAAAGAGTAGTAACTCGAAAACGGGAGTTGCAGAATAAACAGAGACTAGTAAAAGGCGAGGTGACGATGTGTGTTGGAAGTAGTTCCAAGATTGATATGATCATCATCGCACACTCCCTGTACTTTCGGGATTAGTGTTGAAACTAAATAAGTGTTATTTGGTGTTTGCGTTGAGCATGAATATGATCTGATCATGTTTATTGCAATACGGTTATTCATTTAAGTTAGAGAACAATTGTTGTTCTGTTTACATGAATAAAACCTTTATGGTCATACACACCAGCGAAAATGGTTTGTTGGATCTCGATCGTAGTGATACACATATTCATAATATTGAAGCCAAAAGATGCAAAGTTAATAATGATAGTGCAACTTATTTGTGGTACTGCCGTTTAGGTCATATTGGTGTAAAGCGCATGAAGAAACTCCATACTGATGGGATTTTGGAATCACTTGATTATGAATCACTTGATGCTTGCGAACCGTGCCTCATGGGCAAGATGACTAAAACGCCGTTCTCCGGAACTATGGAGAGAGCAACAGATTTGTTGGAAATCATACATACAGATGTATGTGGTCCGATGAATATTGAGGCTCGTAGCAGGTATCATTATTTTCTGACCTTCACAGATGATTTGAGCAGATATGGGTATATCTACTTGATGAAACACAGAGTCTGAAACATTTGAAAAGTTCAAAGAATTTCAGAGTGAATGGAGAATCATCGTAACAAGAAAATAAAAGTTTCTACGATATGATCGCAGAGGTAAAATATTTGAGTTACGAGTTTGGCCTTCAGTTAAAACAATGTGAAATAGTTTCACTACTCACGCCACCTGGAACACCACAGTGTAATGGTGTGTCCGAACGTCATAACCGCACTTTATTGGATATAGTGCAATCTATGATGTCTCTTACCAATTTACCACTATCGTTTTGGGTTATGCATTAGAGACAGCTACATTCACGTTAAATAGGGCACCATCAAAATCCGTTGAGACGACGCCTTATGAACTGTGGTTTGGCAAGAAACCAAAGTTGTCGTTTCTTAAAATTTTGGGGTTGCGATGCTTATGTGAAAAAAATTCATCCTGATAAGCTCAAACCCAAATCGGAAAAATGGGTCTTCATAGGATACCCAAAGGAGACAGTTGGGTACACCTTCTATCACAGATCCGAAGGCAAGACATTCGTTGCTAAGTATGGATCCTTTCTAGAGAAGGAGTTTCTCTCGAAAGATGTGAGTGGGAGGAAAGTAGAACTTGATGAGGTAACTGTACCTGCTCCCTTATTGGATCACAGAAATCTGTTCCTATGACTTCTACACCAATTAGTGAGGAAGTTAATGATGATGATCATGTAACTTCAGATCAAGTTACTACCAAACCTCGTAGGTAAACCAGAGTAAGATCCGCACCAGAGTGGTACGGTAATCCTATTCTGGAGGTTATGTTACTAGACCATGACGAACCTACGAACTATGAAGAAGCGATGGTGAGCCCAGATTCCGCAAAATGGCTTGAGGCCATGAAATCTGAGATGAGATCCATGTATGAGAACAAAGTGTGGACTTTGGTTGACTTGCCCGATGATCGGCAAGCAATTGAGAATAAATGGATTGTCAAGAGGAAGACGGACGCTGATAGTAGTATCACTATCTACAAAGCTAGAATTGTCGCAAAAAGGTTTTCGACAAGTTCAAGATGTTGACTACGATGAGAGTTTCTCACTCGTATCTATGCTTAAGTCTGTCCGAATCATGTTAGCAATTGCCGCATTTTATGAAATCTGGCAAAGGGATAAACAAAACTGCATTCCTTGATGGATTTATTAAAGAAGAGTTGTATATGATACAACCAGAAGGTTTTGTCAATCCTAAAGGTGTTAACAAAATATGCAAGCTCCAGCGATCCATCAATGGACTGGTGCAAGCATCTCGGAGTTGGAATATACGCTTTGATAAGTTGATCAAAGCATATAGTTGTATACAGACTTGCGGTGAAGCCTGTATTTACAAGAAAGTGAGTGGGAGCACTACAACATTTCTGATAAGTATATGTGAATGACATATTGTTGATCGGAAATAATGTAAAATTATTCTGCAAAGCATAAAGGAGTGTTTGAAAGGAGTTTTTCAAAGATAGACCTCGGTGAAGCTGCTTACATATTGAGCATCAAGATCTATAGAGATAGATGAAGACGCTTGATAAGTTTTTCAATGAGTACATACCTTAACAAGATTTTGAAGTAGTTCAAAATAGAACAGTCAAAGAAAAGAGTTCTTGCCTGTGTTACAAGGTGTGAAATTGAGTAAAGACTCAAAGCCCGACCACAGCAAAAGATAGAAAGAGAATGAAAGTCATTCCCTATGCCTTGGCCATAGGTTCTATAAAGTATGCCATGCTGTGTACCAGATCTATTGTATACCCTACACTGATTTTGGCAAGGGAGTACAATAGTGATCTAGGAGTAGATCACTGGACAGCGGTCAAAATTATCCTTACTGGAATAAGGATATGTTTCTCGATTATGGAAGTGACAAAAGGCTCGTCGTAAAAGGTTACGTCGATGCAAGTTTTGACACTAGTCTAGATGAATCTAAGTCTCGGTCTAGATACATATTGAAAGTGGGAGCAATTAGCTAGAGTAGCTCCATGCAGAGCATTGTAGACATAGAAATTTGCAAAATACTTACGGATCTGAATGTGATAGACCCGTTGACTAAAATTATCTCACAAGCAAAACATGATCACACCTTAGTACTCTTTGGGTGTTAATCACATAGCGATGTGAACTAGATTACTGACTCTAGTAAACCCTTTGGGTGATGGTCACATGACGATGTGAACCATGGGTGTTAATCACATGGTGATGTGAACTATTCATGTTAAATCACATGACGATGTGAACTAGATTATTGACTCTAGTGCAAGTGGGAGACTGAAGAAAATATGCCCTAGAGGCAATAATAAAGTTATTATTTATTTCCTTATATCATGATAAATGTTTATTATTCATGCTAGAATTGTATTAACCGGAAACATAATACATGTGTGAATACATAGACAAACAGAGTGTCACTAGTATGCCTCTACTTGACTAGCTCGTTAATCAAAGATGGTTATGTTTCCTAGCCATAGACATAAGTTGTCATTTGATTAACGAGATCACCTCATTAGGAGAATGACATGATTGACTTGACCCATTCCGTTAGCTTAGCACCCGATCGTTTAGTATGTTGCTATTGCTTTCTTCATGACTTATACATGTTCCTCTGACTATGAGATTATGCAACTCCCGTTTACCGGAGGAACACTTTGTGTGCTACCAAACGTCACAACGTAAATGGGTGATTATAAAGGTGCTCTACAGGTGTCTCCAAAGGTACTTGTTGGGTTGGCGTATTTCGAGATTAGGATTTGTCACTCCGATTGTCGGAGAGGTATCTCTGGGCCCACTCGGTAATGCACATCACTATAAGCCTTGCAAGCATTGTGACTAATAAGTTAGTTGCGGGATGATGTGTTACGGAACGAGTGAAGAGACTTGCCGGTAACGAGATTGAACTAGGTATCGAGATACCGACGATCGAATCTCGGGCAAGTAACATACTGATGACAAAGGGAACAACGTATGTTGTTATGCGGTCTGACCGATAAAGATCTTCGTAGAATATGTGGGAGCCAATATGGGCATCCAGGTCCCGCTATTGGTTATTGACCGGAGACGTGTCTTGGTCATGTCTACATAGTTCTCGAACCCGTAGGGTCCGCACGCTTAAAGCTACGATGACAGTTTTATTATGAGTGTATGTATGTTGATGTACCGAAGGAGTTCGGAGTCCCGGATGAGATCGGGGACATGACGAGGAGTCTCGAAATGGTCGAGACGTAAAGATCGATATATTGGACGACTATATTCGGACTTCGGAAAGGTTCCGAGTGATTCGGGTATTTTTCGGAGTACCGGAGAGTTACGGGAATACGTATTGGGCCTTATTGGGCCATACGGGAAAGAAGAAAAAGGGCCTCAAGGGTGGCCGCACCCCTCCCCTTGGTCTGGTCCGAATTGCACTAGGGAAGGGGGGCGCCCCCTTCCTTCCTTCTCTTTTTCCCTTCCTCTTTTCCTATTCCATATGGGAGGTGGAATCCTACTAGGACTAGGGAGTCCTAGTAGGACTCCACACTTGGTGCGCCCCCTCCTAGGGCCGGCCTCCTCCTCCCTTGCTCCTTTATATACAGGGGCAGGGGGCAACCCAGAGACACAACAATTGATCCTTGAGATCTTTTAGCCGTGTGTGGTGCCCCCCTCCACCAAATTACACCTCGATAATATCGTTGCGAAGCTTAGGCGAAGCCCTGCGTCGGTAGAACATCATCATCGTCACCACGCCGTCGTGCTGACGAAACTCTCCCTCAACACTCGGCTGGATCAGAGTTCGAGGGACGTCATCGAGCTGAACGTGTGTAGAACTCGGAGGTGCCGTGCGTTCGGTACTTGATCGGTCGGATCGTGAAGACGTACGACTACATCAACCGCGTTGTGATAACGCTTCCGCTGTCGGTCTACGAGGGTACGTGGACAACACTCTCCCCTCTCGTTGCTATGCATCACCATGATCTTGCGTGTGCGTAGGAATTTTTTTGAAATTACTACGTTCCCCAACAGTATCATCATAGATGTGGTGGGCTCCTACTTCTATGACAAAAAATCATGACAGAAAATGGGCTTTTCATCCTGGGCGGGCCGGAGACGCAGCTGCATGACATTCTTTGGGCCATCCATGACGGAAAAAACCGTGGTAGAAGCGAGGGGGAGGAAAATTTCGGGGAGTTCCCGGTTACGGTGGGAGGTCGGGGGCCGAGCGATGCGCGTTTCTCTCGTACACGTACGCGCGTGTGTGCGAGGTGTTGGCTCTAACTGAACCCGAGCGAGGCGTTGGGCTCTAACTGAACCCGAGCGATTGCACTGCAGGCTACGCGTTACTGAACCTGAGCGATCGATCGATGGCTGTTAACTGAACCCGATTGAGCGATTCCTTCGCTACTGCTGCTAACTGAAGCCGATCGATAGGATGAACAGTGAGCGTTGGCGTTGCCTCTGGATGAACAGGACCCCGTGGTGTGGTGGAGGGCTGGATGAACAGTAGACGGTGGAGGGGTGCCCGTGGAGGGGTGGTTGAACAGGACCCCGTGGTGTGGAGGGCCGGATGAACAATAGACGGTGGAGGGGTGCCCGTGGAGGGGTGGTTGAATAGTAGCCGGTGGAGTAGCGCGCGGTGGAGGCTGGATGAACAGGAGCCCGTGGAGGCTGGAGGAGGTCAACGGTAGCCCGTGGAGCCTGGAGGAGGTCGACGGTGGAGATGAACAGTATCCCGTGGAGGCTGGAGGAGGTCGACAGTGGAGATCAACAGTATCCCGCGGAGTCCCGTTTTGCGGTACGCCACACCCCTCCTGATGAACGGGACCCCCGTTTCGACCGTAGGAGGTCCGTTTCGTCCGTTTTGCGGTACGCCACACCCCTCACGATCAACATGACCCCCGTTTCGACCGTAGGAG